>NC_047118.1:83003367-83313367 GCF_902500255.1 Thalassophryne amazonica
AGCCGTCTCCAAAGGCGTTTCAGAGAATTTGGCAGTACATCCAACCAGCCTCACAACCACAGACCACGTGTAACCACACCAGCACAGGACCTCCACATCCAGCATGTTCACCTCCAAGATCGTCTGAGACCAGCCACTCGGACAGCTGCTGAAACAATTGGTTTGCATAACCAAAGAATTTCTGCACAAACTGTCAGAAACTGTCTCAGGGAAGCTCATCTGCATGCTTGTCGTCCTCATCGGGGTCTCGACCTGACTCCAGTTCGTCGTCGTAACCGACTTGAGTGGGCAAATGCTCACATTCACTGGTGTTTGGCACCTTGGAGAGGTGTTCTCTTCACGGATGAATCCTGGTTCACACTGTCCAGGGCAGATGGCAGACAGCGTGTGTGGCATCGTGTGGGTGAGCGGTTTTCTGAAGTCAATGTTGTTGATCGAGTGGCCCATGGTGGCGGTGGGGTTATGGTATGGGCAGGCGTCTGTTATGGATGAAGAACACAGGTGCATTTTATTGATGGTATTTTGAATGCACAGAGATACCGTGACGAGATCCTGAGGTCCATTGTTGTGCCATACATCCAAGAACATCACCTCATGTTGCAGCAGGATAATGCACGGCCCCATGTTGCAAGGATCTGTACACAATTCTTGGAAGCTGAAAATGTCCCAGTTCTTGCATGGCCGGCATAGTCACCCATTGAGCATGTTTGAGATGCTCTGGACCGGCGTATACGACAGCGTGTACCAGTTCCTGCCAATATCCAGCAACTTCGCACAGCCATTGAAGAGGAGTGGACCAACATTCCACAGGCCACAATTGACAACCTGATCAACCCTATGCCAAGGTGAGGTGGGATGGATTGTCTCAGCAAAGGAGAAGTGCTCACTATCACAGATTTAGACTGGTTTGTGAACAATATTTGAGGGAAATGGTGATATTGTGTATGTGGAAAAAGTTTTAGATCTTTGAGTTCATCTCATACAAAATGGGAGCAAAACCATACAAGGTCTGTTAGAAAAGTATCCCACCTGTTTATTTTTTTCAAAAACCTCATGGATTTGAATCATGTGTGCTTGCATGAGCCAACATTGAACCTTTGTGCGCATGCGTGATTTTTTTCACGCCTGTCGGTTGCGTCATGTGCTTGTAAGCAGCCTTTGTGTGAGGACATGTGCAGTGCGCTTGGCGGATTTTCATTTCAAGGAAATGACGGAACGACTGGAGCAGCACGACTGCATCAAATTTTGCCACAAACTGGGCAATAGCCAGGTGGAAACCATTCGGATTATTCAGATGGCTTTCGGTGACGATCCTCTGGGCATCATACAGATTAAGGAGCGGTACAACCGGTTTAAAGACGGCTGCACAACGGTGGAGAGCGCGCCGCGCTCCGATCGGCATCAACACGCTGAAATGACCGGATTATCCAAGAAATGGCAGAAGAGGTGGACATCAGCATTTTTTCGGCACATTCCACTGTGAAAGAAGATTTTGCCATGAAAAGAGTGGCGGCGAAATTCATCAGCACGAAACTGATGGCGCAGCAATCTGTGATAAAGCCTCACAGGACATGTTGTAACATGCCCAGCTCGTCAACCATTCGGAAGATTCAGACGGCTTTCGGTGGCTTTTCAGTCGTGTGACTATCCGAGAAATTGTGGACAAGCTGGACATGTCAGGGCATGTTACAACATGTCCTGTGAGGCTTCATCACACACACAAAATAACTTTTAGAATTCACAACTGAAGAATTCATATCAACCCCCAAGGATCAGTTTCATTGGTCTACAGTCAAAATGCTTCTGAAATAAAGATGGTCAAACTTTACTAATTTTGGGCCACAAAGAATGAAAATGTTTGAAATTGTTGATTGGCTGTAGTTTTAAGAAATGCTGCTACTGTGCTACTAAGGATTAATATGATGAGATATACATCATTGATCTCACAGTGGAGAAATTATGTTTATACTCCAGTTACCTCAGACAGCAATTAGTCCACAGTTATTGTTTACCGTAATAATGGCACACATCAGAATTAAAGACAGCACATAGACATTTGACATTGTTTATGTGCACAAAATTTGAAGAAGTCCGTTATCCAAATTGAGGCACGTGGGTGAAGGTCACGCAGCAACCCAGAGTTGCGCTATCATCAGCTTCGGGGGGGGGCACGGGGACCAGCTGCAGCTAAAACCGCGGTGCCACTGCAGAAGGGAAGGGATGACGTGAGCAGAAGCCAGAGTAGGGGGGTGTGTGATGGGGGTAGGAGTGGGGTGGGGAGAGGGAATGGAGCATGCTTCAGTCCTGTGAAACAGTTGAGATAAGAAAACAGCCGAATGTTCCCAAGGCCAAAGACATTCCTCTGGAGGAAAACAGTCAGGCAATTTATCCTTCAGGCAAGATAAGCTTGTCGTGTTGTGGTTTGAGCAGTGAAAAACACTTTTTACAGCTTCACTTGAACAACCAAATCCAAATTATGAATTAAGAATATTCACAGTTATGAATTAAAAATATTCCCCAACCTCCGAAACCTTCATCTTCATCTGCAAGGCACACATCTGCTCCAAGATGTCATCCAAGACTCAGAAATCTAAAACAGAAACTCCAATATAAATAATATCTGTTCTTAATTTTAGCAGCACATTACATTCCTTTCATTTGAGGAATAAAATCATTTCTGACACTTCTATTGTCAAACGTAAGCAGCTTCGGGTTGATTACATCAAATCTGATCCAAAAACTACATGGTCTTGAAGTGAAACTTGTATCAAACCCTGTAAATTCACTTTTAAAGTTTCTTCTTGAAAGAACTGAACCAAACCTCTGAATGATGAAGTCTTGAATATTTTTCACATCAGAATTAAATTTCCAGTTTGTTTACTAACCATCAGATGCTGAAGGTTCCAACCTCACAGAGAGGAAAGTGATGAAATTGGGACTGTAACTTCTGTTTCACAACATATCTATAAGACAAGGTGCATAAAATAAACAGCTGGCAGCATAAAATTATGAAGAATAGCTGAAATACTTTGACAAATGAACTTGATATGCTGAATGCAGCAGCTGGTGTCTCAAGACGGCAGGATTACAGCCAACAGGTGAAAATCAATGTGATTTTTAACTTACCCTGATAAAACAATATGTGCCATTATGACACCATCCAATATCCATATAATTACACCAAATACTGATATTTTACTGCTGGCCGTGGTGGTGGATTTTAAATATCAATGTTTGTTTTTTACTCTTTTGCAGATGATGTGCTTTTCTTCCACCGAGCCCCAGACAGCCAAGGTGAGAAGCCCTCAGCAGGTCTCCAAGGAGATGAACCAACCACACCGGATCCACAGCGATGTGAGGGTCAGACCAGCTGCACCACGAGTATTCAACGGTAAATTTTGGTTTTGGAATATAATCTTTTAAAGGGGAACTGTGGGATTTTTCAACCTGAACATTATTTTTATACGTTTTTAGATTCAACATTTCACTTGGGACAAAAAGGATTTTAACTCTTCTATTGTGGAGTTGGAACAATGTAACGGTTCAGGGCAAGATCAAAGTTAACCCCTTGCTTGCTTGCTTCTACTGGTGGTTGGCTCTCACTGCGGTATTGTATCACTTCCTGTTCCGGAGCACAGCGGTGTTTTTCTGTATCTGTTAGCTGTTTAATCTGCGCAGTTAGATTGATCTAGTTATCTAGATTACGATTTGTTTCCCAGTGTAATCTTTACGTGCCTTAACTAAAGCACTCCTTCTGCTGAATCACCTCTAAATTATTTACACATTATTCACTTTGCGTGTTTTTAGGAATCCGCTAGCTTAACGTAGCTACTAGCTCTTAGCCGATTTAGCATGGCGGCTTCTCCTGTCTCTCCCGCACTTTTCTGCTCTGGGTGTGAAATGTTTAGTTATTCCTCGGCCTCCTTTAGCAGTAACGGTACTTGTAATAAGTGTAGCTTATTCGTAGCTTTGGAGGCCAGGCTGGGCGAATTGGAGACTCGGCTCCGCACCGTGGAAAATTCTACAGCTAGCCAGGCCCCTGTAGTCGGTGCGGACCAAGGTAGCTTAGCCGCCGTTAGTTACCCCCTGGCAGATCCCGAGCAGCCGGGAAAGCAGGCTGACTGGGTGACTGTGAGGAGGAAGCGTAGCCCTAAACAGAAGCCCCGTGTACACCGCCAACCCGTTCACATCTCTAACCGTTTTTCCCCACTCGACGACACACCCGCCGAGGATCAAACTCTGGTTATTGGCGACTCTGTTTTGCGAAATGTGAAGTTAGCGACACCAGCAACCATAGTCAATTGTCTTCCGGGGGCCAGAGCAGGCGACATTGAAGGAAATTTGAAACTGCTGGCTAAGGCTAAGCGTAAATTTGGTAAGATTGTAATTCACGTCGGCAGTAATGACACCCGGTTACGCCAATCGGAGGTCACTAAAATTAACATTAAATCGGTGTGTAACTTTGCAAAAACAATGTCGGACTCTGTAGTTTTCTCTGGGCCCCTCCCCAATCAGACCGGGAGTGACATGTTTAGCCGCATGTTCTCCTTGAATTGCTGGCTGTCTGAGTGGTGTCCAAAAAATGAGGTGGGCTTCATAGATAATTGGCAAAGCTTCTGGGGAAAACCTGGTCTTGTTAGGAGAGACGGCATCCATCCCACTTTGGATGGAGCAGCTCTCATTTCTAGAAATCTGCCCAATTTTCTTAAATCCTCCAAACCGTGACTATCCAGGGTTGGGACCAGGAAGCAGAGTTGTAGTCTTACACACCTCTCTGCAGCTTCTCTCCCCCTGCCATCCCCTCATTACCCCATCCCCGTAGAGACGGTGCCTGCTCCCAGACCACCAATAACCAGCAAAAATCTATTTAAGCATAAAAATTCAAAAAGAAAAAATAATATAGCACCTTCAACTGCACCACAGACTAAAACAGTTAAATGTGGTCTATTAAACATTAGGTCTCTCTTCTAAGTCCCTGTTGGTAAATGATATAATAATTGATCAACATATTGATTTATTCTGCCTTACAGAAACCTGGTTACAGCAGGATGAATATGTTAGTTTAAATGAGTCAACACCCCCGAGTCACACTAACTGTCAGAATGCTCGTAGCACGGGCCGGGGCGGAGGATTAGCAGCAATCTTCCATTCCAGCTTATTAATTAATCAAAAACCCAGACAGAGCTTTAATTCATTTGAAAGCTTGACTTTTAGTCTTGTCCATCCAAATTGGAAGTCCCAAAAAACAGTTTTATTTGTTATTATCTATCGTCCACCTGGTCGTTACTGTGAGTTTCTCTGTGAATTTTCAGACCTTTTGTCTGACTTAGTGCTTAGCTCAGATAAGATAATTATAGTGGGCGATTTTAACATCCACACAGATGCTGAGAATGACAGCCTCAACACTGCATTTAATCTATTATTAGACTCTATTGGCTTTGCTCAAAAAGTAAATGAGTCCACCCACCACTTTAATCATATCTTAGATCTTGTTCTGACTTATGGTATGGAAATTGAAGACTTAACAGTATTCCCTGAAAACTCCCTTCTGTCTGATCATTTCTTAATAACATTTACATTTACTCTGATGGACTACCCAGCAGTGGGGAATAAGTTTCATTACACTAGAAGTCTTTCAGAAAGCGCTGTAACTAGGTTTAAGGATATGATTCCTTCTTTATGTTCTCTAATGCCATATACCAACACAGTGCAGAGTAGCTACCTAAACTCTGTAAGTGAGTTAGAGTATCTCGTCAATAGTTTTACATCCTCATTGAAGACAACTTTGGATGCTGTAGCTCCTCTAAAAAAGAGAGCTTTAAATCAGAAGTGCCTGACTCCGTGGTATAACTCACAAACTCGTAGCTTAAAGCAGATAACCCGTAAGTTGGAGAGGAAATGGCGTCTCACTAATTTAGAAGATCTTCACTTAGCCTGGAAAAAGAGTCTGTTGCTCTATAAAAAAAAGCCCTCCGTAAAGCTAGGACATCTTTCTACTCATCACTAATTGAAGAAAATAAGAACAACCCCAGGTTTCTTTTCAGCACTGTAGCCAGGCTGACAAAGAGTCAGAGCTCTATTGAGCTGAGTATTCCATTAACTTTAACTAGTAATGACTTCATGACTTTCTTTGCTAACAAAATTTTAACTATTAGAGAAAAAATTACTCATAACCATCCCAAAGACGTATCGTTATCTTTGGCTGCTTTCAGTGATGCCGGTATTTGGTTAGACTCTTTCTCTCCGATTGTTCTGTCTGAGTTATTTTCATTAGTTACTTCATCCAAACCATCAACATGTTTATTAGACCCCATTCCTACCAGGCTGCTCAAGGAAGCCCTACCATTATTTAATGCTTCGATCTTAAATATGATCAATCTATCTTTGTTAGTTGGCTATGTACCACAGGCTTTTAAGGTGGCAGTAATTAAACCATTACTTAAAAAGCCATCACTTGACCCAGCTATCTTAGCTAATTATAGGCCAATCTCCAACCTTCCTTTTCTCTCAAAAATTCTTGAAAGGGTAGTTGTAAAACAGCTAACTGATCATCTGCAGAGGAATGGTCTATTTGAAGAGTTTCAGTCAGGTTTTAGAATTCATCATAGTACAGAAACAGCATTAGTGAAGGTTACAAATGATCTTCTTATGGCCTCGGACAGTGGACTCATCTCTGTGCTTGTTCTGTTAGACCTCAGTGCTGCTTTTGATATTGTTGACCATAAAATTTTATTACAGAGATTAGAGCATGCCATAGGTATTTGTTGTGTGGGCCGCTGAAGAGGAGGTACTGCTGGCCCACCACCACTAGAGGGCGCCCTGCCTGGAGTGCGGGCTCCAGGCACCGGAGGGCGCTGCCACCTTACAGGAGCAGCCAGGATGACAGCTGTCACCCATCACTGGAGACAGCTGATTCCAATCAACAGGGAGGTATATCAGCAGGACGGCATCTCCACCTCATTTGCCGAGATATCGCCTTATCAAAGAGGTAACAATCTCCGCCCAAACATACGTGTGACTATAGTTGTAATTCTTGTTGATTATTTGTAGGACAGCTGACTACCGGACAACATTTGGATAAGTACTCACCTTCCTACACTTCTTGATTGTTGTTGACGAGAGGTGGAGGTGGACTCTCCACCCTCCGTGTTGCTGGGTGCAGCCGCATCCACACCTGACTGTTTCTGTTCCTTGCCAGCAGTACCGGATCCGACGAGCGGAGGCAGTGGCCACCTGGGAATTCGGGACTTGGCGGCACCAGTTTTCCCGGGGTTCGGTGGCAGAGGAAATCGGGTTGGTTCCGGTTCGACTTGGACTGACGTCTCCTATCGTCGAGCCTGCACACACGACACCGTTGTAATTGAACTCAGTCTCAATATTGTAATCGGTTGTGTTTGTTGTGCCTGTTTCACAACAGTAAAAACAGTGTTATTTGACTCCTCCATTGTCCGTTCATTTGCGCCCCCTGTTGTGGGTCCGTGTTCCTACACTTTCACAACAGGTATTAAAGGCACTGCGCTGCGGTGGTTTGAATCATATTTGTCTAATAGATTACAATTTGTTCATGTAAATGGGGAATCTTCTTCACAGACTAAAGTTAATTATGGAGTTCCACAAGGTTCTGTGCTAGGACCAATTTTATTCACTTTATACATGCTTCCCTTAGGCAGTATTATTAGACGGTATTGCTTAAATTTTCATTGTTACGCAGATGATACCCAGCTTTATCTATCCATGAAGCCAGAGGACACACACCAATTAGCTAAACTGCAGGATTGTCTTACAGACATAAAGACATGGATGACCTCTAATTTCCTGCTTTTAAACTCAGATAAAACTGAAGTTATTGTACTTGGCCCCACAAATCTTAGAAACATGGTGTCTAACCAGATCCTTACTGTGGATGGCATTACCCTGACCTCTAGTAATACTGTGAGAAATCTTGGAGTCATTTTTGATCAGGATATGTCATTCAAAGCGCATATTAAACAAATATGTAGGACTGCTTTTTTGCATTTACGCAATATCTCTAAAATCAGAAAGGTCTTGTCTCAGAGTGATGCTGAAAAACTAATTCATGCATTTATTTCCTCTAGGCTGGACTATTGTAATTCATTATTATCAGGTTGTCCTAAAAGTTCCCTAAAAAGCCTTCAGTTAATTCAAAATGCTGCAGCTAGAGTACTGACGGGGACTAGAAGGAGAGAGCATATCTCACCCATATTGGCCTCTCTTCATTGGCTTCCTGTTAATTCTAGAATAGAATTTAAAATTCTTCTTCTTACTTATAAGGTTTTGAATAATCAGGTCCCATCTTATCTTAGGGACCTCGTAGTACCATATCACCCCAATAGAGTGCTTCGCTCTCAGACTGCAGGCTTACTTGTAGTTCCTAGGGTTTGTAAGAGTAGAATGGGAGGCAGAGCCTTCAGCTTTCAGGCTCCTCTCCTGTGGAACCAGCTCCCAATTCAGATCAGGGAGACAGACACCCTCTCTACTTTTAAGATTAGGCTTAAAACTTTCCTTTTTGCTAAAGCTTATAGTTAGGGCTGGATCAGGTGACCCTGAACCATCCCTTAGTTATGCTGCTATAGACGTAGACTGCTGGGGGGTTCCCATGATGCACTGTTTCTTTCTCTTTTTGCTCTGTATGCACCACTCTGCATTTAATCATTAGTGATCGATCTCTGCTCCCCTCCACAGCATGTCTTTTTCCTGGTTCTCTCCCTCAGCCCCAACCAGTCCCAGCAGAAGACTGCCCCTCCCTGAGCCTGGTTCTGCTGGAGGTTTCTTCCTGTTAAAAGGGAGTTTTTCCTTCCCACTGTAGCCAAGTGCTTGCTCACAGGGGGTCGTTTTGACCGTTGGGGTTTTACATAATTATTGTATGGCCTTGCCTTACAATATAAAGCGACTTGGGGCAACTGTTTGTTGTGATTTGGCGCTATATAAAAAAATTGATTGATTGATTGATTAATGTCGGAACAGAATCAGCTAAAGTCTAATCAGACACGTCTGGTTGGCTGAAGAGACTTTCTGTGGATGTACACGTGTACATGTTTTTCTCAGTAATCCTCAAGAAATGTTCTTTAAAATGAAGGTGGCCATGCGGTTTGTGTACTTGTTTTCGGCGCATAGGGTTGTTGGTTCAAGGCCACCCCAGCTGGTTTTCCATGTGGCCTTAAACACTTCCTGAATCAACATGCGGCTCCATTGTGGATCTGCTGTGACGACCCGAGGACAAAGGGAGAAATGTGAAGAATTTATGAAATGATTGTGCGTTAATTCACCCTCCTTTTGCTTTGCTGTTGCTGCTGCGCATGAAGAAATTACAAGTCGGTTGTTGCTGAGGGGCTCGTTTGTCTGAATGATTCTGGAAACTTCTTTCCAGAAAAGTTGTGCGTAATCTCACAAACAATCAGATTAACATATCTGAAAACAAACTCCTTTCCAGCTGTTTCTGCTGCTTGTTGTTTATTGTACATTTTTCTTTCCATTTGAACCATAAGTGACGTTTCTGGATTAGAAATGAACAGACAATCAAGATGTTCCTGAGTCAGTCACTCTGAGGATCGAACCCCTTTTCAGGAAAAAAACAAAACATTCTTCATATCCATGTTCTTAACCCCTTAATGCCCATCGTCGCATATATGCTGCAATCTCTGACTCAAATATGCAATTCACCAAATTGACCTGTATGCCCGTTGTCGCAAATTTGCAACATACCATCATTATTATTATAACATTAGAACATAAAGTCATTACCAGAATACCCAATATTACTATCTAGTTTTTGTGCAAAAGTGAAATTAATAATCTCAACATTATTTACCATCTACTTAAAGGCAAAAACACACACAAAACATTTTTTTATATACAGCTATATAAATTCGGGCATTAAGGGGTTAAGTTTTCTACAGTATGAATGTTGCATGTGCAGCATTGTCTTAGAATAAATACAAAATGTCATTAAAGCCATGACAGGTTTTCAGACAGTTTGGTAAAGTCTGTAAATCTTTTGGTTTGGTGCTTTGCATAAAACAACCCTGAGCCAAATTTACCTGATACAACTTTAAACCTGAGGAAATGTTTGTGTGCAACTGCTGAGTCCAGGAGAGACGTGGACATTTATTTTGTCAGTGTCTCGTTATGTTGCCACCTTTAATTGAATTATTATTGTGTTTGATGGATCAGATTTCTGCAGATCTGTACAGTCAGTAGCAGTGAGACAGACACACGACTGTGTCTCAGCAGCTCTGGACTTTAGCTGAAGACTGTTTCTCTTTCTTTCTCTCTGCAGACAAACCTCAGACTCCTCGCAGGCCGTCCAACCCCAGTGGACAGAACGTCGGAGTCATCATGACGAGGGACATCAGGATGGTCCCGTCAGAACGCAGGTCCTCATGCCCGCCTTCAGCACAGTGAGTGAATGATGTGATTTCCGGTTGGACTTACACACTTGCATTGGTTCCTTGTGTCTTTTTTAATGACTCAGACTTATTGCGGGCATGAAGACAATAACAGCTTCTGCAGTCTGACATTTGACCGTATTGACCGTGACTTCACCCAAATGATTGACCTCTTGCTGACCTCGGCAAGGCGATTCCAGAGTCTAACTCACATTCATTCATTTTTGCCAGTTATCTGGGCCATGTGTCAGCAGATTAAGCAGCTCATTCCAAACTTCCCTGTTCTGACCTTTAACCCCCTTCAGAAGAATCCCTCTGTGTTTCCAAGCAAACCTGGGAGATAAAATCCCTCCAGTGTGTTCTGGGTCTTCCCTGCGTCCTCCTCCCACATGCCTGGAAGACTTCGTGGGGGAGATGACCAGGGGGCATCCTCAGTAGATGCTTTCAGTCTGAAAGATCCATGGCTCTACTGCAAGTGTCTCTCGCTGTTAAAACGTCTCACCCTGTCCCTGAGTGTAAGACTGGAATACCGTACAAAGGGACCTCATTTCCCTTTTATTCATGATCTTGTTCTTTCAGTCCCTCCCAAAGCTCACGACCATTTGGAGGTGCTGATTGTCATCCTAGTCGCTTCACGTTGGGCCTCAAACATGCCCAGTGCACATCAGAGGTCTCAGTCTGACACCAACAGAAATACATCATCTGCAAAAAGCAGAGATGTGATTCTGAGGTCACCAAACTGGACACCCTCCAATCTCCGACTGAGCTTTGAAATCCTGTCCATAAGAAAAAACAAAAATCACAAACAGGATTGTTGACAGGGGACAGCCCTGGGACAGTCCAACAGCCACAAGAAACAGGTCCAATGAAGTGGCAAGAATTTGAACACAACCCCTACTTTGGTTGCATGGAGACCCGATTGTGATTTGAAAATCAAATTCCTTTACCTTGACCTTTGTCAAAAGTCATTATTTCAGTTTCAGGGTCAGCTTTCATTGACAAGCCAAGTTTTGTAGAAATCAACAAAAGGACCTGGGGGGAGTCAGCCAACAATGACGGGAAGACATGAGCTCGGCCCCAAAGACGGAGGTCAGGAAAATGTAAACTCGCTGGTCAATTCCAAAAACCACCTCCAAATGTGTCCCAAGTTTCATGTAAATGAGACTGAGAAACTTAATTTTTTTACTTTTGACAACAATGACCTTCAGCAAATGTGTGCTGTGTTTGGTGCACAAAATTTTGACCTTTCACCCCATTGACCTTGACCTTTGCCAAAACAAACCCTTTAGGGGCAACTCCCGGAGCTGACTGTCATCCACATATCAAGTTTGGACAAACGTTCAGATGATGGTCTGATGTTTGAGGGTAAATCAGCGTCTGTGGGGAACAAGAAGAGGGAACAGTGAGGGAGTGAAATAGTTGAAATGTTGAATTAAAGCTGAGATGAAACTCATGTCACACACAGTGAAGTGATGGTAAAGTATCAGAGAGAGAATCATCTGATGAATTCTTTGCATCCTCCTCTTCCAGGCCTCCTTCCTCCCCTGCAGCTCTCAGCCCAGAACTGAAGCTGAAGCAGCTGCTGAAGCTGTTCCCTCATGGACTGTGGGCCAAGGCGCTGCCGAAGGTTTTCCAGGACAAATACAAAGTAAGTGACATTCTGAAACACTCCACCTGCTTTTACCTTCTTGATCAGTCAGAGCAGCTGTGATCAAGAAATGACTTTACAAAACACCACGTCATTAAAAACAGACTTCATGAGTGTCTGTGAGAACTCTTCTGAAAAGTTAACTGATGGACTTTTAACTCTGATCTATTTGTATCTTTTCCAGACCAAACTGCCTGAATATGTCCTGGAGAACCTGGATCTCCTCAAAGATGTCTGTGACATCATCTGTCCACAGCCTGATGAGCCCAAGAAGGTCATCGTGTACAGCAGGATCCCCCCCTGAAGGACAGCGATGACACAAGGGACTCCTTAAAACCCACGTTTGAAGACAGCTTTTTACATAATAATAATAATAATAATGTGTAGTGTAGATCGGAGGGCGTTCCTTTCCTGCCTCAGCTGCTAATGAAACATTCAAGAAAAACCCTGCTATGTCACTTTATTCTTTCTTCAGGAGTATCAGATTTTTACTCTTTGATGTTAAACTTACTCATTTTCTTAAAGAGCTGCACTTCTGTAATATATTTGTTCATCTTCTCACAGCAGCATTAATGTAACATCGACTTATCTTCAAACACATATTGAATTACTTTCCTTGATGACTGTATTGTGAATATTTCTGACTTCAATTCAATTTCAATTTCAATTTTTTTTTTTTATATAGCACCAAATCACAACAAACAGTTGCCCCAAGGCGCTTTATATTGTAATGCAAGGCCATACAATAATTATGTAAAACCCCAACGGTCAAAATGACCCCCTGTGAGCAAGCACTTGGCTACAGTGGGAAGGAAAAACTCCCTTTTTGTTGTATGGCTGGGGGGCCTGGCTGCCTTTTTGTTTCTGTCTTTTGTTTTTCCTTCCAGGTGGCTTGCATTTGGGACTGAGTGGCTGTGTTGCTGAGGTTATCAGGACCTCACCCTGATCACCTGCGGCTCGTCAGGACTCACAGCTGAGGTGCATCTATATGGATTGGAACATGGTGGCATTTAAGACTGGAGTATACAGTGTGTATTTGCCAGAGACTCGACCTTGTGACCAGACGGGTGAGATCGTCGTCTCGAGAGCCATCTCATCATCAGTGGATGCAGAGAACGTCCAGGTTTGATGCATGGTCTGTGAAAGAGGAGGGGGTGAGGTCTCACGCTCGTCAGCACACTTCCTGAGGTACGTTAGATTTTGTGACTAACATTTATACAGTCAGTAAATATGGTGTCCCTCACACCTTTATTATATTGAGCTGTATGTAGTCGTTTAATCAGCTTCCACTGCTGTGGAGTTTTGTGAACTGGATGTTCTATGCCTGCAGAGTGGGAAGCTGATTAGTAATTAAGCCAGGAAGTGTTTGCTGTTTGTACACCTTTGAGCGTTCTCTCTGTGTGTTGAGTGTGGACTCACATAATGATTCCTTCTTTCACAGACTCGGTTTGTCGCGGCCACCTGGGGGGTGTCGGCGGGGTCCTTGGGTCCGAACCAGTTCTGGCTCCAGACCGTTAGCGCTGCTGGGAGCGCACCGCAATCCACCACGCCAGACCGCGCACTTTATATTTTTCACAGCACTGTTATGTATTAAATTCAGTTAGCCTTTGTACCGTGCTCTGCTTATTTCATACTGGGTCCTTCAAACGCTGGTCGGTTCTCCGAGCTGCGTCCGACACAACACTTTTAACAGGAAGAAACCTCCAGCAGAACCAGGCTCAGGGAGGGGCAGTCTTCTGCTGGGACTGGTTGGGGCTGAGGGAGAGAACCAGGAAAAAGACATGCTGTGGAGGGGAGCAGAGATAAAATAAAATAATAAGATAAAAAGATCATTTGGAATGTTTTCTGTTGTGTGTTGGGGGGGTGTGGCTGGACGTTTTGGTGTTCTTTTCTTTTCTTTGCTCTCTCCAGGTGGTATGCAAACTGATTTATTGTCTGTGGAGAAGGTGCTGGCAGAAGAGTCCTTCACCCTCATCAACATGATGTGCAGCACCTGTGGATGGTGCTCACGTGCAACCTTAAAGACTTTCAGCTGAAGCAGATAATGAGATGGCGTTCTGCATTTAAGTCATGTGTGATTCAAGCAGAATTGCCGGGAACTCGACCTTGTGATGTTCATTTGTGAGACGCTGAGGACCGCGCCTGGGTTTGACACATCGTGCCTGTGAAGGAGGAAGGGTGAGGGACACATGCTGTCAGCACACATCAGAGGTGATTGATTATCTGAATAATTGTTAACAGTAACTTGGTATTTTGTTACGCAGTATATTTGAACTTTGATGAGAGTTGTGCAGCTCGCTTCTCACTGCCGTGGCATGCAGACTGATGATCCTCCACCTGTTGTGAGAAGCTGCTCATTTACATAAAGCTTGAATTCGGACCTGAATGTGTTGCTGATAGTGTGTGCCTTTTGAAGGATATTAGTTGTAGCTGCTGACTTACCTTTTCTATCCTTCGCAGAGTCGGTTTGTCGTGTCCACCTGGGGGGTGTTTGGCGGTGAACGTGGGTCCAGAAGCGCCGGGCTTCGATCCTTTTGGGCGCTGGAGAGCGTGCCGTCCTTCACTCCGCCAGACCGACGCAGTTTTTGTTTGTACACTTTGTTATGCACCAAAGGGGGAAAATAAATTGTTTTGTTATTGGAACCGCTTTCTGGTTGTTTTAGCGCTGGGTTCCGTCAGACGCAGGTCCGCTCCTCAACCCGCGTCGACACATAACAGTTTTCGGTCTCAGTCACTTTAAATAAAATAATAGGAAAAATAGGAGACAATTATTAAAATGATTCAGGTGGTAAAGTCGTGCAGAACTCGGGTAAAGGCCTCACAGTGACGGTGAGAACAAGTCCAGGGCCACACCTACAACATCATGGTGATGAACCCTTGTTGGAGGCCCCCCTGTGAACTTTTGTTAAGGGCCCCTACAGACTCCAGAATTCCCACTGTTCTCCTGGTGTCTGGGTTTCCTCTGGGCACTCCAACATCTCCACATCTGGAGTTGGTCCCTGTGCTCTGGACTGTGGCTGCACACGGCTCCTCCTGGTTGGATTGTGTCAAACTGTAATTAAGATGGTTAAATGCAGAGGACATATTTCATGATATGGATCCATGTACTGACACTGAAGACTTTTGTTCTCTGCTACCTGTTTTGTAGACAGAAATTTTGGCATCTTCTAAAATATCTTGACTAACATGTCATGATTGGATGATTTGATGGCAGTTCTATGAGAATTTTTTTTTTTTTTTTTTGTCTTTGAAGAGTTGATTTTACTAATCTTGTAATTTCGACTTTTTATCAACATTAATTTTTGGAAATGAAGCTTCAGTATTTTTCCAACAGCTTGAAAGCATTTCGTAAAACATTGTTGAGGTCGTCACTCAAAAAAGTAATGTCACGTGTAATGTCACTCACTACTTCAAATCAAATCAATTTTATTTATATAGCGCCAAATCACAACAACGGTTGCCCCAAGGCGCTTTATATTGTAAGGCAAAAGCCATACAATAATTACAGAAAAACCCCAACGGTCAAAACGACCCCCTATGAGCAAGCACTTGGCGACAGTGGGAAGGAAAAACTCCCTTTTAACATGAAGAAACCTCCAGCAGAACCAGGCTCAGGGAGGGGCAGTCTTCTGCTGGGACTGGTTGGGGCTGAGGGGAGAGAATAAGGAAAAAGACATGCTGTGGAAGAGAGCAGAGATCAATCACTAATGAGTAAATGCAGAGTGGTGCATACAGAGCAAAAAGAGGTGAATAAAAAGAAACACTCAGTGCATCATGGGAACCCCCCAGCAGTCTAAGTCTATAGCAGCATAACTAAGGGATGGTTCAGGGTCACCTGATCCAGCCCTAACTATAAGCTTTAGCAAAAAGGAAAGTTTTAAGCCTAATCTTAAAAGTAGAGAGGGTGTCTGTCTCCCTGATCCAAATTTGGAGCTGGTTCCACAGGAGAGGAGCCTGAAAGCTGAAGGCTCTGCCTCCCATTCTACTCTTAAAAACCCTAGGAACTACAAGTAAGCTGCAGTCTGAGAGCGAAGCGCTCTATTGGGGTGATATGGTACTAAGAGGTCCCTAAGATAAGATGGGACCTGATTATTCAAAACCTTATAAGAAGAAGAATTTTAAATTGTATTCTAGAATTAACAGGAAGCCAATGAAGAGAGGCCAATATGGGTGAGATATGCTCTCTCCTAGTCCCCGTCAGTACTCTAGCTGCAGCATTTTGAATAAACTGAAGGCTTTTCAGGGAACCTTTAAGACAACCTGATAATAATGAATTACAATAGTCCAGCCTAGAGAAATAAATGCATGAATTAGTTTTTCAGCATCACTCTGAGACAAGACCTTTCTAATTTTAGAGATATTGCACAAATGTAAAAAAGCATTGAATGACATATCCTGATCAAAAATGACTCCAGGATTTCTCACAGTATTACTAGAGGTCAGGGTCAGCCATCCAGAGTAAGGATCTGGTTAGACACCATGTTTCTAAGATTTGTGGGGCCAAGTACAATAACTTCAGTTTTATCTGAATTTAAAAGCAGGAAATTAGAGGTCATCCATGTCTTTATGTCTGTAAGACATTCCTGCAGTTTAACTAATTGGTGTGTGTTCTCTGGCTTCATGGATAGATAAAGCTGGGTATTATCTGCGTAACAATGAAAATTTAAGCAATGCTTTCTAATAGTACTGCCTAAGGGAAGCATGTATGAAGTGAATAAAATTGGTCCTAGCACAGAACCTTGTGGAACTCCATAATTAACCTTAGTTCGTGAAGAAGACTCCCCATTTACATGAACAAATTGTAATCTATTAGATAAATATGATTCAAACCACTGCAGCGCAGTGCCTTTAATACCAATGGCATGCTCTAATCTCTGTAATAAAATTTTATGGTCAACAGTATCAAAAGCTGCACTGAGGTCTAACAGGACGAGCACAGAGGTGAGTCCACTGTCTGAGGCCATAAGAACATCATTTGTAACCTTCACTAATGCACTTCAGAAATGATTTTACTTTACTTTCAGTGGAAAGTTGCTCATTACTTGTTACTTTTGCATTACTCAGAAACAGCCTGTAGCCAAACCTTAAAGCTACGTGCGCTGCACACATGGAACAAATTCCAGCTTAAACAGAGCCGGCTCGAGCCCTTTTTGTGCCCTGGAGACAACGTACACTGACGTCATACACAACACGCAGTTTTGTGCACGCAGCCATACTGGACAGCAAGTTCCACACCACAGTATGGCAGGATCATCTGTGGACGGACAAGTTCATATGTCCGATATAGCTGAAGCACTCGATCCTGATCAGTGTGGATCTGTACAATATTTCCCTCAGAAGTTCACCAGTTTTATCAATTTTGAGCAGAAACCAGACGGCGGTATGATATCCAGACATTTTCAGCTACTTTATCAACACCCTACACAGGAGAAGCCCTGAAGACATACAGATGTTTGGAGACCTACAGCTTCTTCATGTCTGGATGGGTGCAGAATGTTGTTGCATAAAATTCATGGACCCCAGGCAAGGTCGGGGCCCAGACATTTATTGGTTTGCTTTCCTTCGTGCAACGGGCCTGGTTGAGGGCAGCAGCTGAGCCCATCTGCAGAAAAAAAAAAAAAAATCCCATTGTTGGAAACCTGCCACAGCTGGAAAACTGATGGAAGTCAGCACGTCAGAAGAAAATCCTCCAAATCAACACGATCTTCACAATCATGAAACACCTTCACAACTTCAGCTGGGTCACCCAGGTGAGCATGTACGACATTCTAAACACCCCAAACAGCCAGGGGCCCCCCAAGTAACATCACCGATGTTGTGTCCAACAGCCAGTGGTGGGCACAGATAACCAAAAAATTAACTTCGATAACAGATAATCAGATAACTGAAAAGTTATCTTTGATAAAGATAAACCAAATGTATCGGAAGTTAGAGATAAGAGATAAATTCCAGTATTGTCTCTGATACATTTGCAACTGCTAACAAGCTGAATTTGAGTTATAACACCACAATCGCTTTTGGAAGCATAAAAAGCGATATAAGACCCAAATAATGAGTCAGCACTTCTATGTTTGAACATGCTGCCCCTTTTGGAAGCTACACGGCTACAGCAGACACAAAGCCTAACTCTCTACCAATCACGATGCTCTGGTCAGGCGGAGGTCTTGAAAAATAAAGGTATCCTGACTTATGGTTTTGTGTGAATACTGATAGAATAAATCCATTAATGTCAATTCTGTCATTTGTACAAAGTTAAAATATAACATATATCTTTTAATGTTGAATAATGCACTAATTCTGAGATTTTGTAACAAAAACAGACAGATTGCAAAGGATTCTGGGTAAATGTGCCTCTGCTAAACACTGATTGGTTCAGTCATTCATTATGTAAACCAACACGTTAATGTGACGTGTGTCATGTGTTCGTGTTTACAGATAAATGTGCTTTTATAAAATATTCCATTTTTTTATTTGTAAAAACAGGCATTTTTAAGGAGCCCTGGAAGTGTCATTGCAAAATGTTTTGCATGTGGAGAGAATGTGCGCTCTTATTAGTGCCGTGCGCACGTTTTATGATGTATTGTCTTGTCAATATTGTCTTGACATATAAATGTTGGCTTTACACTGTGCGAGTTTTGGCACTTTTTCAGATGATTTTTCATTTGTGTGAGAAATTTTTGGACCGCGTTTCAGGTTAATGGCGCGTGTCCTGCATCATGTAGTGTACACTGAGTAACAAGCTGTGTTCAACATCTCACGAGCACCTCCTGATCGCCGATCGTATGGTCGAATGAAAATCAAACCTGTTTGATATTATTCTGGTCTGGCTGCTGAAGAGCTACAAGCATCCAACCTCTCGCACTGTGCCTGTGCAAACACCGCAGAGCTGTCTTGTAATGTTTTTTGGTGTTGTTGTTTTGTTTTTAAACTTAATTTGTAAAAAAAAAAAAAAAAAGCCATTTGCAAAGCCAAAAAGTTGATTTGACAACCATCTGATATAACCAGGGTCACTGCTATCTACTGGTGCCCAGACGCTTAGTACTTAGGGCGAATATTGCCATGAACACTACTGGCCAGAAGATGGCAGTAAAGGCCATGAAACTTGCCAAAACAAAATTCCAGATAATCCGTTTCTGATACATTTAAGATGCGTGGAATTTAACAAACGCAAATACAATAACGTCTATAAACCCAGAGAATATATTCACGAGAGTTTTAGGCGCTAGAGTTTAATGCTGCTGTCTGTGGAGCCTGAACAGAATGTCTGAAATGCATTTGTCCTGTCGTGAACGTACTGAGATTACCCATAATGTTATGGCTCGGGTGTAAACGGACAACGAACTCAAAAGCAGGGAGCAGAAAGGATTGAGTTAAACTCGTATTTATTACAGCAAGTATATTCAGGGTGTATGATGCTGCCTATCCGAGTGGAGACTGGCACGCACAGCGGTGGAAACAGGAGAACCGTAGCCCAGAGTACTTCTGTCCTGATGGGTGGATCCGGAGCCAGGTGGCCGCCTGCAAGCTGTCGACATGTCTGGGGAGGAGAGACAGATGGGTGAGTGCTGAGCTGAAACTTTCCAGATGTGATTCACACAGTCAATCAGTAACAAACGATCACAGCTGGTCCAGATAATTAGACAGAATAATTAGTTCAGTTTCTTCTCAATGTTCAAGTTCACAGTTAGTTCAATATTCCATACAGAGCTCCGGGAGAAGCAGATAGTGCACAAAAATGACAACGCTTAGCTGGTGGATTGTAGAATGAGAACTCCGAGCTCAGGTTGCAGGAGAACTGGTCTTGGTGCGGCAGCAATGCGGAGAGAGTCAGCTCTAAGCTGAAGCTCAGACAACGGTGTGTGGAAACACCAAAAAAATCAGAAAATCTTCAATCTCTGAAGAATAGAGAGGCCAGGCTTACCGTGAAGATTAGCTGAGTTTCTGGCGATGATGGACTGAAGAGACGGGGTTGAAATACAGGAGCTGATTGCATGTGGAACAGGTGTGTCGATCAGCTTGAGGCACGCTACCTGTGCAGAGAGGAGAGAAAGCAGCAGTAGACAGAGCAGGCAGCCCACAACAGTACCCCCCCCTCAATGGGATCCCCCAGGCGACCTACCAGGACGATCAGGGTGCTCCCGATAGAAGTCCCGGATGAGGGAGGGATCCAGGACGAGCCCCCGCTTGACCCAGGAGTGTTGTTCGGGCCCGTAGCCTTCCCAGTCCACCAAGTACTGGAAGCCCCGCCCCCGACAACGAACATTCAGAATCTTCCAGACGGTCCAGGCCGGATGACCATCCACCATCTGGGCAGGGGGTAGCTCAGGAGCCGGAGGACACAGTGGGCTCACACGAACCGGCTTCAACCTGGAGACATGAAAGACCGGGTGGATCTGCAGCGATCGAGGAAGACGGAGCCGGACGGCCACCAGATTAACCACCCGGTCGACAACAAAAGGTCCGATATACCCAGTGGTGGGCACAGATAACCAAAAAATTAACTTATGACAAATAACAGATAATCAGATAACTGAAAAGTTATCTTTGATAAAGATAAACCACCCAAAAATGTATCGGAAGTTACAGATAATCAATAACCGATAAACTCCAGTATTGTCTCTGGTACATTTGCAATTACTATGAAGCTGAAATTGACATTTAACACAATCGCTTTTGAAAGCATCAAAAGCGACAAAAGACCCAAAGAATGAGCCAGTATTTCCATGTTTGACCATGCTGCCCCCTGTAGGAAGCTGCACAGAAGAATCCTGAGAGCACCTACAAAATCAGCTCTCTACTAATCATAATGCTCCGGTCAGGCGGAGGTCTTGAAAAATAAAGTCATACTAACTTATGGTTTTGTGAAAATACTGATAGAATAACTCCATTAATGTCAATTCTGTTATTTGTACAAAGTTAAAATATAACATATATCTTTAAATGTTGAATAATGCACTAATTCTGAAGTTTTGTAACAAACACAGACCGCAAAGCATTCTGGGTAAAGGTGCCTCTGCTAAACACTGATTGGTTCAGTCATTCATTATGTAAATCAACACATTAATGTGACGTGTGTCGTGGGTTGGTTTAAAGATAAATGTGCTTTTGTAAAATATTCCTTTTTTTTTTGTAAAAACAGGCATTTTTACGGAGCCCTGGAAGTGTCATCGCAAAATGTTTTGCATGTGGAGAGAATGTGCGCACGTTTTATTAGTGCCGTGTGCACGTTTGATGATGTGCGCACGTTTTATGATGTTGTAAAATGTGCACTCAATATTAGTAAGTAAGTAAGTAAATTTATTTATATAGTGCCTTTCACAGACATAAGTCACAAAGCACTTCACAGGTTAAAATGCAATAATAAATAATAAAAACATAGATAAAACAAAGGACAAGGTTAACAATTGGTCAGTTCTGAAAAGCCTTATCTTGACACATAAATGTTGGCTTTTGGATCGAGTTTCAGGTTAATCGCGCGTCCTGCATCGTGTAGTGGAGTAACAAGCTTTAACATCTCACGACCACCTCCTGCTGCTGAAGAGCTACAAGCATCCAACCGCAGAGCTGTCTTGTAATGTTTTTTGTTGTTGTTTTATTTTTAAACTTAATTTGTAAAAAAAAAAAAAGCCATTTGCAAAGCCATAGTAGAGAAGCTTGAATCTTTGACTGGACTGGGTTGCTTGACGCAAGGACGTTTCGCTTCAAATCGCAGAAGCTTCCTCAGCTAAAATTCTTGCTCTGGAAGTCTGACTTCTGTCTGACTCTTGTAGAGACGAATGAACAGAAGCCAACAAAAGCTGGAGTTTTAAACCTAACCAGACCCCTCCTACTGAGAGGCAGACTGCTATAGGCTAGTGACTAAACAATAGCACTAATTAGCAACTATTGTGCTCTAGTTAGCACTCTCCTAATGACAGGGCAGCTGTCCCTCCTAATGATGGGATGGATGCCTTTCTTGATGGCTCCCTTGATGACTCTCCTGATGACGTGAATGACTCATTACCATGAACAAAAGACTGAAACTCCTTTGACCTGAGTACCCCATTGTAAACAGGGGACAAAGCGTGTCTCAGACCCCATCCCCAGTTAAGGCTGGGTTTCAAACGTTTCACAAAGAATGCCTCCTTGACCCCTCTCTCAAACCATTTCTTCTCTCTGGCTAATATTTTAACTTCCTTGTCCTCAAACGTGTGGTTAGTGTCTTTAAGGTGGAGATGAACCGCAGAGAGGGCGCCAGTGGACCTCAGTCTGCAGTTCATCTCCACCTTAAAGACACTAACCACACGTTTGAGGACAAGGAAGTTAAAATATTAGCCAGAGAGAAGAAATGTTTTGAGAGAGGGGTCAAGGAGGCACCTGGAGACCACCTGGACAACTGAGAGCCTACACAGAAACATTTGCAAAGCCAAAAAGTTGATTTGACCACCATCTGATAACCGGGTCAAAATAAATAGAACAGTTCCAGACGCTTAGTACTTGGGGCTAATACTGCCATGAACACTACTGGCCAGTATATGGCAGTAGCAGCATTGAAAAATTGCCAAACAAAATTCCAGATAATCCGTGTCTGCTACATTTAAGATGCGTGGAATTTAACAAACACAAATACAATAACGTCTATAAACCCAGAGAATATATTCACGAGAATTTTAGGCACTAGAGTTTAATGCTGTTGTCTGTGGAGCCTGAACAGAGTGTCTGAAATGCATTTGTCCTGTCGTGATCGTCTAAGATTACCCTATGCTACCCATAATGCATTGCTGCCGGGCACAGCATGTGCTCACAAAACCTTAAAAATTAGCACATTACTTTAAAAAGAAAACATATATCTGATATTTTCACTTTATAAAACTTCAGACATGACAGTAATTTTAAATAACTTGTCCAAAATGAGTAGGTTAAAATTTGAACCATAAGTTAAAAATGTATGCCTCTGGATGACTTGGATGATATTGCGATTATATCAGTATGGTGTTAAAGGAAATTATTTTTTGGGGGGGTCACCAGTTCTCCTTTGTCTGCAGAGGATAGAGTGGTTTCTTCTGAAAACAGCTCTCTTCTGTTTGCAGAGAGTAGAACGATATACCTATTTGGAACAGGTAGGTCTCAACTGCTTTTAAGTTTTAAAAATGTTTTTCCACTGTTCAGCTTGGATTACAACGTTATCCGTCTAAAAGTTATCGGACGGCAATTCATCAGAAGGTAATTAGTCTGATGATGGTTTTTAAAGTTATCTAAAAAGATAATCCGATAATGAAAACATTATCTTCGATAATTATCTGTTATCAGATTATCGGGAGTGTGCCCACCACTGGATATACCGGGGAGCCAGCTTCGAAGAGTCTGCCTGGAGGGGAATGTCCCGGGATGAAAGCCCGGGTCGATAGGTGGGAGCGGTGGTCCGATGCCGGTCAGCATGGCCCTGCGTCTGGGTATGGGTCTTCAGAGGTCATGTCCTCTGGCTTCATGGATAGATAAAGCTGGGTATCATCTGCGTACCCATCTGCGTAACAATGAAAATTTAAGCAATACCGTCTAATAATACTGCCTAAGGGAAGCATGTATAAAGTGAATAAAATTGGTCCTAGCACAGAACCTTGTGGAACTCCATAATTAACTTTAGTCTGTGAAGAAGATTCCCCATTTACATGAACAAATTGTAATCTATTAGACAAATATGATTCAAACCACCGCAGCGCAGTGCCTTTAATACCTATGGCATGCTCTAATCTCTGTAATAAAATTTTATGGTCAACAGTATCAAAAGCAGCACTGAGGTCTAACAGAACAAGCACAGAGATGAGTCCACTGTCCGAGGCCATAAGAAGATCATTTGTAACCTTCACTAATGCTGTTTCTGTACTATGATGAATTCTAAAACCTGACTGAAACTCTTCAAATAGACCATTCCTCTGCAGATGATCAGTTAGCTGTTTTACAACTACCCTTTCAAGAATTTTTGAGAGAAAAGTAAGGTTGGAGATTGGCCTATAATTAGCTAAGATAGCTGGGTCAAGTGATGGCTTTTTAAGTAATGGTTTAATTACTGCCACCTTAAAAGCCTGTGGTACATAGCCAACTAACAAAGATAGATTGATCATGTTTAAGATCGAAGCATTAAATAATGGTAGGGCTTCCTTGAGCAGCCTGGTAGGAATGGGGTCTAATAAACATGTTGATGGTTTGGATGAAGTAACTAATGAAAATAACTCAGAACAATCGGAGAGAAAGAGTCTAACCAAATACCGGCATCACTGAAAGCAGCCAAAGATAACGATACATCTTTGGGATGGTTATGAGTAATTTTTTCTCTAATAGTTAACATTTTGTTAGCAAAGAAAGTCATGAAGTCATTACTAGTTAAAGTTAATGGAATACTCAGCTCAATAGAGCTCTGACTCTTTGTCAGCCTGGCTACAGTGCTGAAAAGAAACCTGGGGTTGTTCTTATTTTCTTCAATTAGTGATGAGTAGAAAGATGTCCTAGCTTTACGGAGGGCTTTTTTATAGAGCAACAGACTCTTTTTCCAGGCTAAGTGAAGATCATCTAAATTAGTGAGACGATATTTCCTCTCCAACTTACGGGTTATCTGCTTTAAGCTACGAGTTTGTGAGTTATACCACGGAGTCAGACACTTCTGATTTAAAGCTCTCTTTTTCAGAGGAGCTACAGCATCCAAAGTTGTCTTCAATGAGGATGTAAAACTATTGACGAGATACTCTATCTCCCTTACAGAGTTTAGGTAGCTACTCTGCACTGTGTTGGTATATGGCATTAGAGAACATAAAGAAGGAATCATATCCTTAAACCTAGTTACAGCGCTTTCTGAAAGACTTCTAGTGTAATGAAACTTATTCCCCACTGCTGGGTAGTCCATCAGAGTAAATGTAAATGTTATTAAGAAATGATCAGACAGAAGGGAGTTTTCAGGGAATACTGTTAAGTCTTCAATTTCCATACCATAAGTCAGAACAAGATCTAAGATATGATTAAAGTGGTGGGTGGACTCATTTACATTTTGAGCAAAGCCAATTGAGTCTATTAATAGATTAAATGCAGTGTTGAGGCTGTCATTCTCAGCATCTGTGTGGATGTTAAAATCGCCCACTATAATTATCTTATCTGAGCTAAGCACTAAGTCAGACAAAAGGTCTGAAAATTCACAGAGAAACTCACAGTAACGACCAGGTGGACGATAGATAATAACAAATAAAACTGGTTTTTGGGACTTCCAATTTGGATGGACAAGACTAAGAGTCAAGCTTTCAAATGAATTAAAGCTCTGTCTAGGTTTTTGATTAATTAATAAGCTGGAATGGAAGATTGCTGCTAATCCTCCGCCTCGGCCCGTGCTACGAGCATTCTGACAGTTAGTGTGACTCGGGGGTGTTGACTCATTTAAACTAACATATTCATCCTGCTGTAACCAGGTTTCTGTTAGGCAGAATAAATCAATATGTTGATCAATTATTATATCATTTACCAACAGGGACTTAGAAGAGAGAGACCTAATGTTTAATAGACCACATTTAACTGTTTTAGTCTGTGGTGCAGTTGAAGGTGCTATATTATTTTTTCTTTTTGAATTTTTATGCTTAAATAGATTTTTGCTGGTTATTGGTAGTCTGGGAGCAGGCACCGTCTCTACGGGGATGGGGTAATGAGGGGATGGCAGGGGGAGAGAAGCTGCAGAAAGGTGTGTAAGACTACAACTCCGCTTCCTGGTCCCAACCCTGGATAGTCACGGTTTGGAGGATTTAAGAAAATTGGCCAGATTTCTAGAAATGAGAGCTGCTCCATCCAAAGTGGGATGGATGCCGTCTCTCCTAACAAGACCAGGTTTTCCCCAGAAGCTTTGCCAATTATCTATGAAGCCCACCTCATTTTTTGGACACCACTCAGACAGCCAGCAATTCAAGGAGAACATGCGGCTAAACATGTCACTCCCGGTCCGATTGGGGAGGGGCCCAGAGAAAACTACAGAGTCCGACATTGTTTTTGCAAAGTTACACACCGATTTAATGTTAATTTTAGTGACCTCCGATTGGCGTAACCGGGTGTCATTACTGCCGACGTGAATTACAATCTTACCAAATTTACGCTTAGCCTTAGCCAGCAGTTTCAAATTTCCTTCAATGTCGCCTGAAGGGACCGAAACCTCGTCCTCCTGAGACGGAAAGAGAGGCAGCTGATATCCCAGGGAGGCTTCAAAGGGCGAGAGTCCAGTGGCTGACGAGACCTGGGAATTGTGTGCATACTCCACCCAGGGTAGGTGTTGCCTCCAGTCCGAAGGGTGCGTGGCAGAGACACACCGTAAGGTGGCCTCAAGGTCCTGGTTGGTCCGCTCTGCCTGCCCGTTGAGTTGTGGATGAAACCCGGATGACAGGCTGACCGAAGCCCCAAGCGCAGTGCAAAAGCTCCACCAAAGCTGCGACGTGAACTGGGGTCCCCGGTCAGATACAATGTCCTGGGGTATGCCATGCAACCAGATGACGTGGAGGACCAGAAGGTCGGCGGTCTCCTGGGCGGTTGGCAACTTTGGCAGGGGCACAAAGTGGGCTGCCTTGGAGAACCGATCCACGATTGTGAGGACTACCCTGGGATGGAGGAAGTCCTGAGATGAAGTCCATCCCGAGGTGTGACCATGGGCAGCCCAGAATCGGGAGAGGCTGCAGGAGCCCAACAGGCAATTGGTGGGAGGACTTGCTGTGGGCACAGACTGAGCAGGCTCGGATGTACTCCCTCAAATCAGCCTGTGCCGTGGGCCACCAGAAACGACGACGTAACAGTTCTACAGTACGGGTGACCCCGGGATGGCATGACAATTTGGATGAGTGGCAGAATTGCAGTACTTGAGACCGAACATGCAGCGGAACAAAAAGCCGACCGGGCCCCCCCTGGATCCGGATTCCGGGTGAGGTCTTCCTGGATGGCTTGCTCAACATCCCAGGTCAGTGCCCCCACAACCATGGACCGAGACAGGAGGGTCTCTGTGGTCTCTGACAGATCTTCGGGAAGCGAAAACTGGCGAGATAGGGTGTCTGGTTTGAGGTTTATCTGCCCAGGCAATAGGAAATAGTGAAATGGAATCTACCAAAAAAACAGGGACCACCTGGCTTGCTGGGTGTTTAACCGTTTAGCGGTCTGGATGTATTCCAGATTGCGGTGGTCTGTCCACACAATGAATGGAATTGCGGCCCCCTCCAGCCAATGTCTCCACTCAGATAGGGCCTCTTTAACAGCTAGGAGTTCCTGGTTACCCACGTCATAGTTCTTTTCAGTGGGGGTAAGGTGCCGCGGGAAATACGCACACGGGTGTACCTTATTGTCTCCCTCAGACCTCTGGGAAAGAACTGCTCCTAGCCCCGTGTCGGAAGCGTCCACCTCGACAATGAGCTGACGATCAGGGTCAGGCTGGATAAGTATCGGAGCTGAGGCGAACCATTCTTTCAGAGCGGAGAAGGCGGAGTCAGCCTGGGGGTTCCACTGAAATGTGGTTTTGGAAGAGGTAAGGGCGGAAAGAGGAGCAGCAATCTGACTAAACCCACATATAAAATGTCTGTAAAAGTTTGCAAACCCCAAAAACGGCTGTAAGTGTTTGCGTGTAGATGGTACTGGCCAGTTGACAATGGCTTTGACCTTCGCTGGGTCAGGTCTGACCTGATTGTGGGAGATGATGAACCCGAGGAAGGACACGGTGTCGAGGTTGAAACCGCATTTCTCAGCCTTAACAAACAACCTATTCTCCAGCAGTCGTTGAAGAATGAGTCGCACCTGTTTAATGTGGGTTTGTGGATCGGGAGAGAAGATCAAGATATCGTCTAGATAGACAAAAATGAAATGATTCAAAAAATCCCGTAAAACGTCGTTCACCAGCGCTTGGAACATGGCTGGTGCGTTAGTGAGACCGAAGGGCATGACAAGATATTCAAAATGTCCCAAAGGGGTATTGAAGGTAGTTTTCCACTCATCCCCCTCCCGAACACACACCAGGTGATAGGCATTGTAAAGGTCTAACTTAGTGAATATGGTCGCACCATGCAGGGAACTAAACACAGAATTGAGAAGGGGTAACGGGTACCTACTGCGGACCGTGATGGCGTTAAGTCCCCAGAAATAGATGCAGGGGTGAAGGGTACCGTCCTTCTTTCCAACAAAAAAGAAGCCTGCCCCCACGGGGGATGAAGAGGGCCGGATCAATCCCGTGGCCAGGGAGTCCCAGATATAGGTCTCCATTGATTCGCGTTCCAGGCGGGAAAGGTTGTATAACCTCCCAGATGGGAGAGGAGCGCCAGGAAGCAAATCAATGGCGCAGTCATAAGGACGGTAAGGAGGTAGTGAGAGTGCACAATCCTTGCTGAAGACCTCACCAAGGTCGTGATACTCTGAAGGTACAGAAGACAAGTCAAGAGGTGTAGCAACCTTCTCCTTGGCTTTCACACAGGGAGAAACCAAGGAACTAAGGCACCCCTGGAGACAGGCTTCACTCCATTGAGTTATAGCCCCGGTCTGCCAATTGATTCCGGGATTGTGTCTAAAAACCCATGGGTGGCCTAGAACCAGGGGGGAAGAGGACGGGATCACATAAAACTGGAGCGTTTTACTGTCAAAACAAAGCGTGGCCGGGATTTGGGTGCGATCAGAACCCACACCAGTGAATTTAGCTTGGCTCACCCGTAATCCGGATCCTACGGATGAGCATGATCTTTTGGCCGAACGGGGCAGGTGCTAAGGCTGTGCCCCTTAGCACTACAATAGAGACACTCCCCAGACGTCAGTCTCCGTCTGCGCTCTTCTGGGGGCAATTTGGCCTTGCCGAGCTGCATCGGTTCGCCAGCAGGGGGAGCTGGCATGTCTGAGGAGGACTCGATGGAGCTTGGAAGAGTCGGGCCTGATGTGTGTCGAGGGGAGGGGTGAGTGGAAAAGTCCCAGTCAGCCCGACGGCCTTTCTCACGGCGCCGCTCCCTCATCCGATTATCCAGCCTTATGATCAGCGAAATAAGTGAATCCAGGTCTCTTGGTTCATCCCAAACCACCAGCTCATCTTTTAGTGCGTCGTTAAGGCTGTTGATAAACACACTCAGGAGCACCGCGCTGTTTCACTCTGCCTCCGCGGCCAACACGCGGAACTCCACCGCGTATTCCGCAGCGCTGCGCGATCCTTGTTTTAAATTTAACAGTCGTTGGGAAACAGAATCCCTCCGCGCAGGTTGATCAAAAACTAACCTAAATTCTCTAGAAAAGGCTGTAAAGGAATTAAGCAGTGAGGAGTTGTTGTTCCAAAGTGCAGTCGCCCAGGCGCGCGCCTCTCCCCGGAGTAAATTGATGACATAAGCGACACGGCTCTTATCGGAGCTGTATTGGAATGGGCGCTGATCAAACACTAAAGAACACTGCATCAAAAATGCAGCGCATGTATCCACATTTCCCTCGAACAGTTCTGGGTGACAAATTAATGGTTCGAGGGGTGCCGCGGAGGCAGCACCGGAGGAGAAGGATGTGAGAATCTGAACCGGAGTGGCAGGAGGTGGTGTCATTGTGTGTCCGAACGTGAGCTGTAACATCTGGGTGGAAAGGTCTGAGAGGCGTGTATCGGAGTGTTTGATGTGGTCTGTTAATGAGCTTACGTGACCTGCTAGAGAGTCCACGGCTTGCTGGAGTTTCCCAAGATACTCGCCCTGTATCTGCAACACCTGCTGCAACCGGGCAGCCCTCGCTGGGTCCATGACGTGGCCAGAAACTCCTGTTATGGTTCGGGTGTAAACGGACAACGAACCCAGAAGCAGGGAGCAGAAAGGATTGAGTTAAACATGGATTTATTACAGCAAGTATGTTCAGAGTGCTGCCAGTTCTCTTCAGGGGCATGACAAGACTGCATCCAACTTTGTGAAAAAGTATGAATCAAGATGAGGTTACACTCTGATTGGCTTCAAATCAAAACAACAACAAAACACAACTCTTGTGGTGTAACAGCAACACAGCCATCCTTTGGGTGGAAGATTCCAGGTGCAAATCCTGGCAAGAGTGAGCAACTTATTCTAATTTAATTAGAAAATAACAGCACCAATAATAATGGAATAATACAACAATAAAAGAGAAATAAATACTTAGAATTTAAGATGAATTTTCTCCTTTTTTTTCCTCTAATTTTTCTCTCTTCCTCCTTTCCTTTTTTTTTCTACTCCCCCCCGCCCTCCCAGAAGTACCTTTTGCCTCATCCTCTTCTGAGATTAGATGAAATTGCATGTGTCCATTGGTGCTAGAACATTAATGTAAAAGAATACCTTTTGCTGGGGGCAGCACGGTGGATTAGTGGTTAGCACTGTTGCCTCACAGGGAGAAAGTCATGGGATCAATTCCCGTGGCCTTTCTGTGTGGAGTTTGCATGTTGTCCCCGTGTTTGCGTGGGTTTCCTCCGGGTGCTCCGGGTTCCTCCCACACCCACAGACATGCGGGTTAGGTGGAGTGGAATCTTTAAATTGTCCATAGTTGTGTGTGTGGGTGTGTCTGTGTTTGTTTGTTTGTGGCCCTGTGATAGACTGGCATCCTGTCCTGGGTGTACCCCACCTCGCACTCTATGGCTGCTGGGATAGGCTCCAGCTCTCCGCAACCCTTAATTGGACTAAGCGGTAGAAGATGAATGAATGAATGAATGAATACCTTTTGCTGTGATTTTGTGGTTCCAGTTGTGCTGAAAAGCTTAATGAAAAGTTTGATGTGAAAGAACCAGACCAGGTGAATCGCCCCCTTCAGCCCAAGTCTGCTGCGGTCACCTACATCCTACCCAGAGTGTCTGCAGCACCTGTCCACCTGGTGCTGCAGACACAGCCACAGGCTCCATCCATGGTGCTTCAAGGGGCATCCTGCAGACCTCAAACACCGCCTCCTGTGCTGGCATCAAAACCAATCAAACCCCGCAAGTCTGACCCCCAAACTCTGAATTCAAGCCACAGTTCACAGTGAAGACAGTGAAGCATGCTGGTGCAAGCATCATGATATGGGCATGTTTCTCCTACTATGGTGTTGGGCCTATATATCACATACCAGATATCATGGATCAGTTTGGATATGTCAAAATACTTGAAGAGGTCATGTTGCCTTATGCTGAAGAGGACATGCCCTTGAAATGGGTGTTTCAACAAGACAATGACCCCAAGCACACTAGTAAATGAGCAAAATCTTGGTTCCAAACCAACAAAATTAATGCCTCGCAGATGTGAAGAAATCATGAAAAACTGTGGTTATACAACTAAATACTAGTTTAGTGATTCACAGGATTGCTAAAAAAGCAGTTTGAACATAATAGTTTTGAGTTTGTAGCGTCAACAGCAGATGCTACTATTATTGTGAACACCCCCTTTTCTACTTTTTTTTTTACTAATAGCCCAATTTCATAGCCTTAAGAGTGTGCATATCATGAATGCTTGGTCTTGTTGGATTTGTGAGAATCTACTGAATCTACTGGTACCTTGTTTCCCATGTAACAATAAGAAATATACTCAAAACCTGGATTAATCTTTTTAGTCACATAGCACTATTCTGAACACTACTATATCTTCAAATACAGGTGCTCCTCAGGGCTGCGTTCTTTCTTTGCTTTTTATCCTTTATACAGACAGCTGTAAATCCTCTCAACATAATAACAATCTTGTCAAGTTCTCAGATGACACCGTCTTATTGTCTCTCCCTCAGGGTCACCAATACGATCACGGCTGTGGAATTTATCAGACGGTGTAATGATAGCTTCCTCGATTTAAATGTGTTAAAAATAAGGAAATTATGATCAATTTCAGAAAATCCACTGTCAACCTAAAATCAAGCAGTATTCAAGGTAAAGAGGTACAAATTGTACAAACGTAAGTATTTGGGCACTGTATTTGACTTGCAACTCAAATTCAGTGATAACACAGACAGCACTGTAAAGTGAGCAAACCAAAGAATCCATTTGTTAAGGAAACTCAATTCCTGTAGCCTGTCCCCACACATGTACAGCCTGATATACCGCCCGCTTGAGATGCTGGTACAAGGCTGCAGCACTCGGTGGGATGTGCTCCAGACCACAAATAAATGCTTCCTCGCTTCATTTACTGATGTGAATGTTGATGTTTGACTGTATAAGAGTACAGTAAAGCATTCAAGTTGGGTGAAGTCAGTGGAGCTGATCTCAGATACTGGCTTGGACAGTTTGCTGAACACCTGAGCCACTCATGGTACTGAAGACCAGATGTCCCAGTCTTTTTGCCTACACCACACATGGCAGATACCGTATCACAGCCATGAATTGCATGTAAGTATGGTAGACTATCTGCAGCTGGGCCAAGATTGGCTGCAATGTCATGGGCAGCTAAATAACACAGAGATGTACCAGAGCCAGATGTCACCCATATATTGCAACCATCTAGGACTCTGGCTGTCACTACAGCCAGAACCACAACATTGGTATCTGATGCTTGTAATTCAGTTTCTCTGTACCCATTCTTGTGGGCATGTTGAGCATGTTGAGCATGCAGAATCATGCGATCATCTGCCTCCTCATGTGAACAAGGTGATATGGAAGACACATCTGATGGAGGCAATGATACCACAGCCGCTCCCTGCGTGGTAACCAGACGCTTTCCTTCTGGAACATGCATGCCCTCTATCACTTCAGACAGATACAAGAACAATGCAGTTTTATTTATATCAACCCTCAAGAATGAGCTCCAGTTTGATGGAATAGTAGTGTTTCAGAGTTGAGAGGACACGCGTTGGTGTTCCTTCACCATGACATTGTCTAAGTGCTGTTTTGAGACTGCCATGTATGTAGGTATCCCACATGTCTACCCTCTGGGCCAACCCTAGCTGTGTCATGAAGAAAGGCTGTATCACAAGATTGGCATATTCTACAAAGGTTTTGACCTTTACTGGTGCTGTTTTAGAATCAAGCCTCTGCACCATCTGTACCCCATCAATAATTTTGACATAGACTTGGGGAACCCCAGCCCGAGGTGGGGAAATTACTTCAAGGCATTTCACCAGATCTGCTTTATTAGTCTGTCTCATTGTGTTGTTTTCAGCAAGTGATGGAGGCCATGAATGATTTTCATCATTTTCATCATCATAAAGAGCGCAACCTTAGCTTCGCTGGTCAAAAGGGGGACATTATTTTATCTGGCTGGTGTTCCTCAATTGTGAAATAAATACATGCCAAATTTGAATTCAAAAGCCTTAAAACAGACAAGCAAAATGTTTAAAATATTTCATATGACCAGGAGGCTAGTCACTATTTAATGTACTTAATTAAAGGTTCCTGGCCATGTTGAATTTCAAATTTTGCATATAAGACAAACTCAAAATGTAAACTGAGTGCCATAAATGAATTCAGCAATGTTTCTGCATAGGCTCTCAGTTGTCCAGGTGGTTTCCATAGTAGAGAAGCTTGAATCTTCGACTGGACTGGGTTGCTTGACGCGAGGACGTTTCGCTTCAAATCGCAGAAGCTTCCTCAGCTAAAATTCTTGCTCTGGTAGTATGACTTCTGTCTTGACTCTTGTAGAGAAGAATAAACAGAAGCCAACAAAAGATGGAGTTTTTTAAACCTAACCAGACCCCTCCTACCGAGAGGCAGACTGCTATAGGCTAGTGACTAAACAATAGCTCTAATTAGCACCTATTGTGCTCTAGTTAGCACTCCCCTAATGACAGGGCAGCTGTCCCTCCTAATGATGGGACAGAAGCCTCTCCTGATGGCTCCCTTGACGATTCTCCTGATGACGTGAATGACTCATTACCATGAACAAAAGACTGAAACTGCTTTGACGTAAGTACCCCATTGTAAACAGGGGACAAAGCGTGTCTCAGACCCCCTCCCCGGTTAAGGCTGGGTTTCAACTGTTTCACATAGAATGCTTCCTTGACATGCTTCCTTCCTCGTGTAGAATGCAGATTCGAGATTCATCACTGAAGATTGCAAGCTCTTGCTTGCCTCTACTGGTGGTTGGCTCTCACTGCGGTATTGTATCACTTTCTGTTCTGGAGCACAGCGGTGTTTTGCTGTATCTGTTAGCAGTTTAATCTGCGCAGTTAGATTGATCTACTTAACTAGATAACGATTTGTTTCACAGTGTAATCTTCACGTGCCTTAACTAAAGCACTCCCTCTGCTGAATCACCTCTAAATTATTTACACATTATTCACTTTGTGTGTTTTTAGGAATCCGCTAGCTTAGCGCAGCTACTAGCTCTTAGCTGGTTTAGCATGGCGGCTTCTCCTGTCTCTCCCGCACTTTTCTGCTCTGGGTGTGAAATGTTTAGTTATTCCTCGGCCTCCTTTAGCAGTAATGGTACTTGTAATAAGTGTAGCTTATTCGTAGCTTTGGAGGCCAGGCTGGGCGAATTGGAGACTCGGCTCCGCACCGTGGAAAATTCTACAGCTAGCCAGGCCCCTGTAGTCGGTGCGGCCCAAGGTAGCTTAGCCGTTAGTTTCCCTCTGGCAGATCCCGAGCAGCCGGGAAAGCAGGCCGACTGGGTGACTGTGAGGAGGAAGCATAGTTCTAAACAGAAGCCCCGTGTACACCGCCAACCCGTTCACATTTCTAACCGTTTTTCCCCACTCGATGACACACCCGCCGAGGATCAAACTCGGGTTATTGGCGACTCTGTTTTGAGAAATGTGAAGTTAGCGACACCAGCAACCATAGTCAATTGTCTTCTGGGGGCCAGAGCAGGCGACATTGAAGGAAATTTGAAACTGCTGGCTAAGGCTAAGCGTAAATTTGGTAAGATTGTAATTCACGTCGGCAGTAATGACACCCGGTTACGCCAATCGGAGGTCACTAAAAGTAACATTGAATCAGTGTGTAACTTTGCAAAAACAATGTCCGACTCTATAGTTTTCTCTGGGCTCCTCCCCAATCGGACCGGGAGTGACATGTTTAGCCGCATGTTCTCCTTGAATTGCTGGCTGTCTGAGTGGTGTCCAAAAAATGAGGTGGGCTTCATAGATAATTGGCAAAGCTTCTGGGGAAAACCTGGTCTTGTTAGGAGAGACGGCATCCATCCCACTTTGGATGGAGCAGCTCTCATTTCTAGAAATCTGGCCAATTTTCTTAAATCCTCCAAACCGTGACTATCCAGGGTTGGGACCAGGAAGCAAAGTTGTAGTCTTACACACCTCTCTGCAGCTTCTCTCCCCCTGCCATCCCCTCATTACCCCATCCCTGTAGAGACAGTGCCTGCTCCCAGACCACCAATAACCAGCAAAAATCTATTTAAGCATAAAAATTCAAAAAGAAAAAATAATATAGCACCTTCAACTGCACCACAGACTAAAACAGTTAAATGTGGTCTATTAAACATTAGGTCTCTCTCTTCTAAGTCCCTGTTAGTAAATGATATAATAATTGATCAACATATTGATTTATTCTGCCTTACAGAAACCTGGTTACAGAAGGATGAATAAGTTAGTTTAAATGAGTCAACACCCCCGAGTCACACTAACTGCCAGAATGCTCGTAGCACGGGCCGAGGCGGAGGATTAGCAGCAATCTTCCATTCCAGCTTATTAATTAATCAAAAACCCAGACAGAGCTTTAATTAATTTGAAAGCTTGACTCTTAGTCTTGTCCATCCAAATTGGAAGTCCCAAAAAACCAGTTTTATTTGTTGTTATCTATCGTCCACCTGGTCGTTACTGTGAGTTTCTCTGTGAATTTTCAGACCTTTTGTCTGACTTAGTGCTTAGCTCAGATAAGATAATTATAGTGGGCGATTTTAACATCCACACAGATGCTGAGAATGACAGCCTCAACACTGCATTTAATCTATTAATAGACTCAATTGGCTTTGCTCAAAATGTAAATGAGTCCACCCACCACTTTAATCATATCTTAGATCTTGTTCTGACTTATGGTATGGAAATTGAAGACTTAACAGTATTCCCTGAAAACTCCCTTCTGTCTGATCATTTCTTAATAACATTTACATTTACTCTGATGGACTACCCAGCAGTGGGGAATAAGTTTCATTACACTAGAAGTCTTTCAGAAAGCGCTGTAACTAGGTTTAAGGATATGATTCCTTCTTTATGTTCTCTAATGCCATATACCAACACAGTGCAGAGTAGCTACCTAAACTCTGTAAGGGAGCTAGAGTATCTCGTCAATAGTTTTACATCCTCATTGAAGACAACTTTGGATGCTGTAGCTCCTCTGAAAAAGAGAGCTTTAAATCAGAAGTGTCTGACTCCGTGGTATAACTCACAAACTCGCAGCTTAAAGCAGATAACCCAGAAGTTGGAGAGGAAATGGCGTCTCACTAATTTAGAAGATCTTCACTTAGCCTGGAAAAAGAGTCTGTTGCTCTATAAAAAAGCCCTCCGTAAAGCTAGGACATCTTACTGCTCATCACTAATTGAAGAAAATAAGAACAACCCCAGGTTTCTTTTCAGCACTGTAGCCAGGCTGACAAAGAGTCAGAGCTCTATTGAGCCGAGTATTCCTTTAACTTTAACTAGTAATGACTTCATGACTTTCTTTGGTAATAAAATTTTAACTATTAGAGAAACAATTACTCATAACCATCCCAAAGACGTATCGTTATCTTTGGCTGCTTTCAGTGATGCCGGTATTTGGTTAGACTCTTTCTCTCCGATTGTTCTGTCTGAGTTATTTTCATTAGTTACTTCCTCCAAACCATCAACATGTCTATTAGACCCCATTCCTACCAGGCTGCTCAAGGAAGCCCTACCATTATTTAATACTTCGATCTTAAATATGATCAATCTATCTTTATTAGTTGGCTATGTACCACAGGCTTTTAAGGTGGCAGTAATTAAACCATTACTTAAAAAGCCATCACTTGACCCAGCTATCTTAGCTAATTATAGGCCAATCTCCAACCTTCCTTTTCTCTCAAAAATTCTTGAAAGGGTAGTTGTAAAACAGCTAACTGATCATCTGCAGAGGAATGGTCTATTTGAAGAGTTTCAGTCAGGTTTTAGAATTCATCATAGTACAGAAACAGCATTAGTGAAGGTTACAAATGATCTTCTTATGGCCTCAGACAGTGGACTCATCTCTGTGCTTGTTCTGTTAGACCTCAGTGCTGCTTTTGATACTGTTGACCATAAAATTTTGTTACAGAGATTAGAGCATGCCATAGGTATTAAAGGCACTGCGCTGCGGTGGTTTGAATCATATTTATCTAATAGATTACAATTTGTTCATGTAAATGGGGAATCTTCTTCACAGACTAAGGTTAATTATGGAGTTCCACAAGGTTCTGTGCTAGGACCAATTTTATTCACTTTATACATGCTTCCCTTAGGTAGTATTATTAGACAGCATTGCTTAAATTTTCATTGTTACGCAGATGATACCCAGCTTTATCTATCCATGAAGCCAGAGGACACACACCAATTAGCTAAACTGCAGGATTGTCTTACAGACATAAAGACATGGATGACCTCTAATTTCCTGCTTAGAAACATGGTGTCTAACCAGATCCTTACTCTGGATGGCATTACCCTGACCTCTAGTAATACTGTCTTTTTCCTGGTTCTCTCCCTCAGCCCCAACCAGTCCCAGCAGAAGACTGCCCCTCCCTGAGCCTGGTTCTGCTGGAGGTTTTTTCCTGTTAAAAGGGAGTTTTTCCTTCCCACTGTAGCCAAGTGCTTGCTCACAGGGGGTCGTTTTGACCGTTGGGGTTTTACATAATTATTGTATGGCCTTGCCTTACAATATAAAGCGCCTTGGGGCAACTGTTTGTTGTGATTTGGCGCTATATAAAAAAAAATTGATTGATTGATTGACTGTGAGAAATCTTGGAGTCATTTTTGATCAGGATATGTCATTCAATGCGCATATTAAACAAATATGTAGGACTGCTTTTTTGCATTTACGCAATATCTCTAAAATTAGAAAGGTCTTGTCTCAGAGTGATGCTGAAAAACTAATTCATGCATTTATTTCCTCTAGGCTGGACTATTGTAATTCATTATTATCAGGTTGTCCTAAAAGTTCCCTGAAAAGCCTTCAGTTAATTCAAAATGCTGCAGCTAGAGTACTAACAGGGACTAGAAGGAGAGAGCATATCTCACCTATATTGGCCTCTCTTCATTGGCTTCCTGTTAATTCTAGAATAGAATTTAAAATTCTTCTTCTTACTTATAAGGTTTTGAATAATCAGGTCCCATCTTATCTTAGGGACCTCATAGTACCATATCACCCCAATAGAGCGCTTCGCTCTCAGACTGCAGCTTACTTGTAGTTCCTAGGGTTTGTAAGAGTAGAATGGGAGGCAGAGCCTTCAGCTTTCAGACTCCTGTCCTGTGGAACCAGCTCCCAATTCGGATCAGGGAGACAGACACCCTCTCTACCTTTAAGATTAGGCTTAAAACTTTCCTTTTTGCTAAAGCTTATAGTTAGGGCTGGATCAGGTGACCCTGAACCATCCCTTAGTTATGCTGCTATAGACTTAGACTGCTGGGGGGTTCCCATGATGCACTGAGTGTTTCTTTCTCTTTTTGCTCTGTATGCACCACTCTGCATTTAATCATTAGTGATCGATCTCTGCTCCCCTCCACAGCATGTCTTTTTCTTGGTTCTCTCCCTCAGCCCCAACCAGTCCCAGCAGAAGACTGCCCCTCCCTGAGCCTGGTTCTGCTGGAGGTTTCTTCCTGTTAAAAGGGAGTTTTTCCTTCCCACTGTCGCCAAGTGCTTGCTCACAGGGGGTCGTTTTGACTGTTGGGGTTTTTACGTAATTATTGTATGGCCTTGCCTTACAATATAAAGTGCCTTGGGGCAGCTGTTTGTTGTGATTTGGCGCTATATAAATAAATTGATTGATTGAATTGATTGATTGACACCTTTCTCAAACCATTTCTTCTCTCTGGCTAAGATTTTAAAATCCAGCCTTAATCGGGGAGGGGGTCTGAGACACGCTTTGTCCCCTCTTTACAATGGGGTACTCAGGTCAAAGCAGTTTCAGTCTTTCATCGTGGGATTTGAGGTTGGATGGATTGTTGCAGGGTGCTGCTGTTTATAGGATGGCACACTGGAGCATGTTCTTAAAGTACAATCTGACAAGAGCTCGCTCCATATTTGAAAATCGATTATCGAACCTGGTGCCATGTCTGTATTTTGAATATTGAATATGTAACCGGTGCCAACTTCACACTGTTATATTAGGGGGTGGTGGCAGTGCCCCCCTTAATCTAATTACTGTTTTTTTTTTTTCTGGAACTGTTGAGTCCTTGTACCACACGAGGGCCTGTGAGTCTGTTCCTGCCTCCAAACTGCTCTCCTCATTTCGAGCTGTTGCCAAATTCCCACCTCCTCCTCCTCCTCCTCCTCTCTGCCTGCCAACAGCTCCTCTCGGGCGGCGTAGCGGAGCATTCGCACCCCGCTGTCGGCGTTTAGCGGACGGAGCTCGGTGCTTGAGGCGGGGGGGGAGGAGGAGGTGAGCGATGCCCGTGAACCCGTGCTCCCGCAGGCCGGCGGCCCGGCGCTCCGCGTCCGCGCTGCTGCTCGTCGCTTTGGCCCTCCTGCTGCTCCAGACGCTCATCGTGTGGAACTTCAGCAGCCTGGACTCCGCCGGAGGAGACGCAGGCGCACGGAGCCGGGAGAAGAGAGGAGCCCGAACCGGCGGGCTGGACAAAGCCGCCGCCGAGCCCCCGAGGCGGGCGGCGCAGAAGAAGAGCGTCCCGCCGGCGGCGCGCGGGAAGGCGGCCTCTCGCCACCAGCTGCAGGCGGTAGGTTCGAATCCCGTCTGCCTTCACTGGCAGGCAACAGCGTGACATGTTTTAACACGTGTGAGTGAAAACGAGCGTTTTGTTCCCGTGGGGAAGATGCTGCTGAGCATCCGACCGACCGCACACCAAACTTCATTTATAAATCAGCTCATTTAACACAAAACGCTCCGCGCTCAGGTCTCAACTGCGTTTTATATCTATGTGTGTTTAACGAGCTTATTAAAGCCTCATTAAATAAACCCTTATTTAACAACGTGCTTCATCCAGAAACGAGCACAACCAATAAATAATTTCGTATTTCTCCGAATAAATACGCGTTTTATGTAAAATATCGGCGCCGAACCGAAGAATGACATTAGGTTTTTTTTTTTCGAAAATTATCTGAGCTGAAACGTTTCTTATCGAACAAACAAAACACCTGTAATGATCAGATTTGTTAAAGAAGTCTGGCATGACGCTTCGTAGTAATAACGACAAACAATAACAATAATAATGATTATTTTGCAGTTATTGAGTGAGGACTGTCGTATTTTAGTTACAACCATATTTCTTTCAAATTCACTGATATTTCTCACATTAAAATATAAACATAAGAAGCCTGCAATTAATTAGTTCATTAAATGCTGATTTAAAGTGGCAGCAGTTGAAGTTTTTGCTAAAATAAACATGGAAAAAAATTTTGCTAAATCAAATAAAATGTTGTTAAGAGTCTTTTTTTATAGTTAAAGACCTGTTAGGTACTTGTAATATTCTTTATTTTGTATATTGTGGCTTTCTCATTCAGTGAAATTGATCATCTTTTTGCCATGGGTCATTTTCTTGGTAAATGATTTTGTTCCTTCCTTTCCTCCAACTGATCTAAGTTTTGTGACTTCATCTCCATCTCTTCTCATCCATCATCCGCAACAAACACTTTTTTCCTTCTGCATTAACCTGTCTGTTAATTGATTGCTTGTTTACTTACAGACAGAAAATGAGGAAAAAAGCACATTAATTATGTGGTTGAAGCATGGGCGGCACCAGGTGGGCGCTACAGCTCCCCCTGGATTTGTCATAGCACCCCAAGAACATAATTCCTCCTTTATTATTTTAATTTAATTACATTCTATGTTTTTAAGGCCGTGTCTACACTGAAACTATTTTTTTTCCCAATCTTTTTCAAAAAGTGTTCCATTCAAGAAATTTCTCTGTTCTCACAGATCCACTGAAACTGCATGAAAATACTGTAGTACATATGCCAGGCCTGTATGTGGCGCTGTAATGCTTCAACAAACAAATGGAGAAGAAGATGTGGAGCTAATCAATGTAGCAACAAATGCTAAAACTTTACAAGGCGGTACACTTATTAAATAAAGTCTTTTAATGTGACCTGTTGCCAGAAGTCATCATCACAGATTAAAACTGTTCTGCACATCACACCGTTGTTTTGGAAGATGACATCTGGAAATGGGTTAATTTGTTATGATGGAAGTTACTTGTTAAGGGCTTTTAAAGGGTTTTTAAAGAAGCCCCTCAACGTTTGTCTGCTCTGGGTGAGTTTCTCAGACTGAGCTGGAGGACGCCAGCATTTTGTCCCACCACCAAGAAGAAGAAAAAAAAAATAATATGCTAAATTACACAGTAAAATTACACTGTTAACAACATGTTACAAAGGCAGGGTGATGACATCATCCTTTCAGTTTTCCACAGTAAGACACTTCTGGCATTTTCAGATTTATAAATCTGAAAATGGAGTGGAATATTTCTCTAATCACATAAATGTGATTAGAGAAATATTCCACTCTTAAAAGAAAATAAACATTCATCAACAGAACTGATTGTTTTACACAAAATGAGTGTAACATGACGTTCAATGGCATCACGTTCAACAATGTCATGATAATAATAATAATAATAAATTTCATTTATAATGCACCTTTCATTAATTAAAAACTCAAAGTGCTACAGGAAAAAATAAAACCAAGGATAAATAAGAGAATAAAAACACAAATCTTAAGATAAAAACAGTCAGCAGAAAATAGAATAGAAAAGATTCTATTTAAAATAGAATAAAAAGACTAAGATGCAACAGATTCAAATGATTGAGACCTGTGATAGGCCTGTCTAAACAGGTATGTGTTGAGGCTTTTTTAAAAGCTTCCACAGTTTGTGGAGCCCTCAGATGGTCAGGGAGGGAGTTCCAGATATGAGGAGCAGCAGAACAGAAGGCCCTGTCTCCCACGATGTGAAGCTTGGTGCGAGGGGGCAGAGAAGATTAGTGTTGTATGAACAGAGGGAACAGGAGGATGTGTCTTTGAGGTATGTGGGGGCATTGCCATGGATGCATTGGTGGGTGATGAGACCAATCTTAAAATGGATTCTGTAGGTGATGGGGATCCATTGAAGGTTATGGAATATAGGTGTAATGTGCTCCTGTTTGTATATTCTCATCAGAATTCTAGCTGCACTGTTTTGAATGTATTGGAGCCTTTGAAGGTTTTTTTTTTTTCAGAGATCCAAAAGAGCAAGGAGTTACAGTAGTCAAGTCTAGAGGAGACAAAGGCATGGAAGAGTTTTTCCAGCATCAATGATGACGTCGTACTGTAGTGAGTGTAGTTTCAAGTTGCTGAAATGGTTCAGTTTTTGCTGCCTAAATATCCATGAGTGGAATTGGAAAGAAGGGAAGTCTATGTCACCTAAAGAACTACCAGAGGAACAGCAGTGGGCACAGGCAAACCAGTGACCCAGTGTCACTCCTGACAGTGGTGGGCACAGTTCTGCTAACAGATAATTATCAAAGATAATGTTTTCATCATCGGATTAGCTTTTCAGATAACTTTGAAAACCATCATCGGACCAATTCTGATAAGATATAGACTACTAACGTCTTTGCAGATATTAACTTTTTGTAGTAGATACACAATTCTATTCTCTAAAAACAGAGAAGAGCTGGTTCTAGAAGAAACCACTCTATCCTCTACAGCCAAAGGAGAGCTGGTCATAGAAAAGAAAAAAAAAACTCATTTTTTTTCACCCCATACTAATACACTGGCAATAGCACCCGAATCATCCAGATGCATATATTTTTAACTTATGGTTCAAATTTTAACCAAACTAATTTCGGACAAGTTATTTAAATTAACATCATGTCTGAAGTTTTGAAAGTGAAAATATCAGATATATGTTTTAGTTTTAAAGTAATACACTCATTTTGAAGGTTTTAGTTTGAACATGGTATGCGCGCAGTGCATTATGGGTATTCACGACAGAAGAAATGCATTTGAGAAACTCTGATCAGACTCCACAGGGACAAACGCATTAAACTCTTTGTATATTGTGCTTGTGAATATAATAATATAATAATATATTCTCTGGGTTTATAGACATTGTTATTGTGTTTGTTTTATGCAAAAATGCTGAAAGTCTGTTTTAATTATGATTCAGGCCGTGTGATATAACCGGCGTCAAAATGCATAGAACACTGCCATCTACTGGCGACCAGTTATATCACAGTGTTGTCGACCGCAGGATTTTAAAATTATCTGTAGGCTTCCAAAACCTGAGAGACCCCACACGTGGAAATTAAAAAACAAAATCATAGATCTGACAGGTTTAGTTGTACAGTGTGTGGTGTCAGCCACACGGTAAAAACAACACACAAACAAATTTCACACACGAACATTCCCAGGTCAAACACCTCGCTTTCTGATTGGCTGCATGTCACATTTAGCTCCTCACGTCCTTCTTAACACACCACACACAGCAGGAATATCTGATAAGATTACATTTAGCGTCATCACGATTCTTGGGGCGTCCTTAACCTCTTAAACCCTAGAGTCCCCAAATTTGGGGACCTGCCCTGTTTTGGAACATTTGAACACTCATAACTAACCAATGCTGACAACAACATATACTTATTATACATCAAAATGTCAAGTGAAGTCTCCTCTACAAAAGTATCCACTTCAATCACATATCAACTAACCACAGCTGAAACGCCAAGCAAATAAAGACATAAATCGGAATTAATTTTTTGGGAAAAAACCTCATTTACTCCTACAAAGTATTATTTACTTTCAATTCTTTTGCATCCACATCCCCTAGGACCTGTCTTTTAACTGATCCAAACTTTTGCATTATTGACCTTGTACAAGTTGAGAAATAAATCATAATGTATGGGTATGTGAGTTTGGTGAAATAGGCTCTAGGGCTTAAAGGGTTAAGATTGTCGGAAGGGGAAGATCGGGTCCAATATCGGCCTAATTATCTTGCCATGTGAACCAGTCTTGATGTTATGATGCCTCACGGAGCGTCTGATTGATCTGTTATGACACCGCACTGAACATGTTTTCACTATTATTTGATTTCTTTGTGCGACTGACATTGTTATTCAAGCATTCAAAAGGCGATTCCTATCGCCACACAACTCCAGCAACTACACACAAGAAAGTGTTTTGACAGTTCTTGTTATTGAAAGAAACTTTGTCTCCCAAACCGGATAGAGTTGTGATGTCATCATGCATGCGCTTGGGCGCTGTCTAGCGGGATCTTGAAAATTTCTTTCTTTTTTTTATACAAATGAGAAAAATTACATATTTTACAAAAGCGCATTTATTTGTAAACACCAACACGTTACACTGATTCACTTGTGTTGGTTTTTACATAGAATGAATGAATCAACCAATCAGCGGAGGATTAGTTTACCCATAATCCCTTTGGTGTGTTAATGTTCAAATCTTCAGAATTAGTGCATTATTGTAAAATTAACAGATATGTGTTATATGTCACTTTGTACATTTTAAGAGTTTACATTAATGTAGTTATTCTATCCGGAATAATTTTATTTATAAAGCAAAACCATAATTCAAACCTTTCCATTTCAAGACCTCTCCCTCATCGCTGGACCCCTGTATCCTGTCAGGATAAATGATAATTTTCTACAGCAGGGGGCAGAGCGCACAAAGACAGAACTGCTGTCTCATTGGGTGTTTGGGTTTGGGATTGTGATCGCCTTTGGTTCTATTAGAACCTTTGGCGGTGTTTTTTAGTAGCTGAGAGCGTATGGGAGGTAAAATTGAAAGTTATTGGTTGTTTGTAGCTTCCGATAAGTTTTCACGCAGTTTATCGGTTTAGCGTTAAAAAAGATAACTTTTCAGTTAGCTAATTACCAGTTATCAAAGCTAACTTTTTGGTTAGCTGTGCCCACCACTGACTCCTGGCAATTACTTAATGAATTTAATTCACAGAACATTGTGTGTGTGTGTGTACTATTTTACTTTGTGAGATCCATCTGTTCTCTGGTGTTAAAGCACAGAACATACTGTAAATGTAGTGTGTGTGTGTGTGTGTGTGTGTGTGTGTGTGTGTGTGTGTGTGTGTGTGTGTGCGCGCGCGCGCATGTATTACAGGATCCATTTTTACATCCTTTCATTATTCCGGTGCTCTGTGATCTTCGGTCTGAGTTTGTTGATGGTGATGCGTCCTGACAGTTATTGGCTTTTAGGAGCGCACAGAGCGCTGCCAACATCGGTTTATATGACACGGGTTTGTGTGATCACACAGTCAGGCATCCAGAGAAAAGGAAAAGTGGATGAAGTGAGTCAAAAAATGCAGTGAAGAAGGTTGATGCTCAGAGTGCAGCAGTATCTTCTCCGGGTCTCGACACGGGACTGTAGTGTCACAGCTGCTGATCCTTCTCGATGGAAGAAGAACGCCTCCTTAGGGTCCCTCTAAGTAACAGCCTATTTGACTCAAGGTCATTCCAGTGGTATGCAAGGATCCTTCAGAGAGACCTTGTAACAAATACAACTGTCCTCCTCTGGAGTTGCTGCTTAGTGTCCGGGTTAAACAAGCAGATCCACTGCAAAGCCCAGGAAGTCACTGAAACTTTGGATCTTATTGCTGATCCAGGATAGTCATAAGGCCAGAGATTCAGGATCCTGTCTCAGCTTCTCGAGAGCTGCAGCCAGGAAAGTGATTGACTCAACAAGATTGCAGTGTCATCTGCATAATCACGGTTAGTAAAGTTTTCCACACCAATACAGTCACTGGAGATCATGATGTTTCCGTCACAGAGTCCGGGAGGACCTCACAGACCCTGCCTCTTCCCACAGGCCAACTGTGATGTCCAATAAGCTACAGAGGAGTCCACAGAAGGATTTTACAAAGAACACTTTCACCGACCCGGACTCACACTTTGTGAAAATGGACATATGCTGTGAAGACGTGCTGTCGAGCATCATGTTTACATCTTACAGCATGAACGATGGACCACGGTAACAGTCAAAGGTGTGGCTTCACTTTAGAAGACAAACCAATGACAAGACAACATGTATGTCGGAAGCTAACTAGCTTCAAATAATGCTGCACATCAAATCTAACCAGATACAGCATAACATTGATCTGTAAAATACCGTACTGTGTTTGAATCTCGCATTCACAGACCTCAACTGTCTCATTTGGTAGTGCTAGTAGCTCCTCCCTAGCATCTACAGTAGGTTCGGGGTCAGCTCACCAAGACACCCCAATCTTGATTGCAATAAGAACGCTGTCCAAAGAAAACACTTTACACATTTGAAGGAGCTGCTCAGCCAATTCTCCCAAACACATATACAAAAAAATCGACCCAGAATGCATAGCTTTATCAACATCCGTTTTTGTACCCCAGTCAACCAAATTGCCGGTCCCATTGTTTAGAGTGCTTGACATCTACATTTTATTTTTATACGTACATAAATGTTCTACATTGATCTATATCTGTTATTTAAGGTTTTTTTTCTAGATCACACATTTTTGTGTGTATCTTGTAAATACAAATAACAGTACATGCTGTTTGTGAATGTTCACAAAATGCTTAAAATATTTAAGATATACTATTAAGATGTATATGGGCAGCATGGTGGATTAGTGGTTAGTACTGTTGTTTCACAGCAAGAATGTCATGGGATTGATTCCCACCTCTGGCCTTTCTGTGTGGAGTTTGCATGTTCTCCCCGTGTTTGTGTAGGTTTCCTCCGGGTGCTTCGGTTTCCTCCCACATGCAGGTTGGGTGAATTGGAAACTTCATAATTGTCCAGGTGTTGGGAAAGTGTCGTGACACGGACCCACAACAGGGGGCGTAATGAACGGACAATGGATAAGCCAAAAAGTAACAATTTAATGTTGTGAAGCGCACAACGAAGTACAGACAATAACAATAGTGCGGAATGTCAATCATACACAAGGTGGCGTGTGGCAGGCTCGAAGATAGAAGACGTCTGGTGATAGAAGAGCCGGAACCCACACAGCTTCCACCACCAACGGATCTGAAGAACACCGGAGCCGCCAAGCCCTGCGCCCCAGGTGGCCACCGTCTTCAGCAGTCAGACCCGGTACTGCTGGCAGAGAACAGAAACAGTTTGATGAGTGTGAGTACGCACACTCAGTAATCCCACAGTCTGTGTTCAGTTAGGAGGGAGCACCTCCACCTCCAATCACACACTCGTACAGCTCCTGTGAAACCACTTATCTGGTTTGGGGTGTGAGGCGAAGTCGTCGCAGTCCACACCAAACGCCAATACTACAGATAAGGACACCGTCACAGGAAAATGGCTGCAACTGAGATCAGACTATTACACAAGGTTTAGTTCAGCAGAGAAAATTACCTGTATGGTAGATGGGTTGAATGAGTGACAGCTGGTGCTGATGAAGAGCGACAGCTGTCACTCCCATTGGCTCCGGCGCCCTCTCGTGGTTGAAGGCCGCACTCCAAGCAGGGCGCCATCTGGTGGTGGTGGGCCAGCAGTACCTCCTCTTCAGCGGCCCACACAACAGGACCCCCCCCTCAACGGGCGCCTGCTGGCGCCCGACCAGGCTTGTCCGGGTGCCGCCAGTAGAAGTCGGCCAGGAGGGCCGGGTCCAGGATGAAGCTCCTCTTCACCCAGGAGCGTTCTTCGGGTCCATACCCCTCCCAGTCCACCAGATACTGGAACCCCCGGCCCTTCCGACGGACGTCCAGGAGCCGGTGCACGGTCCAAGCCGGCTCCCCGTCGATGATCCGGGCAGGAGGCGGCGCCGGTCCGGGGGTACAGAGGGGTGAAGTATGGTGAGGTTTGATGCACGACACATGGAAGACAGGATGGATCCGCAGTGAAGCCGGCAGCTTCAGCTTCACCGCGGCAGGACTGAGGACTTTGAGGATTGTAAATGGTCCGATGAAGCGGTCCTTCAGTTTCTGAGACTCGACCTGGAGTGGTATGTCCTTGGTTGAAAGCCACACCTCCTGCCCGGGCTGGTATGCAGGGGCCGGGGAACGCCGGCGGTCTGCATGGGCCTTGGCCCTCGTCCGGGCCTTCAACAGGGCAGAACGGGCGGTCCGCCACACCCGGCGGCACCTCCTGAGGTGGGCCTGGACCGAGGGCACACCGACCTCTCCCTCCACAAGTGGAAACAATGGGGGCTGGAACCCCAAACACACCTCAGACGGGGAGAGGCCAGTGGCAGATGACACTTGGCTGTTGTGGGCGTACTCGATCCAGGCCAGATGGGTGCTCCAGGCCGTCGGGTGCGCGGAGGTAACGCAACGGAGGGCCTGCTCCAGCTCCTGGTTGGCCCGCTCTGCCTGTCCATTGGTCTGCGGGTGATACCCGGACGAGAGGCTCACAGTGGCCCCCAGTTCCCTGCAGAAACTCCTCCAGACCTGAGAGGAGAACTGAGGGCCACGGTCTGAGACGATGTCCGCTGGTATCCCATGCAGACGCACGACGTGGTGGACCAGGAGGTCTGCAGTCTCCTGGGCCGTGGGGAGCTTCGGGAGGGCCACGAAGTGGGCCGCCTTGGAGAACCGGTCCACTATCGTGAGAATGGTGGTGTTGCCCTGGGACGGCGGGAGGCCCGTGACAAAGTCCAGGCCGATGTGGGACCAGGGGCGGTGAGGCACCGGTAGGGGCTGGAGGAGTCCTGAGGTCCTCTTGTGGTCAGCCTTGCCCCTGGCACAGGTGGTACAGGCCTGGACGTAGTCCCGGACGTCGGCCTCCATAGACGCCCACCAGAAGCGCTGCTGGACTACCGCCATGGTCCTGCGCACCCCGGGATGACAGGAGAGCTTGGAACCATGGCAGAAGTCCAAAACGGCAGCTCTGGCCTCCGGTGGGACGTATAGTTTGTTCTTTGGGCCGGTCCCCGGGTCCGGGTTCCGTGTCAGGGCCTCCCGGATGGTCTTCTCCACGTCCCAGGTGAGGGCGGCCACGACAGTGGACTCGGGGATGATGGTCTCTGTGGGGTCTGACAACTCGGCCTTGGCCTCCTCTTCATGCACCCGGGACAGGGCATCCGATCGTTGGTTCTTGGTCCCGGGGCGGTATGTAATCCGGAAGTCAAAGCACCCGAAGAACAGTGACCAGCGGGCTTGCCTGGGGTTCAACCGCTTGGCGGTCCGGATGTACTCCAGGTTCCGATGGTCCGTGAAAACCGTGAAGGGCACCGTCGCTCCCTCCAACAGGTGTCTCCACTCTTCAAGAGCCTCCTTCACCGCCAGGAGTTCCCGATTGCCGACGTCATAATTCCTCTCAGCCGGGGTCAACCTGCGGGAAAAATAGGCACAAGGGTGGAGGACCTTATCGGACTCCCCGCTCTGGGACAGCACGGCTCCTATCCCTGAGTCAGAGGCATCCACCTCCACTGTGAACTGGCGAGTGGGATCAGGCTGCACCAGAACTGGTGCAGATGAAAACCGGCGCTTCAACTCCCTAAACGCGGCTTCGCACCGATCCGACCAGGTGAAGGGGACCTTAGTGGAGGTCAGGGCTGTCGGGGCTAACTACCTGACTGCAGCCCTTAATGAACCTCCTGTAGAAATTCGCAAAGCCGAGGAACTGTTGCAGTTTCCTACGGTTTGTTGGTTGGGGCCAATCTCTCACCGCCGCAACCTTGGCCGGATCAGGGGCGACGGAGTTAGAGGAGATTATGAACCCCAGGAAGGACAAAGAAGAGCGGTGTAACTCGCACTTCTCGCCCTTCACAAACAGCCGGTTCTCCAACAACCGCTGTAGGACCTGACGTACATGCTTGACATGGGTCTCAGGATCCGGAGAAAAGATGAGTATATTGTCTAGATATACGAAGACAAACCGATGCAGGAAGTCCAGCAAGACGTCATTAACCAACCTTTGGAACGTCGCGGGCGCATTGGTGAGGCCGAACGGCATGACCAGGTACTCAAAGTGACCTAACGGGGTGTTAAATGCCGTCTTCCACTCGTCTCCCTCCCGGATCCGAACCAGGTGATAAGCATTCCTAAGATCCAATTTTGTAAAAATTTGGGCTCCATGCAAGGGCGTAAACACTGAATCCAACAGAGGTAACGGGTATCGGTTGCGAACCGTGATCTCGTTCAGCCCTCTGTAATCAATGCATGGACAGAGTCCGCCGTCCTTCTTGCCCACAAAAAAGAAACCATCACCCATCGGGGAGAAGGCGTTCCGGATCAACCCGGCAGCTAACGAGTCCCGGATGTAGGTCTCCATTGATTCTCGTTCCGGACGTGAGAGGTTGTACAGCCTGCTGGACGGGTACTCAGCACCCGGTATCAAATCAATGGCACAATCGTACGGACGGTGTGGGGGCAGCATGAGTGCCAGATCCTTGCTGAAGACGTCAGCAAGGTCATGGTACTCAGCTGGCACCGCCGCCAGATTGGGGGGGACTAAAACCTCCTCCTTTAGCTGTCACACCGGGTGGAACCGAGGATCCTAAACACTCCCGGTGGCAGGTTTCGCTCCACTGAACCACACCCCCAGACGGCCAATCAATCCGGGGATTGAACACCCATGGAAAAGCCAAAATCACTCGGGAGGTAGAAGGTGTTACATAAAACACAATCTCCTCCCTGTGATTCCCAGATACAACCAAAGTTACGGGCTGTGTCTGGTGTGTGATTAGTGGAAGAAGGGTGCCATCTAGTGCCCGCACCGACAATGGTGACGGTAAGGCCACTAGAGGGAGCCCAACCTCCTTTGCCCATCTGCTGTCCAGCAGATTCCCCTCCGACCCCGTGTCCACCAGTGCTAGGGCGTGAAGGGTTAGATCCCCACTCAGGATCATGACTGGGATACGTGCAGATTTTCAGGGTTTCCCCGCGTGGGTATTGTGACCCACCCTTAGCCCAGTCTCTAAGGACGAGTGCTGCTGTTTTGACCATTTGGGGCACTCTCTCTGTATGTGCTCGGTTGAGCTGCAGAGAAAACACTCTCCACGGATCAGCCTCCTTTGTCTCTGATCTGATCGTTTTTTGGCCCTGCTCGTTTTCCTAGCAACGTCAGCAGGGGGAGCTGTCGTCACGTGGAGAGCCCTGGCTGTGGAGCGTGGGGAAGTCGGCTCCCTTTCGGACCCGGGAGGAAGAGGGACGGCTTGTGCCTGACCACGCCCTTCGTCTCGCTCCCGTCGGTGTTCTGTTAATCGGTTGTCTAACCGTATAACCAGGTCGATAAGCCCGTCCAAATCCCGCGGCTCGTCCTTCGCCACCAGGTGCAGCACGCTTGAAGCGGTCTCGCCTCTATGAGGGTGGTCGAACACCTGTCGGAACTCCCTCACAAACTCAGCGTAAATCGTTAGGAGCCGTGAATTCTGCTCCCAGAGCGCCGTAGCCCAGGCGCGTGCCTCTCCTCGAAGCAGATTTATAACGTAAGCCACCCGGCTAGCGTCTGACGCGTACATGACGGGACGCTGTGAAAAGACGAGCGAGCACTGCATCAAGAAGTCCGCGCACGTCTCCACACAGCCTCCGTACGGCTGCGCCCTGAGCCTGAGCTTCCACCTGGGCGGTGAGAGCCTCCATCCTTCGATTAAGAATAATGCTCTGCTCGGTTACTAAGTCCAACCGAGCAGTAAAGGCAGTTAAGATGTGCTGCAGCTCACCTAACACGCCTCCTGCTGGCGCCTGTGCACCTCGCTCTTCCATTGGCTGTTCAAGCGCTGGTTGACGCCCCTCGGGATCCATGACGCTGGCCGAGAAATCCTGTTGGGAAAGTGTTGTGACATGGACCCACAACAGGGTAAGCCAAAAAGTAACAATTTAATGTTGTGAAGCGCACAACGAAGTACAGACAATAACAATAGTGCGGAATGTCAATCATACACAAGGTGGCGTGTGGCAGGCTCGAAGATAGAAGACGTCTGGTGATAGAAGAGCCGGAACCCACACAGCTTCCACCACCAACGGATCTGAAGAACACCGGAGCCGCCAAACCCTGCGCCCCAGGTGGCCACCGTCTTCAGCAGTCAGACCCGGTACTGCTGGCAGAGAACAGAAACAGTTTGATGAGTGTGAGTACGTACACTCAGTAATCACACAGTCTGTGTTCAGTTAGGAGGGAGCACCTCCACCTCCAATCACACACTCGTACAGCTCCTGTGAAACCACTTATCTGGTTTGGGGTGTGAGGCGAAGTCGTCGCAGTCCACACCAAACGCCAATACCGCAGATAAGGACACCGTCACAGTAAAACGGCTGCAACTGAGATCAGACTATCAATCAATCAATTTTATTTATATAGCGCCAAATCACAACAAACAGTTGCCCCAAGGCATTTTATATTGTAAGGCAAGGCCATACAATAATTACGTAAAAACCCCAATGGTCAAAACGACCCCCTGTGAGCAAGCATTTGGCGACAGTGGGAAGGAAAACCTCCCTTTTAAGACATGCTGTGGAGGGGAGCAGAGATCAATCACTAATGATTAAATGCAGAGTGGTGCATACAGAGCAAAAAGAGAAAGAAACACTCAGTGCATCATGGGAACCCCCCAGCTGTCTAAGTCTATAGCAGCATAACTAAGGGATGGTTCAGGGTCACCTGATCCAGCCCTAACTATAAGCTTTAGCAAAAAGGAAAGTTTTAAGCCTAATCTTAAAAGTAGAGAGGGTGTCTGTCTCCCTGATCCGAATTGGTAGCTGGTTCCACAGGAGAGGAGCCTGAAACTATTACACAAGGTTTAGTTCAGCAGAGAAAATTACCTGTATGGTAGATGGGTTGAATGAGTGACAGCTGGTGCTGATGAAGAGCGACAGCTGTCACTCCCATTGGCTCCGGCGCCCTCTCGTGCTTGAAGCCCGCACTCCAAGCAGGGCCCCATCTGGTGGTGGTGGGCCAGCAGTACCTCCTCTTCAGCGGCCCACACAACACCAGGTCTCCATTGCAAAAGAGATCTCAATGGGACTATCCTGGTTAATTTAATACTAGCATGTTGCCCACGGGGATCCACAGGCTCTAGATTGGGTGGTGTTTATAAAATTGGTAGCTGACATTTTTCAAGGGTATTAATAAATCATGCAAAATTTCTGTAATGATGTAGACTGGTGTGTGAGTCCATAATGTAATTATTAACATCCATTGTTCACTGTTGTTATGTAATATCCATAATTTCTCCAAACATTTTAGTCCTATCAAAGGTCCATTTTCGAGGCATTCATCCTTGACCCAAAATGCATAAACATACCAAACAGCAAATGCCAGCTCTCCCCAGTTTTTCCGCATTTGAAGGTACACACATACATTTAATATATAAATGCATGTGCAATATATAAATATATATATTTTAATATATAGATGATTTACTGCCCCCTGCTGGAATGGCTTGAGTCCAGAATGTAATTATCAACATCCATTGTTCACTATTGTTAGCTAATATCCCCAATTTCTCCAAAAATATTAGTCCTATCAACTTTCCATTTTCGCAGCGTTCATCCTTGACCCAAAATACATAAAACATACCAAATGGCAAATGTCAGCTCTCCCCAGTTTCTCCGTGATCGAAGCCGTACACACACAAACACTCATACGCATACACAGAGGCCAATTAGCTATTAATGCGAGGTCTGTTAGAAAAGTATCCGACCTTTTTATTTTTTCAAAAACTATATGGATTTGAATCATGTGCGCTTGCATCAGCCAAGCTTGAACCTTCGTGCACATGCGTGAGTTTTTTCACACCTGTCGGTTTCGTCATTCGCCTGTGGGCAGGCTTTGAGTGACCACTGGTCCACCCCCCTCGTCGGATTTTCATTTTCAGGGAAATGGCTGAGCGATTGGAGCAGCGCTGAATCAAATTTTTCCAGAAACTGTGAGAGACAGCCAGGTGGAAACCATTTGGAAGATTCACACGGCTTTCAGTGAGGATACTCTGGGCGTCACACAGATTAAGGAGCATTACAACCGGATTAAAGACGGCCCACAGCAGCGGAGGGCACACCACGCTCCTTGCGGCCATCGACAGGCTGAAACGACCAGATCATTTCCAAAGTGAACGCTGTGTTGATCCGGGACGTCGTCTGACTACCAGAGAAATTGCAGAAGAGGTGGACATCAGCACTTTTGCGGAACATTCCACTGTTACAGGAGATTTTGTAATGAAAGACGTGTGGAGGAATTCGCGCATTCGGACGGAGCTGCAATGGCGCACAACAAAAAGCACGTCCGTGTTGGAAGTCTCACAGGACAAGTTGTGACATGCCCAGCTGTTACACAATTTCTCGGATACTCACTGAAAAGCCACCGAAAGCCCTCTAAATCTTCCGAATGGTTTCCAACACAGACGTGCTTTTTGTTGTGCGCTATTGCGGCTCCGTCCCAACGCACGAATTCCTCCACACGTCTTTCATTACAAAATCTCCTGTAACAGTGGAATGTGCCGCAAAAGTGCTGATGTCCACCTCTTCTGCAATTTCTCTGGTAGTCAGACAACATCCCGGATCAACACAGCGTTCACTTTGGAAATGATCTGGTCATTTCAGCCTGTCAATGGCCGCTCGGAGCGCGGCGCGGCCTCCGCCGCTGTGTGCCGTCTTTAATCTGGTTGTAATGGTCCTTAATCTGTGTGACACCCAGAGTATCCTCACCGAAAGCCATCTGAATCTTCCGAATGGTTTCCACCTGGCTGTCTCTCACAGTTTCTGGAAAAATTTGATTCAGCGCTGCTCCAATCGCTCAGCCATTTCCCTGACAATGAAAATCCGACGAGGGGGGTGAGCCGATGCTCACTCAAAGCCTGCCCACAGGCGAATGACGCAACCGACAGGCGTGAAAAAACTCACGCATGCGCACGAAGGTTCAAGCTTGGCTGATGCAATCACACGTGATTCAAATCCATATAGTTTTTGAAAAAAGTAAAAAGGTCAGATACTTTTCTAACAGACCTCGTATATAGATTTTTAGTGATCTAAACATTTGACCTCTTTTTAAAAATGATTTCAGGTCAGAAATTAGGAGTCAATAAGAATCTGAATTGATAATCAGAATTGATCAAATTTGCTTGATTGCCAAGGTGACAAATAACCTTGAATATTTTCAGAATGTGTGAAAATGCCCCTTAAAATGGAATGCCTGGGGTGAGCATGCCTTTTAAAACAATCAGAAAGGTGAAAGTCTGTGACGTAGACGTTCAAAAAACTAGGCTGCACTGCAAGTGGCTGGCACTGAATCTGTCAAGAGTGATGCTTGCAAGTACTTTAAATTGACACAAAGAGCAGTAATGTAGTAATCCTGTTTTAAGAATTTAGTAAATTGCGTTTTCCTTCCTAAAAACAAACAATAAGGCATTTCTTGTATCCATTTGGGATGGTACATGTGTCCAAGATGGAAGCAAATACTGCATGATGTGCACTTAAAGCAGCATCTGCATCTGGATGGAGTTCAGCTTGGATTCCACATATCATGACAGGTTTTCCTGATTTCAGCTCTTTCACCCCTTTATAATCTCAAGAATCAGTGGTTCACTCAGGTACAGGAACCCTGGCACTAGAAAAGTCCCTTGTCCTGGCAGGAGGTTCAGTCTTATACAACAGTTCAAGGGAGATGCCCAGTGGGTCAGTACTTTCAGAGTCATCCCTTCAGAACTTGCCATCTCTTCCCATGACTTCGAGGTTTCATTCATTCATGTTCTGACTATTATCTGGGTCAGTAACAGTCTCACACTTTCCCATCCTTGGCCAATTCCTCTGACTCTTCCTGGGGGATCCCGAGGCATTCCCAAACCAGCTGGGAGATATCAAAATCACAATAGCTTTTATTTGCCAAGTATCCACAGAATACAAGGAATTCAACTTCAGTTTGCTCTGCACTCTCTCTGTATGGCATGTAGTATAAATATACACTAAACACTGAATAATTCACAGTAATAAAATGTGCAGATGAAATGTGCAACAAAATAAAATGTGCAATATGGCGTGATGTTCAAAAATCTTGTGCTGTGAGATTCGAGTGGCACTGTAACACCTCGTTGTTTAAAAATAATAAACTACTAATAGGACATCGGCCTATCTTTTTTCCTCAGTGGGAAAAGAAAGGCATTCACACCTTTGGTGATATTTTTAATACTACTGGTCTGCCGTCTTTTCAGGATCTTTCAAGTTGATATGAGCTCCCTGGTACCTCTTTCTTCTTTTTTCTTCAACTTTGGACAGCATTTAAAGCTTATGGGGTACCTTGGGATAGACCGTTGTAGTAACACCCATTTCATATTTTTTTATGATAAGGATACATCAAGGGGTTTTGTCACTCAGATCTATTATCAATTACTTGAGTCCTCTTATACCAATCTTCCACTGGACTCTGTTTGGAGAAGGGATGTCCCAGAGCTTCACCCTGAGTTTGACTGGGATTTGGTTTGGTATTATATACAGCTCTCCTCACATAATCCACATCACCAACAAATTCATTTCAATTTTGCTCATAGAACTTATCTGACCCCCAGAAGGTTGCACATGATGGGTCTTTTACCAGATTCTTGCTGTACCTTATGTCCACTTGGTGTGCCTGGTACATTTATTCATATGTTCTGGGGTTGTCTGCCTGTAGCATCTTTCTGGAAGAAGTTCTCCGGCCAGTTATCTGATATATTCGGTTTGACTGTACGTCTAGCTATACCTGATTTAGTGTTAAATGACTTATCCAAAATGTCTGCCCCTCTACATAAAAAGAAACTTATTCTGGCTTGGCTTACAGTGACTAAAAAACTGGTTGCCTCAAGATGGAAATGCTCAGATAAACTCTGTCTGACCAATTGGTTTCTCATATTCCTTGATGTCATCTACCTAGAGGTGTCCACTGCCCGTGTGATTGGTGTGATGGAGTCTAAGATTGCTTTATGGTTGTTAGCAGTTGAGCAATTGAAAGAGTGAGTATAGATCAGTCACTGGTCCTGGGGTGGGTGGGTTGGGTTATGGGGTGTGTGTTTATTGCAAGGTAATATTTGATTTTTTTGAAGGGGGGGGGTGTTTTGTTTTATTTTATTAATGTATATATTCTAACAATTGATACATACATAATTACCATTGGCTATTGTAATAGATTTGACTCATTACAATGTTTTTCCTCTCTGCCTCAAATATAATATAATTTAATAAAATAGTTGATCAAAAAAAAAAAAGATTCCACTTGGGCTTCTGTACAAAATGGTATTCGCCCAGAACAATACATTCAGTTTTGGTAACATTCAGTTCATGACAGTTCATGACTTGACACACAATCATTAGCGCAATCAATTAGTGTTTGAAGGCCCAGCACAGTGAGACTGCACACCAGCAGGTCATCGGCATAACAAAACACCACCAATGCGTATTCCTCCTGCAGTACAAGACACTATATCCACGAGGTCTTTATAAAAACGGTTAAACAAAAAAGGTGAGGTTAATCCACCTTGCCTCGTACCTCTCTCAATACTGATAGGTCCTGATAAGTGCTCACTCCACTTACCCCGTACGCTAATCGACTTATACCAAGATACCATCATAGTCCAGCAGCAATCCGGATTGACGCCCATGGCCTTGCAAAAAAGCATCTCATGCGGCACAGCATCAAATGCGCCCTGGGTGCCGAGGGAGCAAGCATACACCGGTGATCCTCTAGACTTGTAGTACGTCACCACGTCGTTCGCCAACACTTCCGCCATGTTGATGCTGTGTCCACCAGTGAAACCAAACTGAAGATCACGGAACTGATAATGTCTGGAGATATCCAAGATGTGTAGCTCCAGAACCTTCTAGAGAGCGGACGACACAGTGACGAGTCGGTAGTTAGCCGGGTCTGACGGGTCAAGCGTCAGTTTCTTCAGGAGTGGGATCAGCAATCCATGGCAGATCTCATCTGGAACGATATGAAACTGGACACATAATGTCAGCATAGCACCAAGGAGGAGTTCAGTGTTCATAGCAATTTGACAAGCATTCTCGTACGGTTTCTTGGCAGCCTAATAGCAGGAATATACCTGTCCGTCATGGGGCCCATCGCACGACTTCCAGAGCCGAAACCAAAACTGCTGCCTGTCTCTGGTGATGGTGCAATCGCGGTTCCACTAGCCCTTGGCCTTAAACTTGCCATGATGACGAGGCTGCTTCCCGGAGGTGTTGGTGCAAATATCATGGATGAGGCAGCACAGTCCACCACACGCGGAGTTGACGGTGGCCTGAGCGCCATGAAGTGACGTCACACGGGAAACGTCCATCAGCGGTACACGGCTGGCCAGGTCTGTGATGTGATGCTGGTAAATATATAAAATATATAAAATATATTAAATATAAATATATAAAATATATTTACCATATAAATATATAAACAGACTGCTTCACTTTAAATACATAATAAGTCCATTTCAGGCGATCAGCGCGGACCCTTTCTCTTAAAAGGCTTTATTGTACTCGGCGTGTGGCTTTGTAAACTTGTAGCATTACCTGCTACATCGATTAGCACTTACATTAGTTATGGGCATGCTCTGTGGTCTTCTTCTCTGTTTTTTGTGGGAGCATTACAGTGCCACCTACAGGCCTGGTGTATGTACTACAGCTTTAAACGAAGCTTTCAGGCAAAGAATTTGCCTCTAACATTTTTTGTAATCAAATTATTCGAATTACTCGATTAATCGTTTCAGCCCTACACGCACACACTTATTTTTACACACCCACAAACAGAGACGAATGCACTACACTTCTCACTCATGGTAACGGCAACATGACAATTAACTAAACTGACTAAACCAGTTGAACTACAAAAACAATAAATCAATAACACTAACAACACTATTAAACTAACATGAACCACAAGTTCGGAAGTGGTGCTCGTCTACCTGTGCGACACTGTGCAGCCTGCTGAGACGTATGTTCTGAGTGCTGGGTGTTGTTGTTGTTGTCAGTTGTGTGTTATTGCTGTGGACTTCTATGCCTGTATCTGTTATCGAGGACTAAGCGGAGTTACGCGGAAACATGAAGGGAGCTTACATCGGGATCTTCGTTGCTCTCTGGACTCTGTTATGTCGGAGCATTAGCGGCTACTAAGATGGCGGAGACGTGAGTGCTGGTAGGATTATCTACAGTCGGGAACTCTTGTTGTCTCTCCGTCTGCCAGAAGCGGGTTCGGAGTCCTTGCGTCCTCCTGGCTTGCCGGGTGGGTTTTTCGACACTGCAGAAAGTGGATTGGTACTGAGGAAACGCCGGAGAAGAAGGGGGAGGAGGGGTGGCGTCCAGCGCCGGCTGAGAAGAATCAGACTTGACGACAGAGGCCGGCTCCCACCTCTCCCAATAGTCCTTCTTTCCAATGTTCAGTCTATCAGGAATAAGATGGATGAACTCGAGATCTATGCAAAGTGGAAACATGAGTTTAGAGAGACTTGCCTCCTTGCGTTCACTGAAACATGGCTGGGAGAACGAGACATGAATGAGGATTTCTACTTAACCGGGTTTGGACTCCCCATTCGTCTGGACCGCTCTTCTTTCATTACAAATAAGTCTAAAGGAGGTGGGGTCTGTTTTTATATTAATGAGAGATACTGTAAAACTGTTGTGGTGCGAGAGAAAATATGCACCTCAGATATTGAGCTTTTGAGTATCTCACTTCGCCCCTTATACCTGCCGAGGGAATTTCCTCAGTTGTTTTTTTCCCTGGTTTATATTCACCCGAGAGCTGATGTCACGGCAGCTTGCCAGCTGATCGAGGATGTGAATAATAAACTAACTGCAATTTCCCCTGATGCTCCTAAATTTATTTTGGGGGATTTTAACCACTGCCGATTAGACAGAGTACTGAGGACATACGAGCAGTATGTTACTTGTTCAACAACTATGGGGAATTCTGTTGTTGACCAGTGCTATGGCTCAGTAGCCAAAGCTTATAGGTCCATCAGTATGCCCCCTCTCGGAGCGGACTATAAAGACTGTGAGGTGTTGGTCCGAAGACTGCATCGACAAACTGAAGGCTTGCTTCGAATGGACTGCGTGGGAGGTTTTCTATGATACATGCTCTGATCTGAATGAACTGACACAGACTGTTTCCTCTTATATATCCTTCTGTGTGGATATCAACATTCCTCAGAAGAATATTATTAGCTATGCCAATAATAAACCGTGGGTCACCAAAAATTTAAAGAGTGTTTTAAATAAGAAGAAAAAAATTTTTTATATAGGAGATAATGTGGAAAAGAAAGAAATTAACAAGGAGGTTAGGAACGAAATCCGTAAAGCTAAAAGAGCTTACAAAGACAAGGTAGAACATATGTACAGTAGTGGTGATCTGCGGGCAGCCTGGATAGGCATTAAATCTATGGCTTCAGTTACTAATGTCCAACAGGATAATAATAGAGCGCCAATTAAAGTAGAGGGGAGCTACGATGAGGATCTGCCAAATGCATTTAACTGTTTCTATTCTAGGTTTGAGAACTATGAGGTTGCAGATAAACTCCCCCTTGAGAGCACTTCCTCTGCTACTGACGATGGTATAATCATTAGCGAGGATAGTGTGAAAAGACTTCTGAAGAAGGTTAATGTAAGGAAGTCTTGTGGTCCAGATGGAATTTGTGGACGTACACTGAGGTATTGTGGTGAGCAACTCAGTAGTGTCCTCCTCTATATCTTTCAGAGGTCACTTAGTTGCGGCCGAGTGCCAGATTTATGGAAATCATCACTTAGAATTCCTGTCCCGAAAAAGTCATTTCCTAAACAGTTTAATGATTTTAGACCTGTGGCACTTACATCACTGTGTATGAAGGTCTTTGAGAAAATTATGAAGAATATGATAATGTCAAATATGAAAGGGAATATTGATCCACTTCAATTTGCATATCAGGTGGGTAAAGGAGTAGAAGATGCTAAGCTTTTTATTCTCAACTGTCTTTACAGACATTTGGAAAAGCCTCGAGCTCATGCTCGGCTTTTATTTGCTGATTTCTCTTCAGCTTTTAACTTGATGCAGCCTAGCCTTTTAATTAAGAGGTTAAAGTGTGATTTTAAATTGCCTCACCAGATAGTTGAATGGTTGGCGGACTTTTTAACGAATAGGAGACAGAGAGTTTTGGTAAATGGACGCGTTTCAGACTCCTTAGTTTTGTCCACAGGCTCACCACAGGGCTGTGTTCTTTCCCCCTTGCTTTTCATCTTATATACAGATGAATGCAGAAGTGTCAGGCAACGCAGCTATTTAGTTAAGTTCTCTGATGATACTGCTTTGCTGTCCCTTCTTCAGGGAGAGGAGTCAGGACATGGGGAGGCCCTTGCTGATTTTGTTTCATGGTGCGATACAAATCACTTGGAGTTAAATGTATCTAAAACGGAGCTTATAATTGATTTTAGACGTAACAAAGGGTTTGCTATAGACAGCATTATTCATGGGAAAGCTGTAGAAAAAGTTCCTGCATATAAATATCTGGGCACTTTTTTTGATGAGAAGTTGAGATTCGACGTAAATACGGCAGACATTGTGAAGCAAGGGCAACAGAGAGTGTACCTCCTTCGCAAATTGAAGTCCTTCTCTGTCAGTTCTGTTATTATGGGTCGTTTTTATCAGTCCTTTATTGAAAGTCTTTTATGTTTTTCTTTCATCTGCTGGTTTTCTAGCCTGGCACTGAAAGATAAAAGTAGCTTGCATAGTATCACAAAGACATGTTCAAAGATCATTGGAGTGGAAACCAGAGACCTAGCTAGGTTTTGTGAACAGCAAATGGTGAGAAAGGCAAATTGTATTTTGTCTTCTCCCGGACATGTGCTGGCAGGTGAATTTTCTTTGTTGCCTTCGGGCCGTCGTTATGTTTCACCTGTCTGCAGGACGAATCGGTTGTTAAAATCTTTTATTCCTTCTGCTATCCGTCTTTTAAATTCCCTGTAAGGTGTGGATGTATGGGTATGTGGATGTAGTATGTTGCACATTTTATGTGGATGTAGTATGTTTTTTTTTTTGTTTTTTTTTGTGATGTGCCGGTATGCAGGCTGCTGAAATTAATTGCCCCTGGTGGGATGAATAAAGTTGTCTAAGTCTAAATAACATTTAAAACCCCAAACCCAAACTCCCATGGTGCATTGCAGCAGCACAACATCCATTGTTCACTGTTATTAGTTATTTTCACTAATTTCTCCAAAAATATTTCTCATCAACTTTCCGTATTTGTAGCATTCATCCTTGACCCCCCCAAAAAACATAAGCATACCAAATAGCAAATGTCAGCTCTCCCCAGTTTCTCCGTGATCAAAACCATGCACACACACGCATAGATTTTTGTCTTTTCTGCATTTTGCTGCAAGCAGGTGCTTTTAGTTTGACACACCCACAAACAGAGATGGTGGTGGAACACAGCAAAAGCACTACTTTTCAGTCATGTTAACAGCAGCATGACACTTAACTAAACTGACTAAACCAATTGAACTACAAAAACACAATGAATCAATTACACTAACAACACTGAAACTAACATGAACCACAATAACAACATTTCATCATCATCATCATCATCATATCATCTCCATGGCTTTGACTTTATCTTTCCACCCGTTTGCTGCTATGGCTCTGACATTCACCCATGAGTGCCACCTAGCTGTTCACCTTTCATCTTCAACCATCCTCCTCCATGTTGTCCTCTTCTCTCTTCTGGCCTTCACTCTAAGGCTGTGACGCAATGTTCTGCTCTGTCTTTCCTCATTATATAACCAATCCAGTTACATCTTTGATCTCATCACTCGTTCTATTCACTCCTGTGTTTTCCTGAATTTGTTGGTGGGAGATGGTCTGAAGCCACCTTATTCTTAGAATCCTCTTCATGCACTTGTATTGGAAATTATCTAGCTTTACTTAGCGTATGCGGTATGTCCTTGGTCGTTCCGCCTTATTTTTCCAGCAGTGTGCCTAAGTAGTAAGTACACAAACTCTTCCACCTCATCTACCTGCTCACCATTTATCTCTATTTGTTGCTTATTTCAGTGGTTAGTGAGTGAAATATAATCTGGTTCAGCAGGAGAACAATTTACTGTTTTCTTAACGGTCACCACCTTGTTTTACCTTAAAATCTAGGATTCGATTGCACAAGCGCTTCTATAAAAAGGCAGATGGTGAATTTTCAGTTAGATTTTTATTTTTATTTTTTAATTTAATCCCTGTTTCTCATAGACCAATGTAGTTGCCGGGCGCTGCAAAGTGAAGCTGTTACTGTGTGAAAGTGACTAGAAGGTTGCTTCTGTGACAAAACACACAGAATATTCACGAAGCAATGCATTCTGGGCCCATTTTGCCTGTATGTGATAAGCAGAATTCTAACCCATTCTGTGACTATGATGCACTCATTGAAAGGGTATCTGACATCACTGGAAGGAGGCGGTCCAACACAGTAACTGTCCTCTTTATGTCGCCCATTGGACCGCCCAGCCCAGAAATATCTCTCTACAAACATCAGGCCACTTCCTGGTCTGTGGACCTCAGAGTGCTGCAGCGCGGAACCAACAAAGACGTACCGGCAGTTAGATGCTTCATATACAGAGAAGCATTTCTTGTCTCCATGTGTGAAGTCAGTTTACTGAGAAACTGAGACATGTTGGTGACCTTTCAGTGTGTGTGTGTGTGTGTATGTGTGTGTGTCCTCGAGCCCTATGACATACTGTAGCTTTGTGTGTATAGACTGTTGATGTTTGTTTACTGTGGCACCACAGTTAAACAAATCTCACATTCCTCACATCTCTGAGGAGTTACGCACAAACACAGACTGTGAATCAGAACTGATTCTCCTGCTGGCGGGAATTTTCCAAAAGTACCATTAAAAAAAAAATCCAGGTTTGACTTAGCCAACATGAAAAATGTGAAGTGAGGATGCACTGACCGGGCTAAATCAGGCTGAGGAGTCGGGGACATGAGGTCAAACCATAAACAATGCAAATAATCCGGATTAAAACACACTCACGGTTTTGTTTAGCAGACCAGGAGGATGGTCGCAGTGTTATGGATGCTGACATGAATAATACATATGCTGTGTACTTCAGATCCCCTGAGAAACCAAAGACATTTAGTTGTCATCTTAGCTCACTGGTTAGTATCCAAGTCTCACAATAGTACAGGAAGACGGGCAGAAACAGGACTTTAGAGATTTGGACCTTTGTTCTCTTGCACAGATATCACCATTTCCAAACTGTCCTCAGGACTCTGTAAGCTCTTCACAGGCATCTCTCGCTTACAAAGGTCGAGGACACAGAGACATGAATGTCACTGCCAAGAGAAGTCAATGATACAGATACACTTGTCCAGGAAGTCATTAAAAGCCTTAATCTTAGTCCCAATCCAAGGCAGTCACAAACCCGATTCCTCATTCAGCCTCTCGGGTGCTGTGATCAGGGTATCCGCTTATTCTGCATAATATCATCATTAATATCCATCCATCCCTATTCTAAACTTGCTTATTCCACTTAAGAATCACGAGGGGTTGAAGCCCATCCCAGCAGTAATTGGGGAAAAGGCGGGCTCCACCCTGGACAGGACGCCCGTCTGTTACAGGGCCACATACAGTACAGACAGATGAACACTCACATCTATAGCCAGTTTAGAGTCACCAGTTCATCTAAGCTGCATGTTTTTGGAAGTGGGAGGAAGCTGGAGCCCCCGGAGAGAACCCACGGGAACACATGGAGAACATGAAACGTTAGCACCTCCTCATTAACCTGCATGTGTGGCATTCCCTGTTTACCAGGATCCTCTACATGTATGATTTTAATCTCAATGAATCCCTGGGGGAGAAGGGGGGTGTCAAATGTATGAATTTATAATTTCAGAGAACATTCAAGCATGTTTTTAATTATAAATTTGCCAATTTAATATCAGAGAATATCTGAGGGTTTGTTTATTTATTTATTTTGCTCAAAATTTTACACGCTTAATTCTGTAAATCCTTATGGCTAACTGTACATAATATGGCTACATCCAAATACTCATGCTAGCTGACAATCTAGTATGCAAAATGCAAATGGATGGCACTACGCTATCCCATGAGGCTGCTGGAGCTTTGTAACTGAAGGAGAAGAAATTCCCAGGAAAATTCAAACACAGTGGACATACACGAAATGACTTTGTACAATATACATTTATGAAGTTTAGAAATCATTTAAAACAGTCTGTGGTTGCAAAACAGAAGTTTTTGCGAGATATGTCGTGACGCACATATGTGTCGTGTAAACATCTGGGTCAGATGAGAGGTTAGATGTTGGGGTTTTTGTCGTGGTTATGGTGTTTATCCTTGTGTTGAACATTGTTACCTGTCATGTCCGCATCCGTGTCACCTGTTGTTTTACTGTCTGTCCGTGCTGAGGTGATCATACGTCGTGTCTGTGTCCATGTTTGTTTCCTTGCTGTGTAGGTGTGTGTGCATGTGTGTCTACATGTGGGTGTATACGTGCGATCCTCTCTGTGTCTCTTTGTTCTTTGGCTGTGTGCAGTTGCCATGGTTATGGCTGACAGCTGTGTGCACCGGTTTTCAGTTCATCTGTGTCTGTGGGCCCCGGCCCTCGTGTTTCGGGTTCATTTGTTTGCTCTGTTATGAGTTAGCTCGTTCATGGTTGTTTCATGTTTGAGTTATTTATCTATGATCTTGTTAGACCTTGCAGTCCTTGCACCTTTTGTTATGATTTGTCATGTCATGATTTGGCTTTATTTTCCACTCACCTCGGGTTGTCCGTTTCACTCTCTCAGGTTCACTTAATTTCCCATAATTTGTCCCGATCTTTCCATTTGCTTTCTTGTCACACCTGTTGTCAATTAGTTCCGTTTGTTTTTGAGCCACACCTGTGTCATGGTTCAGTGCTAGTCGATTATGTTTTCCTGTGTTGTCAGTCACTCGTCTCCAGCTCGTCCATCCAGCCTCTACTCTGCTTGTCTGCACCCGTTTGTCTTCTGTTAGTATGTGTTCTTCTCGCTGTCAGTTTTTTGACAGTTGCCTTTTGTTTTCTCACCATTTGTTGGTCACCAAGAATCTTGTTGTATTTTGGATTTTGTCACTTTGGATTTTCAAGTCACTTTTATTATAGGATCTGGGAATTTATGGATTTTGTCTCTTTGGATTTTTCAAGTCACCTTTGTTATCACTGCCACATTTGGGAATTAAACACCTTGGTTCTTGCACCTAACCTCCTGTGTCCGGCTGTCTGCATCCTGGGATCTTATCCTTGTGTAAAGTGGTTCCAACCATGACAATACATGGTGTCAGAGTAATACCTTGAAATTGTGCCCCTACTACTTGCTTTACTTCTAGTATGTACTACAGTATTTGTTGGTTCCTCACCAACCTGAGTATATGCTGAGTATTTCTTTGCTGGTGTTATGTTTCGGACGCGGTTGGAGCACCGACCCAGCGTTTGAAAGGACCCAGCATAAAATAAGCAGAGCACGGTTCAAAGGATAACAGAATTTAATAAACATAACAGTGAGTGACGTGCTAAACAACTAAAATGTCCGCGGTCTGGTGAGGTGGAAACACGGCGCGCTCTCAACAGCGCAAACGGTCCGGAGCCACAGCAGTTCGGACCCAGGGACCCCGCCGACACCCCCCAGGTGGCCGCGACAAACCAAGTCTGTGAAGAAAGAAAACATGGAGGTGAGTCCAACTCCACACAGAGAGACACAACTCAGAGGTGCACACAATCAGCAAACACTTCTTGGCTTAAATCTATACATCAGCTTCTCACCCTGCAGGCACGGAACAACTCAGTTCAAATTTCCACTGCAGCAGAAGCTGATTAGACAATTAGCATGACGTGACAGCTCAATAACACAAGGTGTGAGGGACACCAAATCCACTGTCATTACATCATAAAAGTCACCAAAACCAAATTACCTCAGGAAGTGTGCTGAAGAGCGTGAGACCTCACACAATCCTCCTTCACAGACTGTGGCGTCAAACCTGGAGCGATCTCTGCGTCCGTGATGGTGAGATTGTTCTCCTGACGTCGATCTCGCACGTCTGCTCACAAGGTCGAGTCTCTGGCAATCACACACTGTGCATTCAAGGTTTAAATGCAGCAATCTCTTATCAAGACAAAATACACCACAGCTGTGAGTCCTGATGACCTGCATGTGAAAACAAGCCTCAGGTGTTCAGGGTGAGGTCCTAATGCTCAGCCACTCAGTCCTGAATGCATACCACCTGGTGGGAGAAACAGAAAACAAAAACCAAGCCAGCCAAACACCCCCAGCCCACAACAGCTGGTATGTCTCCATGGTAACCTCTGTGCCACTGCTTTTGCAAAGGTAAGTCAGAGAGGAAAATGGGAAATCTGAACTTAATCTGCTACTGAGGTTTTGTTAAATACCCCCTGACCAGGCGCGATTACAGGATCAGCTTTCTGTAATGGGATTTATCATTTCTGATTGAGTTTAGGACAGTAACCCAGACAGACAGAAATCAACTTTATAAATGAGAAAATATTCCGTTGCAAGATGAGGAATTTTTTTGTTTGTTTTTAAACACGACCATTTTGAAAATGTGGTTGTTGGAAAGTTGGAATTTTTTTTGTTGTGAAAACAGAATTTGTTGGAATGAGACTGTATCATTATAGTCTATAGAGGAACCAGCACAGAGTCAGGATTCAAATCTTCAGAAAGATCTGTCTGTTTGTTGGTGGATGATGGAGAAGTATCATCTGTAAAGCGTGACACGGTCTGAGAATTCATGTCAGTGGTTAGTTAGAATGGAGGCTCACACATATATATATATATATATATATATATATATATATATATATATATATATATATATATATATATATATATATACGAGGTCTGTCCGTAAAGTATCGTACCTTTTTATTTTTTTCAAAAACTATATGGATTTCATTCATATGTTTTTACGTCAGACATGCTTGAACCCTCGTGCGCATGCGTGAGTTTTTCCACGCCTGTCGGTGACGTCATTCGCCTGTGAGCACGCCTTGTGGAAGGAGTGGTCCCGCCCCCTCGTCGGATTTTCATTGTCTGGAAATGGCGGAATGAAAAGGACTTTTTTTCCATCAGAATTTTTTCAGAAGCTGTTAGAGACTGGCACCTGGAAACCATTAGAAAAATTTATCTGGCTTTCAGTGAAAATTTTACGGGCTTCACAGAGAATAAGGACTTTAACTACAGGTTTAAGGACCCCTTTAAAGGACGGTCGGTGCGCCGCGCTGCGAGCTGCGACGACGCGGCACAAACCACTGGATCATTTCTAAGCTGATGGCTCTGTGGATACGAGACCGTCGTGTGCTCTTTCTCTGGTTATCACAAGACCTGGACATCAGCCATTTTCCGGCAGATTTCACTTTTAACAAGAGATTTTGTCATGGAAAGCCGCGCGGAGGCTTCGCGCGTCACGACCGATTCGCTGATGAAGCGAGACAAAGGAACACCTCCGTTTCGGCGCGTTAGAGGACAAGTTGGGACATGTCCAGCTCTCCACAAGTTCTTTTATACTCACTCGACTGGTAAGCACTGAAAGCCGAGATAGACATGCAGCTCGCAGCGCGGCGCACCGACCGTCCTTTAAAGGGGTCCTTAAACCTGTAGTTAAAGTCCTTATTCTCTGTGAAGCCCGTAAAATTTTCACTGAAAGATAAATTTTTCGAATGGTTTCCAGGTGCCAGTCTCTAACAGCTTTTGAAAAAATTCTGATGGAAAAAAAGTCCTTTTCATTCCGCCATTTCCAGACAATGAAAATCCGACGAGGGGGCGGGACCACTCCTTCCACAAGGCGTGCTCACAGGCGAATGACGTCACCGACAGGCGTGGAAAAACTCACGCATGCACACGAGGGTTCAAGCATGTCTGACGTAAAAACATATGAATGAAATCCATATAGATTTTGAAAAAAATAAAAAGGTACGATACTTTACGGACAGACCTCGTATGTATATATATATATATATATATATACAGTGTTCCCTTGTTTATCGCTGGAGTTACGTTCTAAAAATAGCCCACGATAGGTGAATTCTGCAAAGTAGTCAGTGTTATTTTTTACAATTATTATAGATGTTTTAAGGCTGTAAAACCCCTAACTACACACATTTTCTCACTTTTCTCTCCTGTGTAAACACTCTCAAAGTTCAAACCTTAGTAGAAAAATAAGTCCAGTATTATAGAATGAAACCAAAGATCAAAACCTGTTTTCAGGCCCAAACATTTGTTTGAGAAATAAAAATAGAACATTTTCCTATAAATAATTATGATGGCTTTTAGAACTAACAAATTTAACTTTAACGATCAACCTACGAGGTTGGACACATAAGAAATTATTAAAAGTGACTGACCAGTATTTCACAGTTCCTCTGATCGCGCCTCTTCGTCCTGACGTCGCTGCGCAGCGTGTTTTTCCACCTCGGGGCAGGTGTCTTCCCAGTGAAGAACACAGTTATGGGTAGTTGTTGGCGCTCTTTTTTTCTTCTGAGCGAGAAGATTCTTATAAACAGACACGCAGAACACAGTGCGCGTGCTGTTTCTTCACTCACTTCCTCCGGTGTTACCGTTGCGGGACGGATGCGGGACCTGCAAAGAATCCAAGTCATTAAAAAGATACAAACTTCTCTCAGTGGCCACCGAGACCATGCAGCGCTGCTGAATTCTATCCTTGCAGACTGCTGGAGCGCTCTGCATCAAAACAGCGAGTGTAGTCTCTGGACCTGTTGCCAGATTTTGGCTGCAACTAATCATAGCAGACAGTTAAAAAAAAAGAAGAAGCATGCAAAAGCGAGGGACCACTGTGTGTGTATATATGTATATGTATATATATATGAAATCAGGTTAGTGAAAATTTTATGCCGTATCTGTGCATCAGAGTGCTCAGGGAATTCTGCTTGTAAATATGTCACTGGGGAGATGGCTGTCATTACATCATCAATAAATGCACAAGTTTATGTTGATATTTTGGACACTTTTCTTATCCCATCAGTTGAAAGGATGTTTGGGGATGATGAAATCATTTCTCAAGATGATAATGCATCTTGCCTTAGAGCAAAAACTGTGAAAACATTCCTTGCAAAAAGACACATAGGGTCAATGTCATGGCCTGCAAATAGTCCGTATCTTACTCCAATTGAAAATCTTTGGTGGAAGTTGAAGAAAATGATCCATGACAAGGCTCCAACCTGCAAAGCTGATCTGGCAACAGCAATCAGAGAAAGTTGGAGCCAGATTGATGAAGAGTACTGTTTGTCACTCATTAAGTCCATGCCTCAGAGACTACAAGCTGTTATAAAAGCCAGAGGTGGTGCAACAAAATACTAGTGATGTGTTGGAGCGTTCTTTTGTTTTTCATGATTCCATAATTTTTTCCTCAGAATTGAGTGATTCCATATTTTTTCCCTCTGCTTGGTCTAAAAAAGTAACTGTTACTGACTGCCACAATTTTTTCCCCTGATTTCTTATAGTGTTTCTTAAAGCCAGAAAGTTGCCATTTGAAATTACTTTAGTTTTGTGTCATGTCTGTGATCTGCTTTTTTTCTACAAAATTAAACAACTGAATGAACATCCTCCGAGGCCGGTGATTCCATAATTTTTGCCAGGGGTTGTATTATTAATATATCCGTAATTCATACTGGGACTTTTGTCATTTTTGACAAAAGTCAAAAATGACGAATGCCTGGACTTTGTATACTCAGTTCATGTGCAATTAATCCTCTCCCCAGTCTTAGTGGTTAGCCATGTTTGTTTTTGTGTGAAGGAAACGGGAGGGGGAGGGGGGAGCTACGGAAGGTCCTGGGGACAAAAAGGTGTGCTGCTGCAAGAGGAGAAAAATCTCTAATTTTTTATCTTTTAAATCGTCCGCAACAAAAAAACTTGAATTAATTGATAAAATCGATATATCGCCCATGCCTAGTTCCAGGCTGTTCACAAACAGACAAACAAAGAGGCGAACGCATAATCCCAGGTTGCTCTGATAGCCTTCAGCTCATCTGATTTGTTTGGTCTGATGTCCGTCTTGACAGTACTCCATAGAGAATCTGTGAGGTATTGACTGTGGGGCTGGTCAAGTACAGTAGTACCATGGCCAGCAGAATAGTTTCTGGAAGGGTTCTAAATTCCCCTGGTAAATGGCTGCTTTGACTTTATCCTTGATAAAACACAGTGGACCAACACCAGCAGATGACATGGCACCAAATCATCACTGGCTATGGAAACGTCACACTGGATTTTAAGCAGCTTGGATTTTGGGCCTCTCCAATCTTCTTATTTTCAGTTTGGTGTCACTGAGCAATAGTCCAGTCCTTTTTCTCCTTAGCCCAGGTAATACAATTCTGACATTGTCTCTGGTTTAGGAGTGGCATGACCCTTGGTATGCGGCACTTGTAGCTCATTTCCTGGACACGTCTGTGCATGGGGGCTCTTGCTGCACTGACTCCAGACTCAGTCGACGCCTTGTGAAGTTCCTCTAAGTTCTTGAATTGGCTTTGATTGACAGTCTTCTCAAGGTGGCAGTCATCCCTGTTGCTTGTGCATCTTTTCCTACCATACGTTTCCCTTCCAGGCAACTTTCCATGAACATATTTTAATTCAGCATTCTGAAAACAGCCAGGCCTTTCAGCAATGACCTTCTATGGTTTACCCTCTTTGTGGATGGTGTCATTGAGTGTCTTCTGGACAACCTTTAAATCAGCAGTCTTCTCCATGCAGACCTGCCAAGTCTCACGCATTTGGTGTGAGACTCACGCATTTAAACTTGTTGTCACGCTCTCACACTAATGCCTGACTTTCTCCCGCATTTCACCAGTTTGACCTGCAGGAGAAATTTCAGGGTAAATAAATAAAATCCATGAAAGTAAATGATGAGAGCACTCCTCTAGTCAAAGTGAAATGTCTATGCAACAATTGTGTCAGTCACAGTGAGACTTTGTCCATGTGATGAATCATCTGTAAACCCCAAATAAGTACCGCTGTTGTTACTCTGTCTGTGTGCTTCCAGTGACACCCTTTATTCACAATGACTGAAAGCAGCAGACAGGTGGAAAGTTATGCTTCTGATGCAGTTCCGATGCAACATTTGTCATCAAGGAGAGGTTGATGGACATATTAAACTGGAAAAGGCACTACAGAGTCAGAAAACTCTTTCAAGCATGTTTGCAGTCCCAAAGTCAGATATAAAGGATAAAGTAAGTGTACTTTTTTTTAACTTGATTTGGAAATTGTTTCTAATGTACCCTCCTGGCTCGTTATTTAGCTTTCACACATGTCAATATTATTGATATTACAGTAACTGGACTTATACAACATCACACCTGGTCGACCGGGACTGTCCTGTCAGAACCGGATGGAACAGAGTTTGGACACAGCAGTCCCACTGGGCTGCATCATATCATCACGCCACTTGTACAGTGCTGACCAGCATTAGTGATTTAATACTGATCCCCTTCTCTCCTGTGGGTGTAAAGAGAGAAAGTGTTCAACTTGACTCTTGCTTGCCTCTACTGGTGGTTGGCTCTCACTGCGGTATTGTATCACTTCCTGTTCCGGAGCACAGCGGTGTTTTTCTGTATCTGTTAGCTGTTTAATCTGCGCAGTTAGATTGATCTAGTTATCTAGATTACGATTTGTTTCCCAGTGTAATCTTTACGTGCCTTAACTAAAGCACTCCTTCTGCTGAATCACCTCTAAATTATTTACACATTATTCACTTTGCGTGTTTTTAAGAATCCGCTAGCTTAGCGTAGCTACTAGCTCTTAGCCGATTTAGCATGGCGGCTTCTCCTGTCTCTCCCGCACTTTTCTGCTCTGGGTGTGAAATGTTTAGTTATTCCTCGGCCTCCTTTAGCAGTAATGGTACTTGTAATAAGTGTAGCTTATTCGTAGCTTTGGAGGCCAGGCTGGGCGAATTGGAGACTCGGCTAGTTACCCCCTGGCAGATCCCGAGTAGCCGGGAAAGCAGGACGACTGGGTGACTGTGAGGAGGAAGCGTAGTTCTAAACAGAAGCCCCGTGTACACCGCCAACCCGTTCACATCTCTAACCGTTTTTCCCCACTCGATGACACACCCGCCGAGGATCAAACTCTGGTTATTGGCGACTCTGTTTTGCGAAATGTGAAGTTAGCGACACCAGCAACCATAGTCAATTGTCTTCCGGGGGCCAGAGCAGGCGACATTGAAGGAAATTTGAAACTGCTGGCTAAGGCTAAGCGTAAATTTGGTAAGATTGTAATTCACGTCGGCAGTAATGACACCCGGTTACACCAATCGGAGGTCACTAAAATTAACATTAAATCGGTGTGTAACTTTGCAAAAACAATGTCGGACTCTGTAGTTTTCTCTGGGCCCCTCCCCAATCAGACCGGGAGTGACATGTTTAGCCGCATGTTCTCCTTGAATTGCTGGCTGTCTGAGTGGTGTCCAAAAAATGAGGTGGGCTTCATAGATAATTGGCAAAGCTTCTGGGGAAAACCTGGTCTTGTTAGGAGAGACGGCATCCATCCCACTTTGGATGGAGCAGCTCTCATTTCTAGAAATCTGGCCAATTTTCTTAAGTCCTCCAAACCGTGACTATTCAGGGTTGGGACCAGGAAGCAGAGTTGTAGTCTTACACACCTCTCTGCAGCTTCTCTCCCCCTGCCATCCCCTCATTACCCCATCCCCGTAGAGACGGTGCCTGCTCCCAGACTACCAATAACCAGCAAAAATCTATTTAAGCATAAAAATTCAAAAAGAAAAAATAATATAGCACCTTCAACTGCACCACAGACTAAAAAAGTTAAATGTGGTCTATTAAACATTAGGTCTCTCTCTTCTAAGTCCCTGTTGATAAATGATATAATAATTGATCAACATATTGATTTATTCTGCCTTACAGAAACCTGGTTACAGCAGGATGAATATGTTAGTTTAAATGAGTCAACACCCCCGAGTCACACTAACTGTCAGAATGCTCGTAGCACGGGCCGGGGCGGAGGATTAGCAGCAATCTTCCATTCCAGCTTATTAATTAATCAAAAACCCAGACAGAGCTTTAATTCATTTGAAAGCTTGACTCTTAGTCTTGTCCATCCAAATTGGAAGTCCCAAAAACCAGTTTTATTTGTTATTGTCTATCGTCCACCTGGTCGTTACTGTGAGTTTCTCTGTGAATTTTCAGACCTTTTGTCTGACTTAGTGCTTAGCTCAGATAAGATAATTATAGTGGGCGATTTTAACATCCACACAGATGCTGAGAATGACAGCCTCAACACTGCATTTAATCTATTATTAGACTCTATTGGCTTTGCTCAAAAAGTAAATGAGTCCACCCACCACTTTAATCATATCTTAGATCTTGTTCTGACTTATGGTATGGAAATAGAAGACTTAACAGTATTCCCTGAAAACTCCCTTCTGTCTGATCATTTCTTAATAACATTTACATTTACTCTGATGGACTACCCAGCAGTGGGGAATAAGTTTCATTACACTAGAAGTCTTTCAGAAAGCGCTGTAACTAGGTTTAAGGATATGATTCCTTCTTTATGTTCTCTAATGCCATATACCAACACAGTGCAGAGTAGCTACCTAAACTCTGTAAGTGAGATACAGTATCTCATCAATAGTTTTACATCCTCATTGAAGATGCTGTAGCTCCTCTAAAAAAGAGAGCTTTAAATCAGAAGTGCCTGACTCCGTGGTATAACTCACAAACTCGTAGCTTAAAGCAGATAACCCGTAAGTTGGAGAGGAAATGGCGTCTCACTAATTTAGAAGATCTTCACTTAGCCTGGAAAAAGAGTCTGTTGCTCTATAAAAAAGCCCTCCGTAAAGCTAGGACATCTTTCTACTCATCACTAATGGAAGAAAATAAGAACAACCCCAGGTTTCTTTTCAGCACTGTAGCCAGGCTGACAAAGAGTCAGAGCTCTATTGAGCTCAGTATTCCATTAACTTTAACTAGTAATGACTTCATGACTTTCTTTGCTAACAAAATTTTAACTATTAGAGAAAAAATTACTCATAACCATCCCAAAGACGTATCGTTATCTTTGGCTGCTTTCAGTGATGCCGGTATTTGGTTAGACTCTTTCTCTCCGATTGTTCTGTCTGAGTTATTTTCATTAGTTACTTCATCCAAACCATCAACATGTTTATTAGACCCCATTCCTACCAGGCTGCTCAAGGAAGCCCTACCATTATTTAATGCTTCGATCTTAAATATGATCAATCTATCTTTGTTAGTTGGCTATGTACCATAGGCTTTTAAGGTGGCAGTAATTAAACCATTACTTAAAAAGCCATCACTTGACCCAGCTATCTTAGCTAATTATAGGCCAATCTCCAACCTTCCTTTTCTCTCAAAAATTCTTGAAAGGGTAGTTGTAAAACAGCTAACTGATCATCTGCAGAGGAATGGTCTATTTGAAGAGTTTCAGTCAGGTTTTAGAATTCATCATAGTACAGAAACAGCATTAGTGAAGGTTACAAATGATCTTATGGCCTCGAACAGTGGACTCATCTCTGTGCTTGTTCTGTTAGACCTCAGTGCTGCTTTTGATACTGTTGACCATAAAATTTTATTACAGAGATTAGAGCATGCCATAGGTATTAAAGGCACTGCGCTGCGGTGGTTTGAATCATATTTGTCTAATAGATTACAATTTGTTCATGTAAATGGGGAATCTTCTTCACAGACTAAAGTTAATTATGGAGTTCCACAAGGTTCTGTGCTAGGACCAATTTTATTCACTTTATACATGCTTCCCTTAGGCAGTATTATTAGACGGTATTGCTTAAATTTTCATTGTTACGCAGATGATACCCAGCTTTATCTATCCATGAAGCCAGAGGACACCAATTAGCTAAACTGCAGGATTGTCTTACAGACATAAAGACATGGATGACCTCTAATTTCCTGCTTTTAAACTCAGATAAAACTGAAGTTATTGTACTTGGCCCCACAAATCTTAGAAACATGGTGTCTAACCAGATCCTTACTGTGGATGGCATTTCCCTGACCTCTAGTAATACTGTGAGAAATCTTGGAGTCATTTTTGATCAGGATATGTCATTCAAAGCGCATATTAAACAAATATGTAGGACTGCTTTTTTGCATTTACGCAATATCTCTAAAATCAGAAAGGTCTTGTCTCAGAGTGATGCTGAAAAACTAATTCATGCATTTATTTCCTCTAGGCTGGACTATTGTAATTCATTATTATCAGGTTGTCCTAAAAGTTCCCTAAAAAGCCTTCAGTTAATTCAAAATGCTGCAGCTAGAGTACTGACGGGGACTAGAAGGAGAGAGCATATCTCACCCATATTGGCCTCTCTTCATTGGCTTCCTGTTAATTCTAGAATAGAATTTAAAATTCTTCTTCTTACTTATAAGGTTTTGAATAATCAGGTCCCATCTTATCTTAGGGACCTCGTAGTACCATATCACCCCAATAGAGCGCTTCGCTCTCAGACTGCAGGCTTACTTGTAGTTCCTAGGGTTTGTAAGAGTAGAATGGGAGGCAGAGCCTTCAGCTTTCAGGCTCCTCTCCTGTGGAACCAGCTCCCAATTCAGATCAGGGAGACAGACACCCTCTCTACTTTTAAGATTAGGCTTAAAACTTTCCTTTTTGCTAAAGCTTATAGTTAGGGCTGGATCAGGTGACCCTGAACCATCCCTTAGTTATGCTGCTATAGACGTAGACTGCTGGGGGGTTCCCATGATGCACTGTTTCTTTCTCTTTTTGCTCTGTATGCACCACTCTGCATTTAATCATTAGTGATCGATCTCTGCTCCCCTCCACAGCATGTCTTTTTCCTGGTTCTCTCCCTCAGCCCCAACCAGTCCCAGCAGAAGACTGCCCCTCCCTGAGCCTGGTTCTGCTGGAGGTTTCTTCCTGTTAAAAGGGAGTTTTTCCTTCCCACTGTAGCCAAGTGCTTGCTCACAGGGGGTCGTTTTGACCGTTGGGGTTTTACATAATTATTGTATGGCCTTGCCTTACAATATAAAGTGCCTTGGGGCAACTGTTTGTTGTGATTTGGCGCTATATAAAAAATTGATTGATTGAACATGGAATGGAGAGAATCTGGTAGATGAGGAAGGTAACATATAATGTCCCACTTCAATCCAGCTCAGCTGTGTGGCCCATGAGGATGGATTTTGTGATGCTATAATACGAAGTCCCTTTTCCAACTCCTGATTCACTTGTTCGGCCTGACCATTGGCTTGTGGGTGATAGTCAGACATGAGACTGACTGTAGCGTCCAGGCACTTGCAGAATTCAGTCCAAAAATGGGGTACGAATTGCGGTCCTCGGTCAGAGATGATTTCCTGAGGAAAACCGTGTAACTTGAAAACAGACAGAAGGACCTCAGCCATTTCCTTGGATGAAGGCAGCTTAGGTAACAATGAAATGACACATCTTAGAAAGTTTATCAATGACAGATAGGATCACCGTGAACCCCTGTGACACCGGAAGGCCAGTTACAAAGTCACTGAGACATGAGACCATGATTGCTTAGGAATAGGTAAAGGAAGCACTTTGCCTGAAGGCTTCTGATTAGATGACTTGCGGTTGTGAGTACCGTACACTTGGCAAGCGTTAATGTATTCAGTAATGTCATTGCTCGTGTGCGGCCACCAGAACCGCTGGAGAACCAGCAACATTGATGGCAGGTGAACAGGCTTTCATGAGCTCAACGGATGACCTCCCCTTTAAGGGACCCCAGAACCACCGAGTTTATTGGCTAGACACTTGGGGGCACAGGCTCCCCCTAGAAGGCTGCTCTAACCTTATTTTCAATGTCCTAGGTAAGAGCTGAAACAAAACATGATGTGGGCAGAATTGTTTGGGGTTTGGCAGTGTAATCATCGGGATCAAATTTGTGTGACAGTGAATCCGGTTTACCATTCTTGGAGCCTGGTTGTAAGACAATACAAAATTGAATTGGCTGAAAAAGATTGACCTGTCTGGCATTGAGTCTTCTGGCAGTTTTTGTGATCTGTCCATACAATAAAAGGTAACTGTTGCCCCTCAAGCCAGTGACGCCACTCCTCCAAGGCCACCTTAATGGCCAGCAGTTTGCGGTCAGCAATGTCATAATTTGGTTGGGTGGGGGATACCTTCTTTGATAAGAAAGCACAAGGGTGCAATTTGCTATCAGAAAGACCAACTTGAGACAAAACAGCCCCCATGCCAATATCCAAGGCATCGACTTTGACCACAAACTGCCGAGCAGGGTCAGGAAGGAGAAGCACAGGGGCTGACGTAAAAGGTCTCTTTAAGTCTCCTCACACTCATGTGACCAGACAAATGGGTGGTGGGTGGAGGTAAGGTTGTGCAATGGAGCCACCTCAGAGCTAAAATTCCTAATGAATTTCCTATAGAAATGAATGAACTGGAGGAACTGCTGGACCTCCTTGCGGCTACAAGGAGTGGCCCACTCTGCCACCGCCGCCACCTTGGACAGATCCATCCGGAGCTCCCCGTCAGTCAGCACAAACCTTTCATGTATTTTCAAAAGCAGTGATGTCATTTTGTGGTATACTGTGGTATTTTGTAGCATAATGTGTGGTCTTTTGGTGATGGTTTTAATTTTTTTGCTTTTAGTCTTATTTTCAGAAGGGGCAGTGGAGAGGGTTTGTCTGCTTTTAAGCTTTTTTCATAAATGGTGATGGCATTTTGTGGAACGACAACAAACTACAACTACATGGAACTACAAAAAACAACATATGTTACATAAATTAATCAAACTGTAAAATTAGGAAGTAAAATTGTGTATATAGTAGGCATGTGAATCTCATCACTGACAGCGATTCCATACACATGTAGATACGATGCAATACGATTCACCCCTGTTCTCGATTCAGTGTGATTTGATATGTATTTGATGACGATTCAATTCCTCACAGTGTGATACGATGTGATTTGGTGTGATACGATTAGGGATTGATTCCACTTATTGATCCGATACTTTATCCATCCATCCATCCATTTTCTTCCGCTTTATCCGGAGTTGGGTCGTGGGGGCAGCAGCTCAAGCAAAGCTGCCCAGACCTCCCGAACATTGGACGCTTCTTGCCCACAACAGGACAAGAGTCCCAGTTCGTGACTTTAATCCACACAAAGCGGACTCATGATTGACATTTTTAAATGGCTTTGAGAGTTAATGGAGACATTGCGGACCTGCCGCTTCTGAAAACCAGCGAAGCAGAGAACCAGTGAACAGTGGGTCGAAGGCTGCTTCGTTGCTTCAAGCTTCAAACAGATCCACCACAGTCTGCAATCAACGTACAGAAATGATCATTTCCCAACCCGTCAAATTAATCGATGCACACTAAAAGAATCGATGCACTCACGCACGTTTGTATCTAGATAGAGATTCCTATTGATTAATCTCCACATGCCTAGTATGTAGTTGATTATTAGTTTTTTTTTTTAACTTAGATTTTATTGATTTTTTTAAAACAACAGAACAATTAGTACAGGACATTCTTCAAAATGGTACAAACAAAGCAAACAGTACAAATTATACTTTCACATTAACAAAAATTCCACTGGTTGCCATCGCAATTTGAATATTTGTAACTGCAGTCTTTTTTTTTTTTTTTAGCTTTATTTTTAATCCAAATTTCCTAATCTTACAATGAAGAACAGAGCATAGAAAATATACCACGTATAGAACTTAGAACAGGTGGGTCACTGGGGGTGTGGGGGTGGGGGGGGGGGTGCATTTCAAAAAAACAAAAAAACAACATAGGCAGTAGATTTGAATAGCAACGGGTTACAATAAACCTTGATAAAATGCGAAGTATGAAGGAGTTGGGGCATTTGCTCGGTCCCACCCACCTTGAGTACATGAACCACCTAAGTTGGTCCATCTAGTATGGACTAATGGGGAGAGTGTCCCCTGGGGCTGTTATATTATCATGGACTACTCAACTCAGTTTGAGGAAATTGACCGGTGCGAATGTACAGTATGATTTACGGGGGGGCATTATTTTATGCTTCTTTCGCCTTTGCATATGTTAACCATTTTGACCAATATTTTTGGGCCTTGTTACTATTAAGTCTTAGGGAAACGGTAAGCATTTCCATTTCACAAATTTTTTCTACGGTGGCTGACCATTCGGCCATCGTCCGTGGGTCCCCAGTAAGCCATTTCCTTGTTATTGATTTTTTCCCTGCTATCAGTAATATTTTCAAAAGGTACTTATCCCGATGGTTAATTTCGTTTGGTAGATTGCATAAAAATATAGTTTGAAAATTATGTTGAATTTCCAGGCCAATAATTAATCTTATCTCTTTGACAACCTTTAACCAATAGGAGTGAATCAATGGGCAACCCCAGAAAATATGAAAATGGTCAGCCATCACATTTATTATGTGGGGGCGCAAGTTAAAAGGGCAATCCAAGGCCCGACTGAACCCAGCCTAAAATAACTAAGCAGTTCCAAAGAAACAAGTTTATTAATCACCCTGTCGTGCTGTACATAAACGTCAAAATAAAATACATCTGGTGGTGGCTAAACAGGCGGCGCGCTCTCTCTGCGCCTGGACTGACCGGAGCCCGAACGTTCAGGACTCAGGATCTCCGCCGACACCCCCCCCCCCCAGGTGGCCTTTCCCGGACTACAACCCCTGGCAAAAATTATGGAATCACCGGCCTTGGAGGATGTTCATTCAGTTGTTTAATTTTGTAGAAAAAAAGCAGATCACAGACATGACACAAAACTAAAGTCATTTCAAATGGCAACTTTCTGGCTTTAAGAAACACTATAAGAAATCAAGAAAAAAAGATTGTGGCAGTCAGTAACGGTTACTTTTTTAGACCAAGCAGAGGAAAAAATATGGAATCACTCAATTCTGAGGAAAAAATTATGGAATCACCCTGTAAATTTTCATCCCCCAAATTAACACCTGCATCAAATCAGATCTGCTCATTGACATTGACCCTATGCCATGACATTGACCCTATGTGTCGTTTTGCAAGGAATGTTTTTGCAGGTTTTGCTCTATGGCAAGATGCATTATCATCTTGAAAAATGATTTCATCATCGCCAAACATCCTTTCAATTGTCCAAAATATCAACATAAACTTGTGCATTTATTGATGATGTAATGACAGCCATCTCCCCAGTGCCTTTACCTGACATGCAGCCCCATATCATCAAGGACTGTGGAAATTTACATGTTCTCTGCAGGCAGTCATCTTTATAAATCTCATTGGAAAGGCACCAAACAAAAGTTCCAGCAGATTTGAGATTCATCACTGAATATGACTTTCATTCAGTCATCCACAGTCCACAGTTGCTTTTCCTTAGCCCATTGTAACCTTGTTTTTTTCTGTTCAGGTGTTAATGATGCCTTTCGTTTAGCTTTTCTGTATGTAAATCCCATTTCCTTTAGGCGGTTTCTTACAGTTCCTTTAGGCGGTTTCTTACAGTTCGTTCCTCATTTGTTTTGTTGTACATTTTTCGATTTTTGAGACATATTGCTTTAAGTTTTCTGTCTTGACGCTTTGATGTCTTCCTTGGTCTACCAGTATGTTTGCCTTTAACAACCTTCCCATGTTGTTTGTATTTGGTCCAGAGTTTAGACACAGCTGACTGTGAACAACCAACATCTTTTGCAACATTGCGTGATGATTTACTCTCTTTTAAGAGTTTGATAATCCTCTCCTTTGTTTCAATTGACATCTCTCGTGTTGGAGCCATGATTCATGTCAGTCCACTTGGTGCAACAGCTCTCCAAGGTGTGTTCACTCCTTTTTAGATGCAGACTAACGAGCAGATCTGATATGAAGCAGGTGTTAGTTTTGGGGATGAAAATTTACAGGGTGATTCCATAATTTTTTCCTCAGAATTGAGTGATTCCATATTTTTTTCCTCTGCTTGGTCTAAAAAAGTAACCGTTACTGACTGCCACAATCTTTTTTTCTTGATTTCTTATAGTGTTTCTTAAAGCCAGAAAGTTGCCATTTGAAATGACTTTAGTTTTGTGTCATGTCTGTGATCTGCTTTTTTTCTACAAAATTAAACAACTGAATGAACATCCTCCGAGGCCGGTGATTCCATAATTTTTGCCAGGGGTTGTATACTCTGTGAGGAGGAAACAAAGGTGATATCCTTCAATATAAATATCAGAAACTATTAGAGGCTTACTTATCAGCAACACGTTCAGTTTGATCTCAGCGTTATTTAAAAGAACAGCTGCTCGCAGCCGGTGGAGGATTATCACTCCGCACGCCACCGCCGCGAGGAGCAAACAAGACACTGACTTTTAGTATTTAAATTTAGCTACACACAATTGCCCTATTATTTTCATAGATAAACATTCAAAGAAAGTCACCTCTGACGTGTGCTGACAGCATTTGCCTCTCACCCTCGTCCTCCTTCACAGACGTACGGTCAGGCTCTGGAGCGACCCTCAGGGTCCCCAAACGCTCGATACAACATTGTTTTGAGCTGTGAAAAGTTGAATTCTCCAGCAGCCAGCACTCATCACCGCTGGTTTAAATGCAGCTCCTCATTTCTCTATTGACACCAGCTGAAAGTCCTTACTCTGCACGTGAATGCCACAGGTGCTGTTGTGTGGGCCGCTGAAGAGGAGGTACTGCTGGCCCACCACCACCAGAGGGCGCCCTGCCTGGAGTGCGGGCTCCAGGCACCAGAGGGCGCTGCCACCTCACAGGAGCAGCCGGGGTGACAGCTGTCACTTATCACCGACGACAGCTGTCATCAATCACCAGATCTACAGAGGTATATCAGCAAGACGGCATCTCCACCTCATCGCCGAGATATCGCTCTACTAAGGAGGTAATATTCTCAGCTGACTGTGTTTGTTGACAGGTTTCCCACCATACGTGTTGCTGGGTGCACCCGCATGTGTTTGCTCCTCGCCAGCAGTACCAGATCCGACACACGGAGGCAGTGGTCACCTGGGAGTTCGGGACTTGGCGGCTCCAGTATTCCCGGGGTTCGGTGGCGGAGGAAATCGTGTGGTTCCGGTTCGACTTCGGACCGATGTCTCCTATCTTCGAGCCTGCCCACATGACATCTTGTATTTGACTTCATTCACTGTTGTAATCGGTTGTTGTTGTGCATTTTCACAACAGTAAAGTGTTGTATTTGGCTTTATCCATTGTCCGTTCATTTGCGCCCCCTGTTGTGGGTCCGTGCTCCTACACTTTCCCAACAGGTGCAGCAGATTGTCCTGAGTAAGCGCTGCACGTGAATGCCACAGGTGCAGCAAATTCTTGTATCAGAGGTGAGAGACTCTTCTGCAGCACAATTTACCCAGAGAACAGTCCCAAACCAGCTGGAAAGGAAAACAAACACACAAACACAACACAATATCCAACCCCGCCCCCCAACACACAACAACATTATTATAATGTCTCCAACAATGCCCAGATTCAGCCCTGCCTGTCTGAAGATATGTCCTTTTGGGAGTTATAAAGAACCTAACAATATTCTTCCACGCAAATTCCCTCCATTGCCCTGAGCTTGTGGTGGTGGAATTAATTTGGCATATGTTGAGCCAGTCATCTTCTGTCAGTATTGTTTCTGCTTCCTTTTCCCATGTATTTTTAATGTATAGTGTTGATGTTTTTTTGTAGGCCTCTAGGCACGCATATATTCTAGATAGCCTCTTCCTATAGGATTTGCCTTTGTAGGCATCAATAAAGATGTTAACAATATCTTGATAGTTGTTTTCTAATGTTTTAACATTTTTATTAAAATGATGTCTGAGCTGCAAATATCTGAAAAAGTCTCGCTTGTCGAGATCAAATTTTTCCTGCAGTTGCTGGAAACTTTCAAGGTCAGATCCAGAAGAGATTACACCGTATGAAGTAATGCCTTTTTTGGTCCATTCTTTAAATCTAAAGTCAAGCTGTGCTGGTCTAAAATCCATATCGTGTTCAATCCATTTTAGTAATCGTGTTCCTCTCTCAAAAAGGGGAGATTATTAGTTTTTTAGTGTATTTTGTGTGTTAATATCTTAAAACTCAAGCAAATTTATAGCTTCAGAATCACCAAATTAGGGTGTCCAGAATGTGTCAGATTGCACCATTTGACTTAAAAATTCTAAAAAATTTGCCGGGAGCCATGCGCATGGACCCCCATAGTCTGTCAACAGTCGCACTCCTTGAGTGTATCTCAATTTGAGAGTTTTGGCCATGATTGTGATGGTGTGTATTGAAGCAGACAGAGAGATTTGTGGTAAAATACTGCATAGTGAGTTATTTAAAGTGCATATCTTTGTCCAGCCAACACTGTTTTTTAAATTCTGTATTATCAATCAATCAATCAACTTTTTTCTTATATAGCGCCAAATCACAACAAACAGTTGCCCCAAGGCGCTCCACATTGCAAGGCAAGGCCATACAATAATTATGAAAAATTATGAAAAACCCCAACGGTCAAAACGACCCCCTATGAGCAAGCACTTGGCCACAGTGGGAAGGAAAAACTCCCTTTTAACAGGAAGAAACCTCCAGCAGAACCAGGCTCAGGGAGGGGCAGTCTTCTGCTGAGACTGGTTGGGGCTGAGGGAAGAACCAGGAAAAAGAGATCGATCACTAATGATTAAATGCAGAGTGATGCATACGGAGCAAAAAGAGAAAAACAGTGCATCATGGGAACCCCCCCACAGTCTACGTCTAAAGCAACATAACCAAGGGATGGTCCAGGGTCACCCGATCCAGCCCTAACTATAAGCCTTAGCGAAAAGGAAAGTTTTAAGCCTAATCTTAAAAGTAGAGAGGGTATCTGTCTCCCTGATCTGAATTGGGAGCTGGTTCCACAGGAGAGGAGCCTGAAAGCTGAAGGCTCTGCCTCCCATTCTACTCTTACAAACCCTAGGAACTACAAGTAAGCCCGCAGTCTGAGAGCGAAGCGCTCTAATGGGGTAATATGGTACTACGAGGTCCCTAAGATAAGATGGGACCTGATTATTCAAAACCTTATAAGTAAGAAGAAGAATTTTAAATTCTATTCTAGCATTAACAGGAAGCCAATGAAGGGAGGCCAACACGGGTGAGATATGCTCTCTCCTGCTAGTCCCCGTCAGTACTCTAGCTGCAGCATTCTGAACCAACTGAAGGCTTTTTAGGGAACTTTTAGGACAACCTGATAATAATGAATTACAATAGTCCAGCCTAGAGGAAATAAATGCATGAATTAATTTTTCAGCATCACTCTGAGACAAGACCTTTCTGATTTTAGAGATATTGCGTAAATGCAAAAAGGCAGTCCTACATATTTGTTTAATATGCGCTTTGAATGACATATCCTGATCAAAAATAACTCCAAGATTTCTCACAGTATTACTAGAGATCAGGGAAATGCCATCCAGAGTAACGATCTGGTTAGACACCATGCTTCTAAGATTTGTGGGGCCAAGTACAATAACTTCAGTTTTATCTGAGTTTAAAAGCAGGAAATTAGAGGTCATCCATGTCTTTATGTCTGTAAGACAATCCTGCAGTTTAGCTAATTGGTGTGTATCCTCTGGCTTCATGGAAAGATAAAGCTGGGTATCATCTGCGTAACAATGAAAATTTAAGCAATACCGTCTAATAATACTGCCCAAGGGAAGCATGTATAAAGTGAATAAAATTGGTCCTAGCACAGAACCTTGTGGAACTCCATAATTAACTTTAGTCTGTGAAGAAGATTCCCCATTTACACGAACAAACTGTAATCTATTAGACAAATATGATTCAAACCACCGCAGCGCAGTGCCCTTAATACCTATGACATGCTCTAATCTCTGTAATAAAATTTTATGGTCAACAGTATCAAAAGCAGCACTGAGGTCCAACAGAACAAGCACAGAGATAAGTCCAGTGTCCGAAGCCATAAGAAGATCATTTGTAACCTTCACTAATGCTGTTTCTGTACTATGATGAATTCTAAAACCTGACTGAAACTCTTCAAATAGACCATTCCTCTGCAGGTGATCAGTTAGCTGTTTTACAACTACCCTCTCAAGAATCTTTGAGAGAAAAGGAAGGTTGGAGATTGGCCTATAATTAGCTAAGATAGCTGGGTCAAGTGATGGCTTTTTAAGTAATGGTTTAATTACTGCCACCTTAAAGGCCTGTGGTACATAACCAACTAACAAAGATAGATTGATCATATTTAAGATTGAAGCATTAAATAATGGTAGGACTTCCTTGAGCAGCCTGGCAGGAATGGGGTCTAATAAGCATGTTGATGGTTTGGATGAAGTAACTAATGAAAATAACTCAGACAGAACAATCGGAGAGAAAGAGTCTAACCAAATACCGGCATCACTGAAAGCAGCCAAAGATAACGATACATCTTTGGGATGGTTATGAGTAATTTTTTCTCTAATAGTCAAAATTTTGTTAGCAAAGAAAGTCATGAAGTCATTACTAGTTAAAGTTAATGGAATACTCAGCTCAATAGAGCTCTGACTCTTTGTCAGCCTGGCTACAGTGCTGAAAAGAAACCTGGGGTTCTTATTTTCTTCAATTAGTGATGAGTAGAAAGATGTCCTAGCTTCACGAAGGGCTTTCTTATAGAGCAACAAACTCTTTTTCCAGGCTAAGTGAAGATCTTCTAAATTAGTGAGACGCCACTTATAAATAAATAAATCACTTATTCCAAGTCTTTAACTTGTGTGAGCCTGCTATAGCTGATAAAATAAGGCCGAGTGCGTGTGGATCTGACTTTGACACTGACATGTGCCCAAATCAACAGGAAATCAAACCAGTTTAAACACGGTCAACAAAAATGATTTCTTGTGTGTGTTTGACACTGAAAGAGTGCAACTTTGGGTCCCACTGCACTGCAGGGCCTATTTGAACATTATAATTTTTAACAGTTAATGGGTGGGGCTCTGTAACGCTGCTAACTGCTAATGCTGCTAACCCGATTAAATGTGTGAACTTACCTGTGATCACGTTTCTTCAGCAGGAGCTAAACAGAGTCCGAAGAGCCATCACGCTGTGGACGCACCAGTCGAGTGCACTGGGTTTGTCTATGTGGCCACATGCGGTACTACACAAGCTAACAGTGTTGCTGTGTGTGTGAACACGGCTAAAACTGCAGCTGTTGTCGAAATGGTCTGTCGTGACAACGTAACTCTGGAGTGACTGGTGACACATCATCTATCATTAGTGATCTTTAACTGAACAAACGGAGGAAGAAAACGTGTGAGTGTGTTAGTGTTGTTGTGGTGTTTGTGTAGATCAAAGTTTAGGGTCAGATGAAGTGAAGAGAAAACTAACACGTTTTCAGTGTGAACATGATTTAAAATCAGACGGCTCTGTTTCTGTCCTTCTCTCTCTTTCTCTCCTTTAATGTCTCTCGCCGTGGGCGCCTGAGAGAACTGGCTGTCTTACCTATTGACTGTCGTTTTTATCGTTGACCAGCAGGAGGTGTGAAGGCGACTTAAATAAGCTCCTGCTGAGTTTGGGGGCTTAGAGTAAATGGACCAAGGCAACATTCACACAAAAAAGAACTCTGTGTTAAAGAATGTTTTATGTAGGTAAGCTGGTATTTTAGCTGTGGCTGGGCTCCATGGAATGCATGCACCTCTGGGAAACGCTTTCAAGGAAGATGTGACAGTCAGGGAAAGACCAGTGTGGAAAATTACAGCCAAAAAAACCCAAAAAAAAACGAGATTGAACAGAGTGTAATAAAAGTTGAAATAATTTTCTCTCCATCCATACATTTTTCCTGCTTCTCCCCAACCACCATCCTCCAGGAACTTCCAAAAGATCCTAAAGCTTTGCCATGCTCAATGGGATAATTCCTCCAACGTTGGACCACAGGTCTGTCTCTGTGACCATCAGGCAGGACCCAAAGTACTTCTCTGAGTCAGTGAAAGTAGTTACACACAGCACCATCATGTGCCAAAAACTTGACCTGATATGACCTCCTGCGTGTAACTCGGGGTCCTCCCAGTTTGGACACACCCGGAATACCTCCAGTGGGAATAAAAACACACACATACTGTGAGGGCCTTCAGAATGTCTGAACTCCTCAGCTTGTCTCAGGGAGTCCTGCCACCCTTTGAAGGAAACTCATTTTACACCTAAAGCCCACGGCCAGAGTTCTGGGTTGGAAAATATATCTATAAAGCAAGACACGTCTGAGTGTGGGTGTGTGGCATATCTCTGACTGTTTGTCACATCGACCTCATCTTGTCATAGCCTGGGATACAGGCTATTATTAAACATGAAACTCACCTCCAGCATGGAACCAGGACAGCGCAGAAGAACCAAACCACAGCCTCTCACCAGGCTGCTGTGTGCTGCAAATAATCACGCAAAAATTAAATCCCATGTGATAATCCAACCGACATCACGATGTACAGACTTGCATTGTGCTCCTGAAGTAAGCAAAACAGAAAAAATAAATTAAAGTTTGCTGGAAAGGCTGCGTCTGACGCATGGTGGGACACTGCTGCAAACTTTCTGAAAAGGTGTATAGTGGCACACGTGCTGCGCGGGGCTGGAATGATCACTCAGCTGTGTGCGTGTGTGTGTGTTCATAACGGCTGCATAAGCCACTAAGCATGCACGCGTGCCACTGGACACCTTTGCTGAAAGTATGCTGGCAGTGGGTCAAGCAATCACACCATGTGTCAGCCGCAGCTTTGACAAATATAGTGTGAGTCTGGTCCATACATTGGTGGTACTCCGGTGTCCAGTACCATCAGGGACTGTACAAAGGGAGGAACACAGCGCTCCCTCCCACTCTGGTTCCGTGTTTGCCATCCAGATATGTGGACGTCGGGCAGTCTTTAGCGTTTTTTATGGCCGTCTGGCAGCAGTCTGTGTCATCTACCTGTTGTCTACATACGCTTTGGATGCCATCGTGCAGATGTGGACGAGGTAATCTGGATGCATTCTGACACGGCTGACCACGCCTTTTTCCTTCCAAACTGTGTCCAATTATGGCAATTTTTGCCATTTTGGCCTGTACTGCACATTCTTGCTATGTATGACAGGGGCTTTAAGGTTTTGCATAACTGATTAAAAAACCATGTAAACATGATTGTACTAAAAAAAAAAAAAAACACCCTCTTATTTAAGCATACAGCTCTATGGATTATTAACACTGACCAACAATAACAGTTAGTGAAAGTGGCTTGAACTCAAAGCGGCCCAGGACTATATGATCCAGTATGAGAATATTTTGATTAGAGGTTCACATTTTAGGCAAAGACTCTGCAGAAACAAAATAAATAATCAGTTGGACTCTGTGACTTATGAATATGAGAAGAAAAAACCCCAAAACATTCTCTTGGTTGTGTTCTCTAAATATTCACCATGTTCTTTAGCATCATTATATTGACAGATTTGTGGTGGCTTTGTAGAATCCTTATCCAATATTGGGACCAAATAATAGTTTAATTGCTGTCAGTAATCATGTTTTTACAGTTAGACTGTATAGTATCAAATGGAAAAGATGAGGCTGTTTGTATTTGGACCATATCTGTGAAGTATTGTAATTGGGAGGACATTTATAGGACCTGAAATCATCATCATATATCTACCAAGTGGATTAGCTGTCATTGATAATATAACAATTACAGTAATAATACATTTGTTTATATACCTAGTGCTTTATAATTTGAATAATTTGCATTACAAATCGATCACAGAATAAACAAGAAAAGATAGTCAAACATATTCAAACGTTCACATAAAAAAACAACTTAAAAAATTAAATAAAATCAATTATGAGTAATTATATGTAATAGAAAAAAGTTGAGTTGTAAGTGTGGATTTAAAAGATTCAGTGGACTCAGACTCTCAGGTGTTTCAAGGTGAAATGTTATCACCAGCATCTATGTAGTTTGAGTAAAATCAAATGGCCTTATGTAGTTCCTTGGAGACATTTTGCTCTTCTTCCAGAAAAGCTTCATCACTTCCTGCAGTCTGCAAGTTCCCTTTCTCTCCTTTCATAATCCCACACAAGTCTGAGGGAGTACCAGCCAAAGTGGTCTGCGGGATGTCTGTGGAGATTTATTAGTCATCCAGGTTATGGTATCCATGTAGGTCAACTGGAAGTGTTTCACTCCTTGAAGACGTTTCACTCAAAGCTTCATCAATCTGATGCAGGAAAGCGTGATTCAGACACGGGGACTCAAGTTTGAGACCTGGACTCAAGTTGCACTTAAGTTGCAGAAACAGTGACTTCAGACTTGACTTGAGACTCAACCTCAAAGACTTAAAAGTTAACTTGACTCGAGGTTTGAGACTTATGAACATCATCGGTGGTTGGCAAATTTGCGAGTGGATGGACTCTGCAGGTTCAAGAACAGCAGCACATACAACCCCAATTCCAGTGAAGTTGGGACGTTGTGTAAAATGTAAATAAAAACAGAATACAATGATTTGCAAATCCTCAACCTAGATTCAATTGAATACACCACGAAGACAAGATATTTAATGTTCAAACTGATAAACTTTATTGTTTTTGTGCAAATATTTGCTCATTTTCAAATGGATGCCTGCAACACGTTTCAAAAAAGCTGAGACAGTGGTATGTTTACCACTGTGTTACATCACCTTTCCTTCTAACAACACTCAATAAGCATTTGGGAACTGAGGACACTAATTGTTGAAGCTTTGTAGGTGGATTTCTTTCCCATTCTTGCTTGATGTACGAGTTCAGTTGTTAAACTGTCCGGAGTCTCTGTTGTCATATTTTGTGTTTAATAATGCGCCACACATTTTCAATGGGCAACAGGTCTGGACTGCAGGCAGGTCAGTCTAGTACCTGCACTCTTTTACTACGAAGCCACGCTGTTGTAACACATGCATACAGAATGTGGCTTGGCATTGTCTTGCTGAAATAAGCAGGGAAAAAGACGTTGCTTGGATGGCAGCATGTGTTGCTCCAAAACCTGGATGTACCTTTCAGCATTGATGGTGCCATCACAGATGTGTAAGTTGCCCATGTCATGGGCACTAACACACCCCCATACCAACACAGATGCTGGCTTTTGAACTTTGCACTGGTAACAGTCTGGATGGTCTTTTTCCTCTTTTGTCCGGAGGACACAACGTCCATTATTTCCAAATACAATTTGAAATGTGGACTCATCAGACCACAGCACACTTTTCCACTTTGCGTCTGTCCATTTCGAATGAGATCAGGCCCAGAGAAGGCGTCTGCGTTTCTGGATGTTGTTGATCTTTGGCTTTTTCTTTGCATGGTAGAATTTTAAATTGCACTAATAGATGTAGTGACGAACTGTGTTAACTGACAATGATTTTCTGAAGTGTTCCTGAGCCCATGTGGTAAGATCCTTTACACAATGATGTCGGTTTTTAATGCAGTGGTGCCTGAGGGATTGAATGTCACGGGCATTCAATGTTGATTTTCGGCCTTGATGCTTATGTGTAGAAAGTTCACCAGATTCTCTGAATCTTCTGATTATATTATGGACTGTAGATGATGGATCCTTAAATTCCTTGCAGTTGAACATTGAGAAACATTGTTCTTAAAATGTTGGACTATTTTTTTCACGCAGTTGTTCACAAAGTGGTGATCCTCACCATCCTGTTGGGGATGTTCCTTTTATACCCAATCATAGCACTCACCTGTTTCCAATTAACCTGTTCATCTGTGGAATGTTCCAAATAGGTGTTCTTTGAGCATTCATCAACTTTCCCAGTCTTTTGTTGCCACTGTCCCAGCTTTTTCCAAAGCTGAGCAAATATTGCCACAAAAACAAAAGTTTATCACTTTGAACATTAAATATCTTGTCTTTGTGGTGTATTCAATTGAATATAGGTTGAAGAGGATTTGCAAATCATTGTATTATGTTTTTATTTACATTTCACACAATCCCCAATGTCACTGGAATTGGGGTTGTATAAATAAGACTTATGGGTGCAAAATCTACATTTACAGATTGATTTCTTTCTCCGTCACGTCCGTCCACTGTAGCAGAAACTGATTTGCAGTTCTGATAAACTTGCGCAGCATCCGGCTCTTACAAAACATTGCTTCATTTTGCTTCGCTAACAGCGGAGCAGAGAGAGCTATCCCTGACATAATGCTATTATTGGTAAATAAAAATTAAACAGTAGCCAGAGAGAACAGTCAAAGGGCTATCAGATCAGTTTTGTTTAAAGCCGTTAAATGCTTCATTATGGACCACCTGTTCCGTTTGATGACACAGATGATATTTGGGGTCCAAGCCCCGCAGGGCTGGAGCAGCATTTCACTTGCATTCAATAGAATGGGAAATTGTTGAAGCTTTTGACTGATAGTGTAAATGCCAGAAAATAAAAGCTGACTTTCTGAAATGTCATACTCATGTTTTGATGTCAACCCCAAACATCTTCTAAGCAAAACCAAATTAATTTGTCTTGTTCTATTAACTATGGAAGGAAAAATGGACAAAGTTTGATATTACGGCTACATGGAAACAAAGTATACCTATTGACTGATTTGTTGATTCACTGATTGACTCATTGAATCACTGACTGGCCCTGACTCACAGACTGACCCATTAACTCTCTGACTGACTCATTTACTTGTTGACTCAATGACTGAGTCACTGACTCAGTGACTCATAGAATGACTAGCCAACTGACTTATTGACTCATGGAGGGACTCACCGACTGATTCATCGACTCACAGACTGACTTACTGACCAATTCATCCACTCACAGACTGACCCACTGATTGACTCATTGACTCACTGACTTATTGACTCATGAATGGACTCACCAACTGACTCATCAACTCACAGACTAACTCACTGACTGATTCATTGACTCATAAATTGACTCACTGATTGACTCATTGACTCAAGGACTGACCCAATAACTGGCACATTGACTCATTGACTGACCCACTAACTGTCTCACTGAATCTCATTGAATCATTGACTCACAGAATGACCCACTAACCAATTCATTGACTCAAGGAGTGACCCACTGACTGTCTCACTGAATCTCATTGAATCATTGACTCACAGACCTGCTCACAGACTGACTGGACATCTTTTGTCATAACAGTACATCATTGCAGTATTTTTTTTCTTTTCCTTACAGGACATCTACCATTCCTTCCACCATAAAGAGAAACCTCGCTTGGACAGCAACAACAATGAGAACTCTGTTCCTAAAGACTTTGACACTATTGACAGCAACAGTAACCTGGGAGTACGTTCCCAACGCCAGCGAACATCAGCCACAAACACCAGAGACAAGCTGGACAAAGCTCAAGCACAGAGCATGCTGGGAAAATCTGCTAACATCATCCTCAAGCGCCCTCCGCTTCAGTCGAGAGGGTCCGTTTACAATCGCCCCTACAATTACAGCAGTAAGTCCCACCCTCTGGTTCAAGCTGTTCAAACACCTGTCCAGGGGTCCAATCAGGAGTCATCGTTCTATCAACCAAAGACGTCCGTCTCTCCACTGCCACCAAACATGGAACCAAGGAAGGAACAGCCACAATGTGAGATCAGTGGCAAGGAAGCCATTTCTGCTCTATCTAGAGCCAAGAGCCGAGAGTGCCGGCAGCATATAGTGGAGGTCTACTGCAAACACAAGGAGAAGACACTCATGCCGGAGAAAGTGCCTCGTTACTGTCCTATAGAAGGTGCGAGTTATCATAAATTACCAGTAAATAACAAATTCATGACCCATCCACTGTAACTTCTATTGTGAACCAGAGTAAAAAATACTTTGAATAAATCTGCAGGTATAGACTGCAAATTACTGGAAGGGGTTGGTTTTTTAAATTCATATCATAAAATTAAAAGGTTTAGGGCCTGTTTTGCTAAAGGTTTTCTGATAAATAAACACCATAACACTGGCAAAAAAAAGCATGCTGATTTACTAACAGAGCACAGTAAGGACTGCATCTTTCCAATGTGCAAAACAGCACGCATTGTCCATTCCTTTTGCCTTCCTGAATTGAAAATGCTGCATTATATATCCCTTGCCTGTATGTGATGCTGTAACATTCCCACAAAAAATGTAGAAGAAGACATGGAGCATGTGCAGAAAGCTTGTTGGAAAGGAGGGGCAAAAGCTGAGACGTTTGTGGACAATAAGCTTAGTTGCTTCTGTAACACGAACACAAGTGTGTAGTCTGTTGTTGTGCTTGCTGTTATGTGACATCTGGCAGTTGGGGGGTTACGTCTGAGGCTAAAGAGGTAGGGATATGACACCATTGTTTCACAAAAGTTGCATATTGGTTGCACACACGAAAACGCACTCTGGACCCCATTTTCAGTGTCGAAAAATGCCGGTTCATTGTGGACGAAACGCCGATACGAGACTTTCACTGCGCATGCGTCATTTTTGGAGTGTCAGCAGCACATCTGAGACCAACTCTGTATAACCAAAGCGATCAAAGGGATTAATGTGACTATTAACCATCAGATGATAAACTAAACCCTCTTAAATCATTCTAAAGTCAGTTTTAAGCAGAAACGAGGTGATAATCTGTGAATTCTTGCTGGCCCTCAGAAATGACACTGCTGTGGTCTGAAATGGGGGGAGTATTTGGTCGGTGACACTGGATCTACTCCCAGCCCAGATATTTGAGGTTCTCACCCTGTCCCTGATTGGACGCCCAGATATCAGATGCCACTTCCAACCATGATGTTCTTTTGGTCCCTACCCAAAGCTCATGACAATAGGTGAGATTAGGAGCATAGGTCAAGTGGTGCAGTGAGAGCTTCGCCTTGTGGCTCAGCTCTTTTTTCACCCTGACAGTTCTGGTACAGCATCTGCACCATGGATTGGTGGCAACTTTTCTCAAACCTCTTCCACCACCAGCAACCTCCAGCCCTGCATCTTCTTCAACGCAAGCTCACACAGACAGAATACAACTATGATATTGGAAACTAAGAACGTCTGGCATTCAAGCTGGCACTGGTCAAATGGAGAAAACCCCAAATTGCATATTCATTTTCAGTGGTTTCATGTGTACGCAGATATTTCTTGAAACGGTGCCGTGTTTACGGAGCACTTTTTGGAATAAACATAGAGACAGATGATATAGAGAAAGTTCTGTTTCCATGTGGACAAGGCCTACATGTCCTGTAGCTTGTTTGGGAACGCACACAGGGCAGTGTGTGCTGAGCTGCTTGGTCTCCTGCCATGTCGCCCGGGACTCGGATAAGTGGCAGAAAGCAGGGGTGAAACTAGCATGGAACTCAGATGAATGCGTACAGGAACAGCCAAGTGATTCTGAGACACATGGGAAAAGGAAAATGACACAAACACACACCAACATACATTCCTATGATAAAGTTAACATTCCAACAGCCTAAAGCTTCTGTGGCATCTTACAGAGTAAATATACACAGATAAACACAGTACTGGACTCTCTGGTACTAACATCCATCCATCCATTTTCTTCCGCTTCATCCGGAGTTGGGTCGCGGGGGCAGCAGCTCAAGCAAAGCCGCCCACACCTCCCGATCCACACACACCTCCCCCAGCTCCTCCGGGGGAACCCCAAGGCGTTCCCAAGCCAGCCGAGAGATGTAGTCCCTCCAGCGTGTCCTGGGTCTTTCCCGGGGCCTCCTCCCAGTGGGATGTGCCCAGAACACCTCTCCAGCGAGGCGTCCAGGGGGCATCCGGAAAAGATGCCCGAGCCACCTCAACTGACTCCTTTCGACGTGGAGGAGCATTGGCTCGACTCCGAGCTGCTCCCGAGTGACCGAGCTCCTCACCCTATCTCTAAGGGAGCGCCCAGCCACCCTGCGGAGGAAACTCATCTCGGCCGCTTGTACTCGCGATCTCGTTCTTTCGGTCATCAGCCAAATCTCATGACCATAGGTGAGGATCGGAACGTAGATCGATCGGTAAATCGAGAGCTTTGCCCCCCTACTCAGCTCTCTCTTCACCACGACGGTCCGATACAGCGACCGCATCACTGCAGATGCTGCACCGATCCGTCTATCGATCTCACGCTCCATCCGTCCCTCACTCGTGAACAAGACCCCGAGATACTTAAACTCCTCCACTTGAGGCAAGGACACTCCACCGACCTGAAGAGGGCAAAGCACCTTTTTCCGGTTGAGAACCATGGCCTCGGATTTGGAGGTGCTGATTTTCATCCCGGAGGCTTCATACTCGGCTGGGAACCGCCCCAGTGCACGCTGAAGGTCCTGATTTGACGAAGCCAACAGAACCACATCGTCTGCAAACAGCAGAGACGAGATTCTGTGGTTCCCAAACCAGACCCCCTCTACACATTGGCTGTGCCTACAAATTCTGTCCATAAAAATAATGAACAGAACCAGTGACAAAGGGCAGCCCTGGAGGAGGCCACCGTGCACTGGAAACAGCTTTGACTTACTACCGGCAATGCGAACCAAGCTCCTGCTGCGGTCGTACAGGGACCGGATAGCCCTTAGCAAAGGACCCCGGACCCCGTACTCCCGGAGCACTCCCCACAGGGTGCCCCGAAGGACACGGTCGAACGCCTTCTCCAGATCCACAAAACACATGTGGACTGGTTGGGTGAACTCCCATGAACCCTCGAGCACCCGATGGAGCGTGTAGAGCTGGTTCCAGTGTGCCACGACCAGGACGAAAACCACACTGCTCCTCCTGAATCCGAGGTTCGACCATCGGTCGAATTCTCCTCTCCAGTACTCTGGAATAGACCTTACCGGGGAGTCTGAGAAGTGTGATCCCCCTATAGTTGGAACACACCCTCCGGTCCCCCTTCTTAAACAGAGGGACCACCACCCCGGTCTGCCAATCCAGAGGCACTGTCCCCGATCGCCACGCGATGTTGCAGAGGCGTGTCAGCCAAGACAGCCCCACAACATCCAGAGACTTAAGGTACTCAGGACGGATTTCATCCACCCCAGGGGCCTTGCCACCGAGGAGCTTTCTAACCACCTCAGTGACTTCGGCTTGGGTAATGGATGAGTCTGCCTCTGAGTCCCCAGTCTCTGCTTCCTCTTCGGAAGACGTGACGATGGGATTGAGGAGATCCTCGAAGTACTCCTTCCACCGCCCGACAGCATCCCCAGTTAGGGTCAACAGCTCCCCACCCGCACCATAAACAGTGCTGGTGGAGAGCTGCTTCCACCTCCTGAGGCGTCGGACGGTTTGCCAGAATCTCTTCGAGGCCGACCGATAGTCCTCCTCCATAGCCTCCCCGAACTCCTCCCAGACCCGAGTTTTTGCCTCTGCGACCGCACGGGCTGTGGCACGCTTGGCCTGCCGGTACCTGTCAGCTGCCTCTGGGGTCCCACCTACCAGCAAAGATAAGTAGGACTCCTTCTTCAGCTTGACGGCATCCCTTACTTCTGGTGTCCACCACCGGGTTCCGGGATTGCCGCCACGACAGGCACCAGAGACCTTGTGACCACAGCTACGAGCAGCTGCATCGACAATGGAGGTGGAGAACATGGTCCACTCAGACTCCATGTCTCCAACCTCCCCCGGGATCTGGGAGAAGCTCTCCCAGATGTGCCACTCCCCCTCTAGCTGCCACCTTATCGTGGTGGGGGAGTTTGCGTACCTGGACGATCCTAGGAGCTATGTTGTCGGGGGCTTTGTGCTCCCTGTAGGGTCTCCCAAGGCAAACAGGTCCTAGGTGAAGGGTCAGACTAAGGGCAGTTCAGAACCTCCATGACCAGTAAACGATCAAGGACCGAGACGTCGCCCGGTATGGCGGAGCCGGGGTCCCACCCTGGAGCCAGGCCTGGGGTTGGGGCTCGCGCGCGAGCGCCTGGTGGTCGGGCCTTAGCCCATGAGGCCCGGCCAGGCTCAGCCCGAAAGAGTGACGTGGGCTCGCCCTCCTGTGGGTTCACCACCTGCAGAGGGGGCCATGGGGGTCGGGTGCAGAGAGGATTGGGTGGCGGTCGAGGGCGGGTGGCCCAGCGGCCCGGTCCATGCTCACAGCCCCTGGCTGTTGGGACATGGAATGTCACCTCGCTAGGGGGGAAGGAGCCTGAGCTTGTGCGGGAGGTTGAGAGATACCGACTGGAGATAGTCGGGCTCACCTCCACGCACAGCTTGGGCTCTGGTACCCAACTCCTGGAGAGGGGCTGGACGCTCTGGTACTAACGTAGATACACATATGGTTGATGTGAATTAAATCAGCCTCAGGACTAATACAAGCTGTGTGATGATTATAAAACACTGTCAGGACTGAATTATGTGTGGGATAAGAGCCGGACTGGCAATATGTTGACCTGGTTCGATCCCTGGTTTTGACACCTGTCTATGTCCTTGGACACGACACTTCATCAGCATTATCACAGTCCACCCAGCGGTAAGTGGTTCCAGGCCTCGGCTGGGGAGGTAAGCTGTCTGGGGGGTTTTCGTGCTGTGGTACCCGGGGATAAGCACTGATCTGATGGGCCTCTCGGCCTTAAAGGACTTATGTCTTCGTGACTGAGGTGTTCAGCACATGAAAGGAACTCTTTCATCCCTGCATGTGCCGAAAGCTTTGATCCCAGAGAAGCATCCTGATTGATGCCAGTTCTATTTCCAGAGCCGTCCTGAACGGACACGGCGATGCTCTCCGACTGCGCTGATGACTGTCATACAACTTAATTACCCCTAATTAAACAAGCAGTTTGTCGTATTATTTTGGGAATTGCTGACTAATGATTTGCTTGTAGTCATGCTGGGTGAACCGCTGTGGGCCCGCTGAGGTTTTGTTTTTGTGATTATAGGTTTCTTTGATAATGTTGGGTCAGAGCAGCTCTGCTCTGCGTTGACATCTAAGTTGTGCTTCTCCTTCACACAGGAATGTTGTCAAAAGAAAGTTTGGCATTCCTATTCATGTGCATGCGTACATGCACATCACTGTCCTTGCACAACATCCGCCCCCTTGCTTCTGTCGTTCTGCTGATTCAACTGATTAGTGTTTGCCTTTAGTGTCTGATCACGGCTCCAACACAGTCACTAATTTGGTTGGCTTTCCCAGCAGGCCTCAGTCTGTGTAATCTGTCCAGGGCGGTGATGGAGATATGTTCAGCTGTCAGACAGTTTTAAATATGGAACAGCCACGTGATTGTCACAATTCTTCAAGATGCCATAAATGGGACATTGAAAAAAATGTGTCTTAGGCGATGACTGATTCGGTGCAGCAAAATGCTCAACAGGTTCACACTGCTGCCTCACTGAAACTGTGTGTGTGTGTGTGTGTGTATTTTTTGTGTGGGTTCTGTCTGAGTACTGTGGCTTCTTCGTGCAGTCCAAAGACATGCAGGTTAATTAGAGACTGAATTTGTCGTGAGTGTGTAAATGTCTGTCTGTGTGTGTGCATCCTTACTCTGGATGGCATTACCCTGACCTCTAGTAATACTGTGAGAAATCTTGGAGTCATTTTTGATCAGGATATGAAACAAATATGTAGGACTGCTTTTTTGCATTTACGCAATATCTCTAAAATCAGAAAGGTCTTGTCTCAGAGTGATGCTGAAAAACTAATTCATGCATTTATTTCCTCTAGGCTGGACTATTGTAATTCATTATTATCAGGTTGTCCTAAAAGTTCCCTGAAAAGCCTTTAGTTAATTCAAAATGCTGCAGCTAGAGTACTAACGGGGACTAGAAGGAGAGAGCATATCTCACCCATATTGGCCTCTCTTCATTGGCTTCCTGTTAATTCTAGAATAGAATTTAAAATTCTTCTTCTTACTTATAAGGTTTTGAATAATCAGGTCCCATCTTATCTTAGGGACCTCATAGTACCATATCACCCCAATAGAGCGCTTCGCTCTCAGACTGCAGGCTTACTTGTAGTTCCTAGGGTTTGTAAGAGTAGAATGGGAGGCAGAGCCTTCAGCTTTCAGGCTCCTCTCCTGTGGAACCAGCTCCCAATTCAGATCAGGGAGACAGACACCCTCTCTACTTTTAAGATTAGGCTTAAAACTTTCCTTTTTGCTAAAGCTTATAGTTAGGGCTGGATCAGGTGACCCTGAACCATCCCTTAGTTATGCTGCTATAGACTTAGACTGCTGGGGGGTTCCCATGATGCACTGAGTGTTTCTTTCTCTTTTTGCTCGTATGCACCACTCTGCATTTAATCATTAGTGATTGATCTCTGCTCCCCCCCACAGCATGTCTTTTTCCTGGTTCTCTCCCTCAGCCCCAACCAGTCCCAGCAGAAGACTGCCCCTCCCTGAGCCTGGTTCTGCTGGAGGTTTCTTCCTGTTAAAAGGGAGTTTTTCCTTCCCACTGTCGCCAAGTGCTTGCTCACAGGGGGTCGTTTTTACCATTGGGGTTTTTACGTAATTATTGTATGGCCTTGCCTTACAATATAAAGCGCCTTGGGGCAACTGTTTGTTGTGATTTGGCGCTATATAAATAAAATTGATTGATTGATTGTGCGTGCCCTGTGTAATGGACTGGGTGTATGTGCTGGGATGGACTCAGCCTCCACTTGTACTTCATTGCTGGATGAATGACTAATAAGAATTTTTTTTTTAATTTAAAATAAAGATTTGTTCCTCATGCGGAAAATTGACATAATCCAGTCTCAGTATATGGTGATCTACACAATATACAACTAATGAATGTTTATGAGTGCAATGACATGAATATTTTCATGATTTGAGGCAAATGAAAATGTTCTTTCCATTGTACGAATGGAAAACATTCATTATTTATTTTAAATGACACCTAAATCGATCGTTGTCCTTTGATATTTGACAATTAGGTCAAAAGGTTCTGATATCTGCTTTGCTCATTCTAGTGAAAAATCACAATAGGATCTTGTCCAATTCTTTATCTGACAGCATTTCTAGGGCTGCTAGAGATGTTCCCGAGAACACTGCCTAAGTTTGTAATCGCCTTTAGCCTACTGGATTTAGTTTCCGTGTATCACAGGCACATTTTTATGAAAAGGTAGTGGAGTCATTCAGTGGAGCGAAACACAGAACCAAAGTAAACTGGAAATGACACCAAATTGCATGAAAAATTACGTACATCATTTGAAAATGATGGACTTTTTGCCGTCTAGCCCCTCTCCAGGAGTTGGGTACCAGAGCGCAAGCTGGGAGATCCCGGGGGAGGTTGGAGACATGGAGTCCGAGTGGACCATGTTCTCCACCTCCATTGTCGATACGGCCGCTTGTAGCTGTGGTCACAAGGTCTCTGGTGCCTGTCGCGGTGGCAATCCCCGAACCCGGTGGTGGATGCCGGAAGTAAGGGATGTCGAAAGGGTGAAGAAGGAGTCCTACTTATCTTTGTTGGTAGGTGGGACCCCGGAGGCAGCTAACAGGTACCGGCAAGCCAAGCGTGCCGCAGCCCGTGCGGTCATAGAGGCAAAAACTCGGGTCTGGGAGGAGTTCAGGGAGGCCATGGAGGAGGACTATCGGTCGGCCTCGAAGAGATTCTGGCAAATCATCCAACGCCTCAGGAGGTGGAAGCAGCTCTCCACCAGCACTGTTTACGGTGCGGGTGGGGAGCTGTTGACCCTGACTGGAGATGTTGTCGGGCGGTGGAAGGAATACTTCGAGGATCTCCTCAATCCCATCGTCACATCTTCCGAAGAGGAAGCAGAGACTGGGGGACTCAGAGGCGGACTCATCCATTACCCTGGACGAAGTCACCGAGGTGGTTTGAAAGCTCCTCGTGGCAAGGCTCCTGGGGTGGATGAAATCCGTCCTGAGATACCTTAAGTCTCTGGATGTTGTGGAGCTGTCTTGGCTGACACGCCTCTGCAACATTGCGTGGCGATCGGGGACAGTGCCTCTGGATTGGCAGACCGGGGTGGGTGTTTCCTCTGTTAAGAAGGGGGACCGGAGGGTGTGTTCCAACTATAGGGGGATCACACTCACTCAGCGTCCCCGGTAAGGTCTATTCCGGAGTACTGGAGAGGAGAATTCGACCGATGGTCGAACTTCGGATTCAGGAGGAGCAGTGTGGTTTTCGTCCTGGTCACGCACACTGGACCAGCTCTACACGCTCCATCGTGGTGCTCAAGGGTTCATGGGAGTTTGCCCAACCAGTGCACATGTGTTTTGTGGATCTGGAGAAGGCGTTCGACCGTGTCCCTCGGGGTACCTGTGGGGGTGCTCCGGGAGTACAGGGTCCGGGGTACTTGCTAAGGGCTATCCGGTCCCTGTACGACCACAGCAGGAGCTTGGTTCACATTGCCGGTAGTAAGTCAAACCTGTTTCCAGTGCACGTTGGCCTCCGCCAGGGCTGCCCTTTGTCACCGGTTCTGTTCATTATTTTTATGGACAGAATTTGTAGGCACAGCCAATGTGTAGAGGGGGTCTGGTTTGGGAACCACAGAATCTCGTCTCTGCTGTTTGCGGACGATGTGGTTCTGTTGGCTTCGTCAAATCAGGACCTTCAGCGTGCACTGGGGCGGTTCCCAGCTGAGTATGAAGCGTCCGGGATGAAAATCAGCACCTCCAAATCCGAGGCCATGGTTCTCGACTGGAAAAAGGTGCTTTGCCCTCTTCAGGTCGGTGGAGTGTCTTTGCCTCAAGTGGAGGAGTTTAAGTATCTCAGGGTCTTGTTCACGAGTGAGGGATGGATGGAGCCTGAGATCGATAGACGGATCGGTGCAGCATCTGCAGTGATGCGGTCGCTGTATCGGACCGTTGTGGTGAAGAGAGAGCTGAGTAGGGGAGCAAAGCTCTCGATTTACCGATCAATCTGCGTTCCGATCCTCACCTATAATCATGAGATTTGGCTCATGACGAAAGAACGAGATTGCGAGTACAAGCGGCCGAGATGAGTTTCCTCCGCAGGGTGGCTGGGCGCTCCCTTAGAGATAGGGTGAGGAGCTCGGTCACTCGGGAGGAGCTCGGAGTCGAGCCGCTGCTCCTCCACGTCGAAAGTTGTCAGTTGAGGTGGCTCGGGCATCTTTTCCGGATGCCCCCTGGACGCCTCGCTGGAGAGGTGTTCCGGGCATGTCCCATTGGGAGGAGGCCCTGGGGAAGACCCAGGACACACTGGAGGGACTACATCTCTCGGCTGGCTTGGGAACGCCTTGGGGTTCCCCCGGAGGAGCTGGGGGAGGTGTGTGTAGATCGGGAGGTCTGGGCGGCTTTGCTTGAGCTGCTGCCCCCGCGATCCGACTCCGGATAAAGCGGAAGAAAATGGATGGATGGATGGATGGACTTTTTTCCATACAGTGGGACAAAAAAAGACATACAATCCACCAATCAAATGACAAGATCTACATATTTAGGTATTATATAAAAATGTATGATATCCATATCCTTTCATACTTAGTGGTACCTATGGCCAAATAGTGATTACTTAAGGATTCCAAAGGCATCAAAATATATCACAAAAAAAAACTGAGAACAAGAACCATATAAGTATTGTCAACTCCATTTGTCAAGTTCCACCGGCGTAAGAACAAGGAGCCCTCTCTTCTCTCCGTCTTGGTTCCACTCAGCCATTCAGTGAGCAGGTTCATATCACTCTCCGTTTTCCTGGTGGTGGTCTTGTTCTTATGTCTCTCTATGAACTCATGAGAGTCCTCTTCACTAACTTCTTGATGTCTCACAACTTCAGCATGAGACTCAAGCTGTAGAATCCTCCCTGCTAGGGAGGCTACAACTCTCTCTTGGTTGAATGAAATGATCTGGATCCTGTATTAGATATCACCAGGGTAACACAAAATGGGGGTATGCCATTGGTGGGCTCAAGAAATGGGGTCTCCTGATTGGATGAAAAGTGGGGCAATACAAAGCCTGGTATTTTCAATATCTTTTTTTTGTATCACTCTGTTTTAAGATTTATATTGCCCTGATTTTATTGCCACAGTTTCCAGGGCAGTTAAAATTCATAGGACAAGTTTAGGATTTATCAGCCCTATTTTTTCTTATATCTCATGAGGGCTGGTTTATGGGTCTAGGACAGATTTTTGTTGTAATATGTGATAAGTGTAGTGATTCCGATTTGGCCAAAATGCCTGCAAGCCGAAGCGTTACGTTGCAGAAATAAAAAAAAAAAAAATGCATATTGTAGCTGACAGTATTTCTGAGGAGTGTGGACGTGGTTCACCGGCCGACACATTTGTCCTCCTTGTCCAGGTAAAGTTAACGTGAATGTGCAGTTGGATGAAGAGCCTTTGAACGCTCTTCCACCTGTTCCCGTGCGGATCGCCTTCGTCCTCGTGGTCCACGGTCGGGCCTCACGTCAGTTTCAGCGTCTCTTTAAAGCCATCTACCACACGTCCCACTACTACTACGTCCACGTAGACCAGGTGAGACAGAGACGGAGCACGGAGTGCCTCACGGGGCAGAGGTGTGCATATTTGAAGTAACACACATCAAAAAGCCTAAAGGGAAACTTTTAATAATATCTGTGGAATTTTAATAACATCTGGATATTTTTGGGTTGCAAACAGTGCGGCTGCTTCTCAGTAAAATTAGGTGTACGAGTAATACTTTGATAATCGTAGTAGTTTGTTTCATTGTTACGATGGTGTCCACAGTTTAACCTTGTCTGTCCACTGTCGTCACAGCGGTCCAACTACCTGCACAGAGAAGTCCTGCTGCTGACCCGACAGTATCCCAACGTCAGACTGACGCCGTGGCGGATGGCCACCATTTGGGGTGGGGCCAGCCTGTTGACCATGTACCTGCGAAGCATGGAAGACATCCTCAAAATGTCTGATTGGTCCTGGGACTTTTTCATTAACCTCAGTGCTGCTGACTACCCAATCAGGTGATTTCAGCTCCACCCACATTTCTCCCACCTGTGATATTAGAGCCACAAATATGAGCACTTATGTGCTGAAGCTGATATCAAAGCACATACAGTACTTAGATGGAGTACATGGAGTTGAGCACATGCGATTGCAAAAAAAAAAAAAAAAAATATATATATATATATATATATATATATATGTATACACACACACACTGTATATCTGCTGTAACATCAAATGTATTGTGTGTATTAGAGTGAAAGAAGAGAAAAAGATATTTTCTATTTGACTACTGTATATTAAATTGTCAGTCAGTCACATCAAGTCATTTATGATAAATAGCCGTGCTCCTGGAGAGTCCTGCACTTTTAAAAACCTCTCAATGAATCCAAACAGCGTTAAAGATTTTGTTAAGAGAAGTACAGTGTCTGCCCTCCTGCACACGCTGTTAAAACATAATATTGTTTATGTTTGATTGATTGATTGATAAATAGGCCTTTACTGAACATGTACAAATTGTACATAAGACAGTAGGATCTTAATGATTAATGTAAATAATAATATATATAGATATATATACTGTATATTTTGCACCAATTAAACAACTGCAAATTATGAAGAAGACGGTGCTCATGTGGCTGAAGGTATTTTAGCACTGCGATATATTTTAAGATTTAAGTCATAAGAAGAATTTTCTTTGGAACCACTATAACTTTTATTTCTTCATATTTAAATAAAGGATTCATAATATTATATTTCCAACACGATTAAAATTCATGCTGTCTGGAAACAATTTAGAATTTTACCTCACATGGAATGAAATTCAAGCAATCAGAAGCCATGACTTACATTTGGTAGCAACGTCATAGAAGATGTGGGGGCTTCCCTCGAGCTGTGCGAGGACACTGGGGCGGAAATTTAAACCAATCTCACAAATGACAGACATGGAGGAGGGGAGGGCGAAACGTGGCAGACCTGCTAAATTGACAGAAAGTGGACGAAAAAGACACAAAGTTGAGGAAGATAGAAAACGAAGGAGACAGCTGATAAACATCAGCCATCAGAGGAGGCTGGTCAAAGGCTGTGGAGGGGGCGGAGCAGCTCGCTCGTGTCGGCGAGGACAACATTTTACAAAATGTTTTTTGATCACAGTAGATGATCATAACCAAAAACACCAACAGTGTTGTCTGTTGTTGATGAAAAATAAATAAAATTTGTAACAATAAAGATGGAAAATTGTCACGGAATAAGTTGTACCTGATAGAAAAGAACAAGGATTCATAGTTTACATCAAATTTACCTTTCGATCCATCGGTTTTGTTGACAATACTATAGTTTGGCTTGAAGTGATTGAGATTGTGCGAGTTGTGTTGATCAGCTGATCTTGGCCTGCAAAATCTCAAAACCTCACACGTGCACACGTGTTTCCTCCTGCAGTTCCTCTGCACGTTGGCCTTTGAAGGAAGAGGTGATACTCGCCATGGAATTCCCCCTCAGATAAATATGTTCTCCTCATCATAATGAGCTGTAATTTTGCAACGTTACAACAATAAAGTGACATTATCATGCTGGGATTTCAGTAGAAACTAAATTTGGTCAGTTTTGTGACATTTGAAAGCTTTAAGCCTTAAACCGTTGTTGATTACAAACATTTATGAACCTTTGAAATGTGTCGACTGTCTAAAATGTTTGATTTCTGCTGTTTTTTCATCCATATTTTCACATTCAAGGAGCAGATATTGGAGCAGGTGATGTATAGATACATGATTGCTATTCACATGCTTAAATTACTAAATTACTTACTTAAAAGTCAAATTGTGTAAATAATTTTTTATATATTTCCTAGATTTAAATTAACCCAATAAGACAAGTACGACTGTGGCATTTCCGATCTTAAATACAGTAAATGCAGTGTGCAGTGAACTGACCTATAGGAAACAATATGGCTTCGGATCGCAAGTTGTCACCGCTCTCAGTAGGTGGGGACTCTAAATGGAGATCTGTGATGAACCATTAATGCAACTAATATTTATAAAATACTAGTGATGGAGTTCAGGCAACAGTGATGTTCAACACTGTGACATTACAGGAAAAACTCAACACGGGGAAAATAAACAATATGGAAAATTCCGTCACATTAATACGGATATTGGACTCTGTTTTTATGGATTTTTCTTTCCGTGTATGAGAATCGTTCCCCATCTCTCGTCCCAATTCACTTATTAGCAAACAGTCATCTAGCGGCTTTAGCTAAAACCCAACAAAAACACAACAAACAAATCCCGTCATGGTTCCACACAGCACATTGATTTGTTAAATCAGTGTTTGACCTGATGGCGCAGAGGCAGCGCTCTCACGGACCTCTGAGCCTGATTTAGTTTGTTGTCTCAGTTATGGATTAGGTAACGTGGTCAATATACTGCTAGCTGACTGAGTCCTCATGGACTGCAGTGTGAAGACATCAGCCCCCGTTTGTTTGCCGCCTGTGGACTGCTGAGAAAAGGGAGGGGGCGCAGTTTTGTATGGATTTTAACCATTGAAGTCAAATTTCAAATCTTAACGAGCTTAAAGTTAATTATTAATATTAAAGAACAGTGTTGAACAATGACATAATAAATGTCTGCTTTTTTACCTTTTCTTTTATGATGAGTGCTTATCATGAGAACAGAAACACAAACAAATAAACAAACACAGATAAATAATTCTCTTCCTGTTCCGTCCTTCCACCAAAACCACTGAACTCCCTTCCAGCTAAAATCCATATAACATTAGCGCGGCACCATCAATAGCTCCATGTGCTCTGAGGTGACATCATCAGTCAGTGGGAGAGGTTTGTGTGTCTGTGTGCCACATCAAAGACAAAGGTCACGTGTGCGCACATTTTCTGATATCAGTTTGACCCCATTTAACTTGGCGGTGTCATAACTCGAAAGGTCAAGCGTTACTTTTCTGTTTCTGGAAGCCAGAAACACATGGTCACCTTCTCCTGGAGTCTGTGGTCTGTCTGTGGATCTGAGCCTCCTCTGAAGCTGTGGGGCTTCACACAGACCAACCTAACCACATGGACACAGTCTCCACACCACCATAACTATCTGGACACAGTCTCCACACCAACCCAAGTACGTGGACACGGTCTCCAGACCAACCAAACTATGTGGACACAGTCTCTACACCAAACAGCTATGTGGACACGATCTCCAGACCAACCCAACTACGTGGACACAGCCTCCACACCAACCTACCTACATGGACACGGTCTCCACACCAACCCAACTACGTGGACATGGCCTCTACACCAACCCAACTACGTGGACATGGCCTCCACACCAACCCAACTATGTGGACACAGTCTCCACACCAACCCAACTACGTGGACATGGCCTCCAGACAAACCCAACTACAACCCCAATTCCAGTGAAGTTGGGACGTTGTATAAAATGTAAATAAAACAGAATACGATTTGCAAATCCTCTTCAACCTATATTCAATTGAATACACCACAAAGACAAGATATTTAATGTTCAAACTGATAAACTTTATTGTTTTTGTGCAAATATTTGTTCATTTTGAAATGGATGCCTGCAACACGTTTCAAAAAAGTTGGGACAGGGCAACAAAAGACTGGGAAAGTTAATGAATGCTCAAAGAACACCTAATTGGAAACAGGTGAGTCCATAATATAATCAGAAGATTCAGAGAATTTGGAGAACTTTATAAACGTAAGCGGCAAGACCGAAAACCAACATTGAATGCCCGTGACCTTCAATCCTGCAGGCGGCACTGCATTAAAAACTGACATCATTGTGTAAAGGATCTTACCACGTGGGCTCAGGATCACTTCAGAAAATGATTGTCAGTTAACACAGTTCGTCACTACATCTACAAGTGCAAGTTAAAACTCTACCATGCAAAGCGAAAGCCAAACATCAACAACATCCAGAAACGTCGCCACCTTTTCTGAGTCCGAGCTCATTTGAAATGGACAGACCCAAAGTGGAAAAGTGTGCTGTGGTCTGGTGAGTCCACATTTCAAATTGTTTTTGGAAATCATGGACATCGTGTCCTCCGGACAAAAGAGGAAAAACACCATCCAGATTGTTACCAGCACAAAGTTGAAAAGCCAAAATCTGTGATGGTATGGAGGTGTGTTAGTGCCCATGACATGGACAACTTAAACATCTGTGATGGCACCATCAATGCTGAAAGGTACATCCAGGTTTTGGAGCAACACATGCTGCCATCCAAGCAACGTCCTTTTCAGGGACGTCCCTGCTTATTTCAGCAAGACAGTGCCAAGTCACATTCTGCACCTGTTACAACAGTGTGACTTCGTAGTAAAAGAGTGCAGGTACTAGACTGGCCTGCCTGCAGTCCAGACTTGTCGCCAATTGAAAATGTGTGGCGCATTATGAAGTGCAAAATACGACAACGGAGACCTCGGACTGTTGAACAGCTGAAGTCGTACATCAAGCAAGAATGGGAAAGAATTCCACCTACAAAGCTTCAACAATTAGTGTCCTCAGTTCCAGAACGCTTATTGAGTGTTGTGAGAAGGAAAGGTGATGTAACACAGTGGTAAACATACCACTGTCCCAGCTTTTTTGAAATGTGTTGCAGGCATCCATTTCATAATGAGCAAATATTTGCACAAAAAGAATAAAGTTTATCAGTTTTAACATTAAATATCTTGTCTTCGTGGTGTATTCAATTGAATATAGGTTGAAGAGAATTTGCAAATCATTGTATTCTGTTTTTATTTACATTTTACATTGACAGAGCATCACCGCTCTCAGTATGTAGGCACTCTCATGAGTTTCAGAGTCCTCATGCTCGTTTTCATGTAGCAGTTTCCAAAAATCCTGACAAATATACATGTTTGACTTGTTTACTGTTTCATTTTGAATTAAAAAAAAATCTCATTAGAAAACTTAGGTGTTCCTCTGTAACTAAGATTTACTATAACTGACCTATACTATAAATGACTTTACTACGTATAAATGACCTTCGTTCACCTGAAAAGATATCGCCATCACCAAAGGCTTCTGTTCAGTGACTTCATGACTCCATAAGGTCTTCAAAGCGCTTGTTCGACACCTCAGTCTCATTTGAGGGCGGGCACCAAAGGGGCAAATTATGACGCATATGTCATAATTTATCTACTTCCGAGGACAGAAACACGGCACATTATCTGAGTTTTTGGGCAAATTACATGCAAACAAAGTGAAATTACAAAGAAAAAGTGACACTTGCGGTGGAAAACGGACATGTGTTGCGGTTTGTTTATGACCCGGAGCTCAAACTTGTCGAGGCAGTTTTGCAGGCGAGAGAATGCAGCTACTCTAGTTAGCTGTGCAGACTAACATTTACAACACGATGTCTCCCATTTGCTTCGTCTTCCCTTCTCCACTGGGAAAGTGACTATTTCTGTGATTGCAGCCGAAAATAAAAAAGTACACCATTTATCCATGTGAAGTTATGCTGTGAATATATGTGAACGGAGGAGAGGTCCAATAAGTGGTCAAATCCCGTGATATCACACAGGGTTCAAACGAGACTGCGGTGCCCTAGGATCCCTTTATTGAGCGAGTAGCATCAACTCGGAACATGGCGCCATTTTGGGCCCAACTGTGCTGATCTACTAAATGAACCTTTTATGTTTTCAACATTTTTTTTAAAGTCATTTAACCAGCAAAACATCCAGGTACAGGTGCTATCAAAATAAACATAAAAATAGTCAAGCTATCAAATTTACATAAATTTGCGATTTATGATGATTTATTAATTAAATTAAAGTCTGATTATGCTTCTGTAACTCTGTGTCATGACGCCGACATGCATGACAGTTTTAAAGTTCTCCGTCGGTGGATTATCCTTTATTATGGATTAATTTGACCCTCACAAGCTTTTCTTTCAACAATCATCACCTCTAATTCAAAGGTAAGCTGTACAATTTCCTCTTTCTCTGACTCCATGTTTTAAATTTACAGACTTTTCTGCCAAATGTATGTGATCCCGAAGTGTAATCAGCGTGCGCCACTGCAAAAAACTATTAGAATATGGGAGGAAAGAGTGAAACCAGAAAAATGTCAAATCAAAGCCTTTTGCTGTGTCTGATTTAACAGGTGCACATCAGGCTGCGGTTCCGAGTCTGATCACGGTTTGAAAAAAGTAAACGGTCGGGCTTTTAATCACGGAAATGACTCCGGTCCCACATGCGAGGGGTTTTTAATGGAAATATATCAAGATTGGATGGGACATTTTAGCCAATGTGAGTGAAAAATCCGTTATACAAAATCCATTACATATGGTGTTTATTACATGGAAAACAATACAATAACTTTGGGACTTTTTTTGTCCGGTGACTGTGAATATCTTTGTTTATACGATGATGGTTAGGTGAGTTTTACTGTACATGGGACTGAACAGTAAATTTACCTCTCAAAACTTTTACGATGATGTCGGCTTCCATCCCACATGGCTGACTTTATTTTCCCAAATTTTTCTTCTATTTGGAGGGAATCTGTACATCTTGAAGCCCCTGTTGTGGCTATTTGTGCATTCAAATGCACAGCAACCCGGCATTTTCAGCAATTTTAATTTATTTCAGTTTTTTTTATTTATATAGCGCCAAATCACAACAGAGTTACCTCAAGGGGCTTCACACAAGTCAGCGAATAAATAAATAAAATAGCAGGATTTACATGCAGATAGATTAACAGCGAACGCTATTTTGAACCCAAGATGGCACCATGAGTCACGTGACCATCTTTTTTTGATTCGTCTTGTCGTGAATACAGGGACTCTATACTGCCCAATTGATCTCAAAGGCTGATGCTCCAGAGATATGCATGTCACTGCCGAGATGAGTGAATGTCTCTACAAGTTCAATACTTTCACCACATACAGACACACTTCTGTTGGCTGAGTCCAGGAAGTCATAAAAACCTGAATCCTAGTCTTGATCCAGGACAGTCTCACTCAGCTTCTCAAGTGCTGCCATCAGAGTATCCATTGATTCCAACATTCATCCTTGACCCAAAATACGTAAGCATACGGAGCAGTCAATGTCAGCTCTCTCTAGTTTCTCCATGTTCAAAGCCATACACACACACACACACACACACATAGAGGTCACTCGGCTATTATCTATCTATCTATCTATATATATCTATATATATCTATATATATATATATATATATATATATATATATATATAGATATATATATATATATATATATAATATATATATATATATATATATATATATATTATATATATATATATATATATATATATATACGAGGGCTGTCAATAAAGCAACGGTCCTTTTTATTTTTTCAAAAACTATATGGATTTCATTCATATGTTTTTACGTCAGACATGCTTGAACCCTCGTGCGCATGCGTGAGTTTTTCCACGCCTGTCGGTGACGTCATTCGCCTGTGAGCACTCCTTGTGGGAGGAGTCGTCCAGCCCCTCGTCGGAATTCCTTTGTCTGAGAAGTTGCTGAGAGACTGGCGCGTTGTTTGATCAAACTTTTTTCTAAACCTGTGAGACACATCGAAGTGGACACGGTTCGAAAAATTAAGCTGGTTTCAGTGAAAATTTTAAACGGCTGATGAGAGATTTGAGGTGATTCTGTCGCTTTAAGGACTTCCCACGGAGCGAGACGTCGCTCAGCGCTCTCAGCCGCCGTCATCAGCCTGTTCAAGCTGTAAACCTCCACATTTCAGGCTCTATTGATCCAGGACGTCGTGAGAGAACAGAGAAGTTTCAGAAGAAGTCAGTTTCAGCATTTTATCCGGATATTCCACTGTTAAAGGAGATTTTTTTAATGAAAGACGTGCGGACGGGAAAAACACCTCCGTGTTGATAACCATTTGTAAAATCCAGGCGGCTTTTGATGGCTTTCAGTGGAGTGAGTATATGAGAAATTGTTTAACAGCAGGACATGTTCCAACTTGTCCTTAAGGCTTTCAACAGAGGTGTTTTTCCTGTGGCGGAGCGTCGCGTTGGCTGCGAGCCGACGCGCGGACCCATCCGCACGTCTTTCATTTAAAAAATCTCCTTTAACAGTGGAATATCCGGATAAAATGCTGAAACCGACTTCTTCTGAAACTTCTCTGTTCTCTCACGACGTCCTGGATCAATAGAGCCTGAAATGTGGAGGTTTTCAGCTTGAACAGGCTGACGACGGCGGCTGAGAGCGCTGAGCGACGTCTCGCACCGTGAAAAGTCCTTAAAGCGACAGAATCACCTCAAAATCTCTCATCAGCCGTTAAAATTTTCACTGAAAACCAGCTTAATTTTTCAAACCGTGTCCACTTCGATGTGTCACACAGGTTTAGAAAAAATTTTGATCAAACAACGCGCCAGTCTCTCAGCAACTTCTCAGACAAAGGAATTCCGACGAGGGGCTGGACGACTCCTCCCACAAGGAGTGCTCACAGGCGAATGACGTCACCGACAGGCGTGGAAAAACTCACGCATGCGCACGAGGGTTCAAGCATGTCTGACGTAAAAACATATGAATGAAATCCATATAGTTTTTGAAAAAATAAAAAGGGCCGTTACTTTATTGACAGCCCTCGTATATATATATATGTACACACAGTGGTGGGCACAGTTCAGCTAATCCAATATCAGATAATTATCAAAGCTAATGGTTTTGCTCTCGGATTAGCTTTTCAGATAAGTTTTAAACCATCATTGGACCAATTATCTTCCGATAAATTTAGTTCCGATAACTTTCAGTCTGCTAACATTTTCGTTACTGGTAAATTTTAACAGTCAAAAATGTTTGTAAACCTTAAAATCAAACATTTTAGTCCGTTTATGGTGTGTTTATACCCACTGAGCAGACTGGCTGCCTGTCACTTGCTGATGGCGTCATCATTAAGTGCAAAACATGATTGGTCGCTCAACGCAAGGAGCATTGTGGGTAGTGTAGTTCAGGTTCACTTTGGACATTACAGTGATTCGTCCACTCAACACAAAAACAAAACAGATTAATTTTAATATTTTATTTTATTTCTTGTGGCTGTAAATTAATCGTCAAGACTCGGTGGGGGAGAGGAGCTCTCACGGCGCAGCTGTGTGTACAGAGGGAGGGACTTTTCTTCACATTTAGACACTGTTTTGGATTCTTAAAAAGGATGCTTTATGTGGATTATTTATTGAGATGACTCCCACTGAAACTAACAGGTAAGAATTTATATTTACTACGCGTATTTTACTCTGCCAATCAATGCATTAATGGATGTATTTCGGTTGTTTAAGCCAGAGGGTTCAAAGTGTGTGAAAAAAGCGGCACCTTTTAGTTTGTAAATGACGGTGTATCTAATACTGAGATAAACTGTGACTTCTAATACTGTGTTTTACTGATTTTGAAAGATGATGACAGTGTTTGGAGTTTTATTTTTTTATTTATTCATTTGTCGTGTGTTCTTGTGTTTGTGATCCTTGAATTTTCCCAGCAGCCCCTGCGTTGCTTAAAGTGAAACTGGTTTATCAGAAGCTGACAGTGTAATCTGATGTGGCCGCGTCCAAATCAATACTAATACTTATCCGTTATCGGTTATCTGTAATAAAGAAAAATTTTTTAGCAGTTTATCAGTCTATTGTCATAAAAGATAACTTTTCAGTTATCTGATGAATGGTTATCGAAGTATATATATATATATATATATATATATATATATATATATACATACATGAGGTCTATTAGATAATAAACCGACCCTTTTATTTTTTTTTAACTATATGGATTTGAATGACGTGCGATTACACCAATCATGCTTGAACCCTCGTGCGCATGCGTGAGTTTTTTCACGCGTGTCGGTGACGTCATTTCCCCTGTGGCAGGCCTGAGTGAGATGTGGTCCCGCCCTCTCGGCTGAATTCCTTTGTTTCACACGCTGCTCGAGACGGCGCGCGTTGCTTTATCAAAATTTTTTCTGGACCTGTGAGGAATATCCGAGTGGACACTATTGGAGAAATTAAGCTGGTTTTCGGTGAAAAGTTTAATGGCTGATGAGAGATTATGGGGTGTTTCTGTCGCTGTAAGGACTTCCCACACAGCGGGACGTCGTGCAGCGCTTCCAGGCGCCGTTGTCGGCCTGTTTTGACCTGAAAACATCCTAATTTAAGTCTTAATTCACCCAGGACGTCGTGAGAGAACAGAGAAGATTCAGAAGAGGCCGGCATGAGGACTTTATGCGGACATTCCACTGTTTAAGGACATTTTGTAATGAAAGACGTGCTCGCAAATTCGCCGAGTCGTTTCCGTGATGACTCGGTGAATCTGTGTGCGCCGCGACAGGAAAAACACCTCCGTGTTGAAAACCATTTGTAAAATTCAGGCGGCTTTTGATGGCTTTCAACAAGTGAGTAACTGAGAAATTGTTTAACAGCTTGGGCATGTTCCAACTTGCCCGTTAAGGTTTCCAACACGGAGGTGTTTTTCCTGTCGCGACCCCCCGCGGTCGGGTCCGGCCCGACATGCGACTCTGCCTGCACGTTCTTTCATTACAAAATGTTCGTTAACAATGGAATGTCCGAATAAACTGCTCATGCCGACTTCTTCTGAAAGTGCTCTGTTCTCTGATAATTTACTGGGTCAACAGAGCCTGAAATGTGGAAGTTTTCAACTTGAAACGGCGAGACGCTGCCGCCTCGAAGCGCAGATCGCCGTCAGGCGCCGTGGGCCGTCCTTAAAGTGACACTACCAGACCAAAATCTCTCATCAGCCGTTAAAATTTTTACCGAAAACCAGCTGGATTTATCGAATGTTGTCCACTCAGTTGTGCCTTACAGTTTTGAAAAAATTTTGATCAAACAAAGCAGCAGTTTCTGAGCCATTCCTAAACAATGAAAAAATCGACGAGAGGGTGGGCGACTCCTCACTCAGAGACTGCCCACAGGCGAATGACGTAACCGACAGGCGTGAAAAAACTCTCGCATGCCCACGAGGGTTCAAGCATGTCTGATGTAATCACACGTGATTCAAATCCATATGGTTTTTGAAAAAATAATAAGGTCAGATACTTTTCTAATAGACCTCGTATATATATATATTTTTTTTTTTCTTTTTTTTCTTCAAAATAGATCATACTTTGCAAAAAAAAATTCCAGTAAAATTCCAGTGTGTTGCAGTCACACAAACATTTCTATAACCTCACACACAATCCTACATTTTCTTATGTCTGTAATCAAAGATAATCAGTGTGATGTGAGTGTCTGCTGTCCTCTGTCACGTGTGTGTCCTCGTTCGGTCGACGCTCATCCTCCCTCCTCTTCAGACCACACACTGTTTCCTTTCACTCCAGCTGAAGGCTAAATAAAATGCTCCAGCTCTCCCAAACAAGCCTATTTCCATTCCCCTAAAAGGAAGGTTGTTTGGAATTATTTTTGAAAAAGGAGACACTTCAAATTCTTAATTGCCTCCTTCTTGGGGATCTGTCCATTAAAGGGAAACATCTCTAAACACTGATAAAAGGCGACTGTTGGGGAGTTCTGTTTGTAGATCTGAGTGTGTTTGTCTTCTGTCTGTGGCCAAACACAGGAAAAATGTTAACATGTTGAAGCTTTTTCACATAGCCTGACATTAAAGTAACAACAGATGTACTGTGCATCCAGAAAGTATTCACAGTGCTGCACTTTTATGTTACAGCCTTATTCCAAAATGAAAAAAATAATTCTCCTCCTCAAAATTCGACACACAATACCCCATAATGATAATATGAAACGTTTTTTTTTTTTTTTTTTTTTTTTTGCAAATTTATTAAAAATAATAAAACTAAGAAATCACATGTACATAAGTGTTCACAGAATTTGCCATGAAGCTCAAAATGGAGCTCAGGTGCATCCTATATCCACTGATCATCCTTGAGATGTTTCTACGGCTTAATTGGAGTCTATCTGGGCTAAATTCAGTTGATTGAACATGATTTGGAAAGACACACACCTGTCTACATATAAAGTCCCACAGTTGACAGTGCATGTCAGAGCACAAACCAAGCATGAAGTCAAAGGAATTGTCTGTAGACCTTGGAGACAGGATTGTCTCGAGGCACAAATCTGAGGAAGGGTACAGAAACATTTCTGCTGCTTTGAAGGCCCCAATGAGCACAGTGGCCTCCATCATCTGTAAATGGAAGAAGTTCAGATCCACCAGGACTCTTCCTAGAGCTGGCCGCCCGTCTAAACTGAACGATCACAAGAGAAGGGTCTTAGTCAGGGAGGTGACCAAGAACCTGATGGTCACTCTGTCAGAGCTCCAGCATTCCTCTGTGGAGAGAGGAGAACCTTCAAGAAGGACAACCATCTCTGCAGCAATCCACCAATCAGGGCTGCCTGGTAGAGTGGCCAGACAGAAGCCACTCCTTAGTAAAAGGCACATGGCAGCCCACCTGGAGTTTCCCAAAAGGCACCTGAAGGACAGTCAGACCAGGAGAGACAAAATTCTCTGGTCTGATGAGACAAAGATTGAACTCTTTGGTGTGAATGCCAGGCGTCATGTTTGGAGGAAACCAGGCATCACCCCTACAGTGAAGCATGGTGGTGGCAGCATCATGCTGTGGGGATGTTTTTCAGTGGCAGGAACTAGGAGACTAGTCAGGATTGAGGGAAAGATGAATACAGCAATGTACATAGGCATCCTGGATGAAAGCCTGCTCCAGAGCGCTCTTAACCTCAGACTGGGGCAACGGTTCGTCTTTCTGCAGGACAATGACCCTAAGCACACAGCCAAGGAGTGGCTTCAAGACAACTCTGTGAATGTCCTTGAGTGGCCAGCCAGAGCCCAGACTTGAATCCGATTGAACATCTCTGGAGAGATCTGAAAATGGCTGTGCAGCGACGCTCCCCATCCAACCTGAGCTCCTGATGGAGCTTGAGAGATGCTGCAAAGAGGAATGGACAAAAATGGCCAAAAATTGGTGCACCAAGCTTGTGGCATCATATACCGCAGTGGTTGGCTCTCACTGCGGTATTGTATCACTTCCTGTTCCGGAGCACAGCGGTGTTTTTCTGTATCTGTTAGCTGTTTAATCTGCGCAGTTAGATTGATCTAGTTATCTAGATTACGATTTGTTTCCCAGTGTAATCTTACGTGCCTTAACTAAAGCACTCCTTCTGCTGAATCACCTCTAAATTATTTACACATTATTCACTTTGCGTGTTTTTAGGAATCCGCTAGCTTAGCGTAGCTACTAGCTCTTAGCCGATTTAGCATGGCGGCTTCTCCTGTCTCTCCCGCACTTTTCTGCTCTGGGTGTGAAATGTTTAGTTATTCCTCGGCCTCCTTTAGCAGTAATGGTACTTGTAATAAGTGTAGCTTATTCGTAGCTTTGGAGGCCAGGCTGGGCGAATTGGAGACTCGGCTCCGCACCGTGGAAAATTCTACAGCTAGCCAGGCCCCTGTAGTCGGTGCGGACCAAGGTAGCTTAGACGCCGTTAGTTACCCCCTGGCAGATCCCGAGCAGCTGGGAAAGCAGGCCGACTGGGTGACTGTGAGGAGGAAGCGTAGTTCTAAACAGAAGCCCCGTGTACACCGCCAACCCGTTCACATCTCTAACCGTTTTTCCCCACTCGGCGACACACCCGCCGAGGATCAAACTCTGGTTATTGGCGACTCTGTTTTGTGAAATGTGAAGTTAGTGACACCAGCAACCATAGTCAATTGTCTTCCGGGGGCCAGAGCAGGCGACATTGAAGGAAATTTGAAACTGCTGGCTAAGGCTAAGCGTAAATTTGGTAAGATTGTAATTCACGTCGGCAGTAATGACACCCGGTTACGTCAATCGGAGGTCACTAAAATTAACATTAAATCGGTGTGTAACTTTGCAAAAACAATGTCAGACTCTGTAGTTTTCTCTGGGCCCCTCCCCAATCAGACCGGGAGTGACATGTTTAGCCGCATGTTCTCCTTGAATTGCTGGCTGTCTGAGTGGTGTCCAAAAAATGAGGTGGGCTTCATAGATAATTGGCAAAGCTTCTGGGGAAAACCTGGTCTTGTTAGGAGAGACGGCATCCATCCCACTTTGGATGGAGCAGCTCTCATTTCTAGAAATCTGGCCAATTTTCTTAAATCCTCCAAACCGTGACTATCCAGGGTTGGGTCCAGGAAGCAGAGTTGTAGTCTTACACACCTCTCTGCAGCTTCTCTCCCCCTGCCATCCCCTCATTACCCCATCCCCGTAGAGACGGTGCCTGCTCCCAGACTACCAATAACCAGCAAAAATCTATTTAAGCATAAAAATTCAAAAAGAAAAAATAATATAGCACCTTCAACTGCACCACAGACTAAAACAGTTAAATGTGGTCTATTAAACATTAGGTCTCTCTCTTCTAAGTCCCTGTTGGTAAATGATATAATAATTGATCAACATATTGATTTATTCTGCCTTACAGAAACCTGGTTACAGCAGGATGAATATGTTAGTTTAAATGAGTCAACATCCCCGAGTCACACTAACTGTCAGAATGCTCGTAGCACGGGCCGGGGCAGAGGATTAGCAGCAATCTTCCATTCCAGCTTATTAATTAATCAAAAACCCAGACAGAGCTTTAATTCATTTGAAAGCTTGACTCTTAGTCTTGTCCATCCAAATTGGAAGTCCCAAAAACCAGTTTTATTTGTTATTATCTATCGTCCACCTGGTCGTTACTGTGAGTTTCTCTGTGAATTTTCAGACCTTTTGTCTGACTTAGTGCTTAGCTCAGATAAGATAATTATAGTGGGCGATTTTAACATCCACACAGATGCTGAGAATGACAGCCTCAACACTGCATTTAATCTATTATTAGACTCTATTGGCTTTGCTCAAAAAGTAAATGAGTCCACCCACCACTTTAATCATATCTTAGATCTTGTTCTGACTTATGGTATGGAAATAGAAGACTTAACAGTATTCCCTGAAAACTCCCTTCTGTCTGATCATTTCTTAATAACATTTACATTTACTCTGATGGACTACCCAGCAGTGGGGAATAAGTTTCATTACACTAGAAGTCTTTCAGAAAGCGCTGTAACTAGGTTTAAGGATATGATTCCTTCTTTATGTTCTCTAATGCCATATACCAACACAGTGCAGAGTAGCTACCTAAACTCTGTAAGTGAGATAGAGTATCTCATCAATAGTTTTACATCCTCATTGAAGACAACTTTGGATGCTGTAGCTCCTCTAAAAAGAGAGCTTTAAATCAGAAGTGCCTGACTCCGTGGTATAACTCACAAACTCGTAGCTTAAAGCAGATAACCCGTAAGTTGGAGAGGAAATGGCGTCTCACTAATTTAGAAGATCTTCACTTAGCCTGGAAAAAGAGTCTGTTGCTCTATAAAAAAGCCCTCCGTAAAGCTAGGACATCTTTCTACTCATCACTAATTGAAGAAAATAAGAACAATCCCAGGTTTCTTTTCAGCACTGTAGCCAGGCTGACAAAGAGTCAGAGCTCTATTGAGCTCAGTATTCCATTAACTTTAACTAGTAATGACTTCATGACTTTCTTTGCTAACAAAATTTTAACTATTAGAGAAAAAATTACTCATAACCATCCCAAAGACGTATCGTTATCTTTGGCTGCTTTCAGTGATGCCGGTATTTGGTTAGACTCTTTCTCTCCGATTGTTCTGTCTGAGTTATTTTCATTAGTTACTTCATCCAAACCATCAACATGTTTATTAGACCCCATTCCTACCAGGCTGCTCAAGGAAGCCCTACCATTATTAATGCTTCGATCTTAAATATGATCAATCTATCTTTGTTAGTTGGCTATGTACCACAGGCTTTTAAGGTGGCAGTAATTAAACCATTACTTAAAAAGCCATCACTTGACCCAGCTATCTTAGCTAATTATAGGCCAATCTCCAACCTTCCTTTTCTCTCAAAAATTCTTGAAAGGGTAGTTGTAAAACAGCTAACTGATCATCTGCAGAGGAATGGTCTATTTGAAGAGTTTCAGTCAGGTTTTAGAATTCATCATAGTACAGAAACAGCATTAGTGAAGGTTACAAATGGTCTTCTTATGGCCTCGGACAGTGGACTCATCTCTGTGCTTGTTCTGTTAGACCTCAGTGCTGCTTTTGATACTGTTGACCATAAAATTTTATTACAGAGATTAGAGCATGCCATAGGTATTAAAGGCACTGCGCTGCGGTGGTTTGAATCATATTTGTCTAATAGATTTGTCTAATAGATTTGTTCATGTAAATGGGGAATCGTCTTCACAGACTAAAGTTAATTATGGAGTTCCACAAGGTTCTGTGCTAGGACCAATTTTATTCACTTTATACATGCTTCCCTTAGGCAGTATTATTAGACGGTATTGCTTAAATTTTCATTGTTACGCAGATGATACCCAGCTTTATCTATCCATGAAGCCAGAGGACACACACCAATTAGCTAAACTGCAGGATTGTCTTACAGACATAAAGACATGGATAACCTCTAATTTCCTGCTTTTAAACTCAGATAAAACTGAAGTTATTGTACTTGGCCCCACAAATCTTAGAAACATGGTGTCTAACCAGATCCTTACTCTGGATGGCATTACCCTGACCTCTAGTAATACTGTGAGAAATCTTGGAGTCATTTTTGATCAGGATATGTCATTCAAAGCGTATATTAAACAAATATGTAGGACTGCTTTTTTGCATTTACGCAATATCTCTAAAATCAGAAAGGTCTTGTCTCAGAGTGATGCTGAAAAACTAATTCATGCATTTATTTCCTCTAGGCTGGACTATTGTAATTCATTATTATCAGGTTGTCCTAAAAGTTCCCTAAAAAGCCTTCAGTTAATTCAAAATGCTGCAGCTAGAGTACTGACGGGGACTAGAAGGAGAGAGCATATCTCACCCATATTGGCCTCTCTTCATTGGCTTCCTGTTAATTCTAGAATAGAATTTAAAATTCTTCTTCTTACTTATAAGGTTTTGAATAATCAGGTCCCATCTTATCTTAGGGACCTCGTAGTACCATATCACCCCAATAGAGCGCTTCGCTCTCAGACTGCAGGCTTACTTGTAGTTCCTAGGGTTTGTAAGAGTAGAATGGGAGGCAGAGCCTTCAGCTTTCAGGCTCCTCTCCTGTGGAACCAGCTCCCAATTCAGATCAGGGAGACAGACACCCTCTCTACTTTTAAGATTAGGCTTAAAACTTTCCTTTTTGCTAAAGCTAAAGCTTATAGTTAGGGCTGGATCAGGTGACCCTGAACCATCCCTTAGTTATGCTGCTATAGACGTAGACTGCTGGGGGGTTCCCATGATGCAGTGTTTCTTTCTCTTTTTGCTCTGTATGCACCACTCTGCATTTAATCATTAGTGATCGATCTCTGCTCCCCTCCACAGCATGTCTTTTTCCTGGTTCTCTCCCTCAGCCCCAACCAGTCCCAGCAGAAGACTGCCCCTCCCTGAGCCTGGTTCTGCTGGAGGTTTCTTCCTGTTAAAAGGGAGTTTTTCCTTCCCACTGTAGCCAAGTGCTTGCTCACAGGGGGTCGTTTTGACCGTTGGGGTTTTACATAATTATTGTATGGCCTTGCCTTACAATATAAAGTGCCTTGGGGCAACTGTTTGTTGTGATTTGGCGCTATATAAAAAAAATTGATTGATTGATTGATACTCAAGAAGACTTGAGGCTGTCATTGCTGCCAAAGGTGCATCAACAAAGTATTGATCAAAGGGTGCGAATACTCACGTACTTCTGATTTCTTCTTTGTTTTGTTTTTTAATTTGCAAAAAAAAAAAAAATTAATAACAATAATGTTGTCATTATAAGGTGTGGTGTTTAAAATTTTGAGGGCAAAAAATTATTTTGCTCTATTTTGGAATATGTCATGGTTCGTGGTGGCTTGACCCTGAAAGTTGTAGGAGGCAAATGCAGACTCACAGACACAGGTGTTGGAGTAAGGAAAAAGTAACTTTATCTGGTAAACTGGCAATTGGTTTGGTACACAGGAAATCAGTCAATGTAGTGGAGGTACAGGCAGGTAGCAACCTGAGGCGGAGTCCAAAAAACAAGAACAGTTCCAAATACACGGCAACAGGAGTTCACAGGGCTGAGGCAGAGACAAAGTCAAAAACGTGCAGAGTTCTGGGATAAGACGAGGCGGAAGTCGGTAACACAGGCAAGGTCAGAAATATTACAAGGCAAAACAGGACAAAGGCGTGAGGCTGGAAAGTGCAACATGCAACAATCTGGCGAGGGACTGTGAGACTGTGAGGGCTTAAATACTAGTGGAAGAATCAGAGTGTGAAATGAGGAACAGGTGTGCAGAGAGTGCTGGAAGGGGGCGTGACCAGGGAAGACAAAGGTAAGTGCAAGAGAGTGCAGTAAGGCAAAAGCAACATGAACTGGGGCAAGATAATTAAATGACAGAAAAATCAACGGTGCAAAATGTGACGTGCTTGATTAACCATAATAAACACGAACAAAACAGAGGGGCAAAACTAAAACTAAGGTGGCAAATCAAGGAGTGACAGACCAGTGATAACTAAAAAGAGAGGACGTGACACAAGAAGTGAATACACTAAACATGACACAACAAACTGTTGACAAAATAGGAAATAAATGATGATCAAAACCAGGGACTAGGTAATACAATGAATGACTAAACCATAAATAAATGATGCACGGAATAAAACCGGTAACAGAAGCATTACACAAAGTACAGAAACGAACAGAACCAAACCAAGACTTACACATGACCACATATAATAATATGAAAAGTAAAACTATAAAACCCTCAGTGGAAGCCTAGACCAAATAAGGGGAAAACCCAGACATGAACCCCAGGCTGGGGCAGGTCCTGACAGAATAAGGCTGTAAATAATAAAATGTGGAAAAAGTGAAATGCTATGAATACTGTCTGGGTGCACTGTATTTTCCTCCTCCATGACAACTTTACGGGGGGGTGAATTATTTTCTAACTTCTTAGTTTAAGAAATTTTAAGCCATAAAGTTTTGCATAATTGTGGGTGTGGTTGCTTTGAATAACAGCGGCTGAGCTGAGTGTCTCCGCTTCTTGTACTGGCCGACCGTAACTCAGAGCTCACTGGCAGCTGCCACCCGCTGTTGTTTACACTGGGTCTGTCGTTTTGGAGTATTTTATGGCATGTTGTGATGAAATGTCCTCACAGATCAGATGTCTCTGTTGCAGTAGACAGATTGAGTGAAATTCTTGTTGCATTTAAAGTTGAATGCTAACAGTGTTAGTACTTTTAGCAACTGTCCGTAGCTTCATCCGTTAGAGCCAATAAATGCATAGTTACTGAGAAAATAAGCTGCTCATACGTTTTAATGTCCACACCAATGTTAATAATTAGGCGAACAACTGCGCAGTCCCCAAAAATATGATTTAATAAACACCTGAGCTGATTCTAGCTTGTTAGCTGGATCAGGTTCGGACTGGAAGAGAGGAGTGTGTTCATGCTTCTTTCATCACACACTGAGCCACCCAAGCTCCACCCCTTTATGCATTAATGAGTTCATTGTAAATTGGTGTGGGATGGGCTCTCAACATGGTTGACATTTCGGTTGTTCCAGGTCTCTATAGTAACCCTACAGGTGGCGTCACGCAGGCTTTGTCTAGTACATACATAATCTATGGCTGCGATACAAAAACACATTACTAATCACACACTTCAGGCTTTACAGAAAAAGAAGATTCAGATGAAACTAAACAGTTTTTCATTTGGCTTAAAAATGACTGCAGGGGATGGGAGTCAAAGGCTGAAACAGCTGCACCATGATCAGAAAACCAATTTCATACATTGCAGTGGATGCCACCGGTGTTCTTTCAAATGTAACACCCAACGTTATGTCTCTTCTGCCCGCTGTTAAGGGCCCCTTCACACATAACACGACGTTGGGCGTAAGAAGCAGAAACTGGGAAAAAAAATCCATGAACAAAAACTAAAGTGGGGAACTGCGAAACATTCCAACTGCTGTTGGGAGGGACATACGGTCGGACAGGCATGCACAATACAGCGGCAACAGTTTTGTGCACCTTCGTGCGCGTGCAGGAACACAGTGCGAGCAGTTAGAACATATCGCTGCTGGAGAAAAAATAAAACCCACACATCATAAAAAACACAGCAGTTTATTGAATCCCTCTTATTGAGCAGACAATACAAGTATGAATCTTCTTTTCCTCTGTATATGACCCATGGTCATAGATGTACAGTCATGAAATGACATGAATGAAGCAGTGCACGCTTATCATGTCCACATCTGCTGGCCCTGCGCACATGTCCAGCAACGGCATGCCGAAGGAGAGACACTGCGTCATGTGGACCATAGCTCAGGTGGGTGATGTGACATTCATATCACCAGCTGAGTGTTCACATGATCAGACGGTACTTTAAACATGGAGCAGCCTGCCGTTGTGCGCTCTGTTCACTCGCTCCAGCCCGTGGCAAAGGTGATATATGTTTTTATGTATTTCCACGTGAGGTCAGCAAGCACATTTACGTGCCTCATGACGTAGAGTTGTAAGGCCATGTCCTTCAAAACATGGTACGTGTTCTGGAGCTGTGACTCGCGGGTCTTTGTGTGAGCAGTGGTCCACCCCTCTCGTCGGATTTTTTTTGCCAATAAAATGTCTGAACGATTGGGAGCTTTGCTGCAACAAATTTTTCCAGGAACTGTGAGAGACCTCCAGGTGGACACCATTCGGAAAATTCAGATTCCTTACAGCGACGATTTTATGGGGATTATACAGATTAAGGAGTGCTCCAGCCAGTTTAAAGATCGCCCACAGCCTCTGAGAGCGCGGTGCACTTCGAGCGCCGATCGACAAGCTGAAACCCCGCTCAAACAACCAGATCATTTCCAACGTGAAGCTTTGTTGATCCGGGACGTCATCTGACTTCCACAAGAAAGGCAGAAGGCGTGGACATAAGCACTTTTTCGGCACATTCCACTGTTGCAGGATTTTTTTTTCATGGAAAGAGGAGCGGAGGAATGCGCCACCGTGCCGCTCATGGCGCGGCACAAAACCACCTCCGTGTTGGTCTCACAGGACGGCTTTCAAATGACTTTCAGACGGCTTTCGGTGGCTTTTCAGTCGTGTGACTATGCGAGAAATTGTGGATGACCTGGACATGCCAGAACATGTCCTGTGAGGCTTCATCACGGCGTTGCTTTGTGCCATGCGGCTCCGCCGCAACACACGGAATTACTCCGCTCCTGTTTCCATGACAAAAACCCCTGTAACAGTGGAATGTGTCGTTCATTTCCAAACTGGACACTGTGTTGATCCGGGACATCGTCTGACTAACACAGAAATTGCGGAAGATGTGGACATCAGCACTTTTTCGGCACATTGAGACAGACGTGCGGAGGAATTCTGCGCGTAGGGACGTTTCCGCATGGCGCAAAGCAACGCCGTGATGAAACCTCACAGGACATGTTCTGGCATGTCCAGGTCATCCACAATTTCTCGGATAGTCACACGACTGAAAAGCCACCGAAAGCCGTCAGATAGCCATCTGAAAGCTGTCTGAAAGCCGTCCTGTGAGACCAACACGGAGGTGGTTTTGTGCCGCGCCATGAGCGGCACGGTGGCGCATTCCTCCGCTCCTCTTTCCATGAAAAAAACTCCTGTAACAGTGGAATGTGCCGAAAAAAGTGCTTATGTCCACGCCTTCTGCCTTTTTTGTGGAAGTCAGACGACGTCCCGGATCAACAAAGCTTCACGTTGGAAATGATCTGGCTGTTTGAGCGGGCTTTCAGCCTGTCGATCGGCGCTCGGAGTGTGCCGCGCTCTCAGACGCTGTGGGCGGTCATTAAACCGGCTGGAGCACTCCTTAATCTGTGTAATCCCCATAAAATCGTCGCTGAAAGCCATCTGAATTTTCCGAATGGTGTCCACCTGGAGGTCTCACAGTTTCTGGAAAAATTTGATGCAGCAAAGCTCCAAATCGTTCAGACATTTTATTCGCAATAAAAATCCGACGAGAGGGGTGGACCACAGCTCACACAAAGCCTGCTCACAGGCGAATGATGCAACCAACAGGCGTGAAAAATCTCACGCATGCGCACGAAGGTTCAAGCTTGGTTGATGCAATCACACGTGATTCAAATCCATATGGTTTTTGCAAAAAATAAAAAGGTCCGATACTTTCTAATAGACCTCGTAGCAATATGTGTGCAGTCAGTAGCTCCAATTACATTAGGGAAACTGACTCTTGCTGCAAAATGAGCTGTAATGCTGGAATGTGATGTACCTGGATCACATTAGGATGACTGTTCCACACAGCTGGCATGTCTCGGCCGAAGGTTGACTGGCACACTCCTGACTGATCGGTGAGCTCCTGCTGAAATGCCCCTGTTGTCAGGAAGCCCAGTGTGGGCAGCACCTGTGTGGGCACAAACAAACCCTGGCTCCTCGCCGTATTGCGCTCAGGGCTGGTGATCTGTTGAGATGAGCTCCCACGTCGAGCTGAGCTCCCAGAAATTTAACGACAATATTCTGCTTTAAAGACAGTGTGTACATGTAAGTCTTTACTTTTTAAAATTGAAACAACACTTATTAATACAACCCCAATTCCAGTGAAGTTGGGACGTTGTGTAAAATGTAAATAAAACAGAATACAATGATTTGCAAATCCTCTTCAACCTATATTCATTTGAATACACCACAAAGACAAGATATTTAATGTTCAAACTGATAAACTTTAATAACTTTGATAAATGGATGCCTGCAACACATTTCAAAAAAGCTGGGACATTGGTATGTTTACCACTGTGTTACATCACCTTTCCTTCTAACAACACTCAGTAAGCCTTTGGGAACTGAGGACACTAATTGTTGAAGCTTTGGAGGTGGAATTCTTCTCCATTCTTGCTTGATGTACGACTTCAGTTGTTCAACAGTCCGGGGTCTCCATTGTCGTATTTTGTCCTTCATAATATGCCACACATTGTCAATGGTTGACAGGTCTGGACTGCAGGTAGGCCAGTCTAGTACCTGCACCCTTTTACTATGAAGCCACGCTGTTGTAACACCTGCAGAATATGGCTTGGCATTGTCTTGCTAAAATAAGCAGGGACGTCCCTGAAAAAGACGTTGCTTGGATGGCAGCATGTGTTCCTCCAAAACCTGGATGTACCTTTCAGCATTGATGGTGCCATCACAGATGTGTAAGCTGCCTATGCCAGGGGCACTAACACACCCCATACCATCACAGATGATGGCTTTTGAACTTTGTGCTGATAACAATCTGGATGGTCTTTTTCCTCTTTTGTCCGGAGGACAGGACGTCCATGATTTCCAAAAACAGCACACTTTTCAACTTTGCATCTGTCCATTTCAAATGAGCTTGATCCCAGAGAAGGCGGCGGCGTTTCTGGATGTTGTTGATGTATGGCTTTCGCTTTGCATGGTAGAGTTTTAACTTGCACTTGCAGATGTAGCGATGAACTGTGTTAACTGACAATGGTTTTTTGAAGTGTTCCTGAGCCCACGCGGTAAGATCCTTTACACAATGATGTCGGTTTTTAATGCAGTGCCGCCTGAGGGATCAAAGGTCACGGGCATTCAGTGTTGGTTTTCGGCCTAGCCGCTTACGTGTAGAAAGCTCTCCAGATTCTCTGAATCTTCTGATTATATTATGGACTGTAGATGATGGAATCCCTAAATTCCTTGCAATTGAACATTGAGAAACATTGTTCTTAAACTGTTGGACTACTTTTTCACGCAGTTGTTCACAAAGTGGTGATCCTCACCCCATCTTTGCTTGTGAACGGCTGAGCATTTGGGAATGCTCATTTTATACACAACCATGACACTCACCTGTTTCCAAACAGGTGTTTTTGTTGTGAAAGTGTAGGAACACGGACCCACAACAGGGGGCGCAAATGAACGGACAATGGAGGAAGTCAAATAACGCTTTACTGTTGTGAATAAGCACAACAAACACGGCAGATCACAATAGTAAGCAATGAAGTCAATTCACAAAAATGTGTCACGTGGGCAGGCTCGAAGATAAGAGACGTCCGTCCAAAGCAGAACCGGAACCACACGATTTCCTCCGCCACCGAACCCCGGGAATACTGGAGCCGCCAAGTCCCAAACTCCCAGGTGGCCACTGCCTCCGCTTGTCGGATCTGGTACTGCTGGCGAGGAACAAAAAACAGTTAGATGTGGATGCGTTTGCACCCAGCAACACGTATGGTGGGAAAACCACCTCCACCTCTCATCAGAAACTGGTAAGTGCAGGAGTGTGAGTACTTATCAAAGAGGTAGGGAAAAAGTGCAACACAGTCTCCAGCTGTAAATACTCACTGTCTGCTATTAAACACACAAAGCAACAAAGTATTATTGTCGGGAAGACAACACAATCGGCTGAGCACTTTACCTCCTAGGTAGAGCGATATCTCGGCAACGAGGTGGAGATGTCGTCTTGCTGATATACTACTGAAGATCAGATGATTGGTGACAGCTGTCGTAGGTGATAAGTGACAGCTGTCACCCCGGCTGCTCCTGTGAGGCGGCAGCGCCCTCTTGTGCCTGGAGCCCGCACTCCAGGCAGGGTGTCCTCTGGTGGTGGTGGGCCAGCAGTACCTCCTCTTCAGCGGCCCACACAACAGTTTTTTGAGCATTCATCAACTTTCCCAGACTTTTGTTGCACTGTCCCAGCTTTTTTGAAACGTGTTACAGGCATCCATTTCAAAATGAGCAAATTTTTGCACAAAAACATTAAATATCTTGTCTTTGTAGTGTATTCAATTGAATATAGGTTGAAGAGGATTTGTAAATCATTATATTCTGTTTTTATTTCCATTTCACACAACGTCCCAACTTCTTTGGAATTGGGGTTGTATATTTTTATGTAAAGATAAAACTTATGAGGGTTTTCTTCGGTGGGGGAGCTCAATTTGATGGGACACCAAGTTAGGATCAGCTCAGGTGTTTACTACTCATATTTTTGGAGACTGCATGGTGGTTCACCTAATGAGTCAATTATCGTCATTTGCATGAAAATCCTCGTGTTACCTGAATACTCGCTTACCTTGGATTGCACCATTTGCAAGGTCCTCTGACGCTAACTGTTAGTTAATTGTTAGTGCCATTTTTCACATCACTTTGCGCATGCTTTCATATCCATATAACAGCAAACACGTGGGTGTGTTAAATGTTCATCACTGTGGCTTTGATGTGCACTTCACTCTGATGACTTCTTATTTTCACACTACTAACGGTTTCAGGCTTCACCTCTACGTGTTGGCAGAGGAACAATACCTGTAGAAATGTGCGTGACGCACCGCATATTTCCACGCTCATTTCACTTTTGATACATCTGAACGTTGGTGTGGAGACGGACGCACGCCATATTTTTGTGCATGTACATGGTTTGTACACGAGACCCCGTTGTTTAAAAATTAGTTTTAACTGTATATTCTTCACTGGCTGAGTGTAAATTTTATACTTAAATAGTTTGACACCCCCAGAAATGCTGAAGGCGCTGGGTGTGGATGAGATGTCTCTTCAACATTGCGTTGAGGTCTGGGACAGTGCCTAAGGAGTGGCAAACTGGGGTGGTGGTCCCCATATTAAAAAGGGGGACCAGAGAGTGTGTGCCAACTACAGGGGCATCACACTACTCAGCCTTCCTGGTAAAGTCTACTCCAGGGTGCTGGAAAGGAGGGTTCGGCCGATAGTCGAACCTCTGATTGAAGAGGAACAATGCGGGTTTCGTCCTGGTTGTGGAACAACCGACCAGCTCTTTACTCTCACAAGGATCCTGGAGGGTGCCTGGGAGTATGCCCACCCAGTCTACATGTGTTTTGTGGACTTGGAGAAGGCGTATGATCGGGTACCCCAGGAGATACTGTGGGAGGTGCTGTGGGAGTATGGAGTGAGGGGGTCCCTTCTTAGGGCCATCCAATCTCTGTACTCGCAAAGCGAGAGCTGTGTTCGGGTGCTCGGCAGTAAGTCAGACTCGTTTCCAGTGGAGGTTGGCCTCTGCCAGGGCTGCACCTTGTCACCAATCCTGTTTGTGACATTCATGGATAGGATATCGAGGCGTAGTTGGGGGAGAGGAGGGTTTTCATTTTGGTGGGCTCAGGGTCTCATCACTGCTTTTTGCAGATGATGTGGTCCTGTTGGCTTCATCGGCCGGTGACCTCCAAGACTCACTGGATTGGTTTGCAGCCAAGTGTGAAGCGGCTGGGATGAGGATGAGCACCTCTAAATCTGAGGCCATGGTTCTCAGCAGGAAACCGATGGATTTCCTACTCCGGGTAGGGAATATGGCCTTGCCCCAAGTGAAGGAGTTCAAGTACCTCGGGGTCTTGTTCACAAGTGAGGGGACGATGGAGCGTGAGATTGGCCGGTGAATCGGTGCAGCAGGGACGGTATTGCATTCGCTCTACCGTACTGTTGTGATGAAAAGGGAGCTGACCCAAAAGGCGAAGCTCTCGATCTACTGGAGTGTTGGGTCATGACCGAAAGAACTAGATCGCGGGTACAAGCGGCCAAAATGGGCTTCCTCAGGAGGGTGGCTGGAGGGTGAGAAGTTCGGTCATCCATGGAAGGCTCGGAGTAGAGTCGCTGCTCCTTCGCGTTGAAAGGAGCCAGCTGAGGTGGTTCAAGCATCTGGTAAGGATGCCTCCTGGGCGCCTCTCAAGGGAGGTGTTCCAGGCACGTCCATCTGGGAGGAGACCCCGGGGAAGACCCAGGACTAGGTGGAGAGATTATATCTCCACACTTGCCTGGGAACGCCTCGGGATCCGCCAGTCAAAGGTGGTCAATGTGGCACGGGAAAGGGGTGTCTGGGGTCCAGGGTCGGACTGGGAACAAATTTTGGCCCTGGCATTTTTCCTCTGGACCAGCCCACTATTGGCCCGACGAATCCACCCCCAAACACTCACACCCACCCGTCCATACCGAACCCCCAATGAACAAATACTATACACCTAAACACCATGAACACACACCTAAACACACACTTTCACTGTCATTTCACCTTGATCATAGTACAAAACGCGTTCCCGGCGCCACGAGGGGGCATCCTGATAACATTAAAGGCAATTACATATTTTGACAAAATTACAAGTTTAAATTACTATATATATATATATATATAACATCATGAGGTTTATGTCACAGAAATCTTACTTTACAATCACACTGCAGTCATTGTTAAATTATTTCCTTTTGCATTTATAATAAACATTTGTGTTTATTTAGTGTTTGTTTTTCTGGTTGAAATAAGATATAAATAATCTACCAGACTTCAGAAAATATACAAGTTTCCATGTTATTTTATTTGTCTAAAAATAAATGTCTGAGGTTCCTTATGTTAAACAAGAAATTATCTAATCTGAAATAACAGGTGGTTTTAATACAGATGAAAGGTTTCTAAAGAACCATTTATTGATTTACTCACCTATTTTAATTACAAGTGTTCTAAACTTTTTTTTTTTAACAGTAATCAGAAATTTTGAGGTAACAACAACAAAAAAACATTTCCAAGGATTTTTCTTCAGAAAACTGTTCTATAAATGAGCAGTCCTGTCACACGTTAATGTTTTGTACAGATCAGTGGTTTCCGCACCAATCGGATTGGTCCAATCCATTTTGTAGAGATCAGTGGTTTCTGCCACAAGTCTTCCGTGTTTTGGCCCGACGCGTTGTTCCTATTGGACAATGCAAAAGTACGTCACAGCTCAGTGTCGAAAGTTGGCACACCTCATCTCGACAGAACACCGGCTCTGTGGTATGCAGGAGATCACTTGACTGAGCGTCTATACGTTCAAATAATAATAAAAAAAAATACTGCCATCACTCTTCACTCTTAGTCTCTTACAACAGTGCAGCGTAAATACACGAGCTTTACAGGAGCGCACGTCTCCTCCGGTGCGCACTTTTTTTTGGGGGGGGGGGGTGGTGATGATAAACTCATCGCCCCCTTAATATTTTTTTTTTTCTGGCGCCAGGTCTGACAAAACAGAAGCAAAAGCAGCACACAAGCGGAAAAAAGTTTTTGTGTCTCCAAAGTGTGTGTGAATGAGAGAGAGAGAGAGAGAGAGAGAGAGGGGGGGGGGTAATGTGTAACCACTGCTAGGATTCACACAGCAGCAAATTAAGGAGCTGAAGTCCGTAGCTGTTGCATTTAAAGATTAACAAAAGTAAAGCACAGTTAATTAGGATAAAAGAAATGATCCCAACCTTGTAATCAGTAGGAGAGCGGAGAGAAGTCCTGGCGCCGAGGAGTCAGTACATTCACAGGGGCGGGAGCGGCCGCCTACTCTTCTTGCAATCTGATTGGCCACCCTGTATGCTTCTCCAATTGTCATTGGCTGTTGGTCATGTCAATCATTGTGCTCGATGTAAGTCTCCGTTGTGTGATCAAACGGAAACAAAACTGAAACCTAGAATAAGACTGCGCCGTGTATAAAACACTACAGAACTTTTATTTTGACATAATTTCAGGAAGTGGTTCTGCAGCTGCGCCGATTAAATGCTGTAGCTTCACCAATCACGGACTTTCCTCGTGTTGACAGCAGCGCGCGGTTCGAGAACACTGTATATTTCCATAATCTCTATAAATATGGGAGGGCCGGCCCACGCACGTCTAAACATGCAGCGGCCCACCGGGCAAATGCCCAAAATCACAGATTATCAGTCCGAGCCTGCTGGGGTCCCTTGCTGGAGCTGTTGCCCCTGTGACCCGAACCCAGAAAAGCGGTTGAAGATGAGTGATGAGTAAGTGATGAGTTTGACACCTAATTTTACTCCGTTTCTAAATACTATTTTTTTTCACAAATCAACAGTAACTTGGAAGAAAAAATGTAATAACCAAGAACTTATAGATTTCAACAAGCTGGTTTTACACTTTGATCCATGTTCTTATTTTATATATTTCTTTTTGCACTCAAAGAATTGTTATATATAACAACAGTTCATTGAAATTTACTGAATAACAGGAAAAACGTCTTCAAGTTCAGTTCTTGAATCTAAAGCAGTCAGATTAGCATCAGGATCAGAGGAATCTGGGATCCTGTAGGTTCTGAAGGATACGGTACTCGAAGAGCTTCAGAGTCACTGAATGTTTTTCTGAGTGATGATTGGCTGATATGATGACTGACAGCTGCTGTCTACATTCAGGACCAATGACCAGCTGGTGGTGTTCCTGTCCAGGTACCGCAACATGAACTTCATCAAGTCTCATGGCAGAGACAACGCACGGTAAGAGAGTTTGTCTCTGTTACAGTTTTGATTTCATTTTTATATTTGGTATCATCGTCTCGGATTTTTTAAAACGTATTTTATTTATTTAATCTAATTGATTATTTCAGTGATCAGTCAGTCACTCCATGTTGTGTCTCAGTTTTATCCGTAAACAGGGTCTGGACCGTCTTTTCTTCGAGTGCGACACCCACATGTGGCGTCTTGGTGATCGTAAGATCCCAGAAGGCATTGCGGTGGACGGAGGCTCCGATTGGTTTCTGCTTAATCGTCCCTTTGTGGATTACGTGGTCAATTCTCAAGATGAGCTGGTCAGCAACATGAAGCGTTTCTACGCCTACACACTGCTGCCCGCCGAGGTAAGAGGGGAATGCTCGCTAACATTACACCGCATGCTGCCCTGGTTTTGGAATGTTCCAGAAAAGTCCCAAAGGAAAGGAAACATTATTGGTCATATATTCACAAACATTAGAAAAGCAACCTCTGCTTTGGACAAACCCATAGCAGACAGGCAAACTGTCCAGGGTGCACGCGTCCTCTCACCCAGTGCATGATGGGATATGATTCAGCCTCGTAGCCTTACCAGGACAAGAAGGAGGAAACTGTTGGATGACTTGGATTCATTCTAGACTGTGTTTCCTCTGCACTCTGGGATGAAACACACCAGCTCAGGCTGAATGAGGACCTGAGTGTCTCCATGGTCCTAAATCTTAAGGGTTATAAGGCTGAGAAACATCTTGCACATATTTTTAAAATCTAACCATGTATCGTGAGACAAAGACGTGGTGTGAAGAGATTACACATGATAGACAGTTTTTGCACCATGGACGCGGATGCGGGCGGCGATCGCCTGCCTGCACCCCTGTGAGCATAAATGACAGAGATGTGATGCAGTTACCCCTGTCACCAGCAGGGGCCCGCTGCGCACACGGTTACATTCTGTGCCACTTTATTAACTGGACCCTGAGGTTTTCTATTGGAATTGGTCTGTGGGTCAGATAGGTTGGTCTCTACCACCCAGTGTGGCAAAACCTTTGACAAGGCATTTTGGTCACTTATCGATAGGGCCTTGAAAAATGTATGATGACATTCCCAGAGTTGTAACTATAGCCAGTTAGGAGTCATTGAAGGATTACACACAAGTCAAATGTGTACCACATTATTTGTCTGACCATAAAGATTCCAAAATGATGTTGTTTGGACGATCTATGATTGAATGTTAATTGGGTTATCGGGCAAAAGAGGCAAAATTGTGGCAAAGGTCAATATCAGTTTGTACAGGGGTCACAAGTCAAAGCTGCTCCAGTTTTGGTAAAATGTGATGCAAATTATTGGTTTCCACTGGTTTTATTTCCCGTATGTGGGGACCATCACACGGGGGGGGGGGGGGGGGGTGTCCTCTGTGAAGTCTGGTGGCTGGAGATGAAGGAGGAGGTGCTGCAGGAATAAGGTGCTCACTACTTCACTTCAGATTGCTGTGTTTGCTGCTCGCACGCTTTGACACACTGCAGAACAGTTTCCTCACCAGAAAACCTCTCACTTCTTTCCACCATTAAAATAGCAGTTTACCAATTTGAAGTGCACACCATTCATGTCAAAAGACACCCGTGACTATTTAAGAGACTAAATGTAACCCCTTTGCACTCTGCACCTTAGTTTGCAGTGCTGTGTAAATCCTAGAGTTGGACATGCCCCAAATGCATTTGCATTTGACCCTATATGTATAGGGTCTTTCTGAAGTCCTACTAGCCTCTTGTAGAGGTTATAAAATTAATTACAAGCACAGCCTAAAAGTTCTGGACAGAACCGGCTGTAATTTATGATTAATGTGTCGTCAAACTACATAAATGTACTGTTTTGACTGCGAGCAGATTACTGAAGTATTTCTGGACTTCCCATCTCCTCCTGCAGTCGTTTTTCCACACGGTGCTGGAGAACAGCGCCCACTGTGAGAGCATGGTGGACAACAACCTGAGGCTCACCAACTGGAACCGCAAACTGGGCTGTAAGTGCCAATACAAACACATTGTGGACTGGTGCGGCTGTTCACCCAACGACTTCAAGCCCCCGGACCTGCTCCGCTTCCAGGTAAGCTCCACATCAAACTTCAACACATCCATGAAACAGCTGTAGTCACTGCTCGATTCCTGCAGGGCTTTTAAGGCAACTTGCAATAAATGGTTTTTCGCATCATTCTTTGTTGGATTTTGCATTGTTTTCTGTATTATACATTTAATAACACAATGCAGCAAATAACAAAGAGCAGCTTGTGAGTATTCTCACAGACTGTCTACATGTGTAGATGCAATTTATTTAAAAAAATCTGAGTTCAAGTTTAGAGTATCTGGACGTGTTTAGCGTTTGCCATGCTTCTCATTGCATTATGAGATTGAGTCATGTTAGCAGGTTAAAACCACACTGCAATATGAAGAAGATCTCAGAGTGTACGTGAACGTGTGTCGTCAAGAAAGGGAACCAAATGTCAAGCCTACTATGGAGAACGTTCCAATGCGGAGATGAAGAAATGTTCTCAGAGCTACACAAGACATACAAGACAGTAGTTTGATCTCACATTGAATATGCTGCCCCAGTGTGGCCCCCTCATGCACGGAAACTGGCAAAAGAACTTGAAGAAGTGCAAAGGCGTGCCACAAAAGGTATACATACCATCTTATATGAAGCTCACTTCTGAAAAAAGGTTTCTGAATCTGAAGTTGTCTTCCCTCTTGTGCAGGAGGTTAAAATGGTGACCTCATCAGTGTTTTCGAATATGTCAACGGAATTTATGAAAATCAAGTAAACTATTATCCAAAGATGGGTACAACCAGACCAGGGGCCAAAGAAAGAAGATTCAGAAGATGTTTGCACATACTGACACATGCCACTTGTTGTTCACTGATTGGTGGAAGAGTTTCCCAGGAGACATAGTGATGGCAGATAGTGTCGACTGTTTAAAGAACCACCTGAATGTCACTTCAAGACCCATCCTGTAATTTACAGCTACAGAGCCTTGGAAACATTCACTACTCCATGTATGTTGGTCACTGAAGTAAGGAGAAGCTCTCCAAGGGATCCAGTTGGTTCCAGTCCTCAGTCAAAGAGGATGTATGTATGTATGTATATATGTATGTATCAAACTGAGCTGAATGTATGGAGTAAGAACCGTTCTTTTGGCCTGATGACCAAAAACCAGTTTGTACAGACATCCTCCAGGACTCAGATGATGCTATAATATTGTCATTTTCAAGGGTCTTATGCCGTCACATATATTTTGGAACTGCAAAGTTAAGCACAATATTTTTTGCATATTCCTACAAACCTCCACGCACATGCACAGCAGATTTCACATTTAGTGCTCAGAAATGCGTTATGCCCACAGAAGGCGTCTGTGTGACTTTTTGAGGTGCGTGTAGCACTTGCCACTGTCACATGTCACACAACACCACACAGTTGTCGGCACTCGCCAAGCTGAAGCAAGTGTTTTCGTCATATTGAAAATACTCGGCACTCAACACCACTTGTTGCGCAAGTGCCACACACGTGCTGTCTGTGTGACAGGCCACAGGTTGTTCAGGAACTCCAAATCCATGATAAAATGTGAAAAAAGAGACAAATTTGATGAAATATTGACATGGAAGTACCAGATGGTGTGACGTTAAAAAAAAAAACGCTACTGAACATTGCCCACATGCAGTGGTCACACAGTGTGCAGGCGCAGCAGCCATGTATGTGGCAGACATACAGGAGTAGTCACTGGTATTGTCGGGGAGTGCTGGTGTCACAAACTGGACGGTCCCCCCTAAAAATTGGTCCGCCCTGCCTTCACTGCGCATGCGTCATTTGGGACCACAGCAGCTTGTCTCAGACTGAGTCTTTACACCCAAAGGGATCAAAGGGAATAATGTGATTATTAACCATCAGTTGACAAAGTAAAACCTCTTAAATCATTCTAAAGTCAGTTTTAAGCAGAAACGAGGCAATAATCGGTGAGTCGCTACTGACGCTCTGAAATCACTGATGTGCAGTGAACGCATCAGCTAGCAGCTTGTGTAGCTGTGGTGCTCTGCTTGCTTCCTCCATCTTTTATTATGAAATAATGATGAATTTATGTGGAAATGATTGTTGTACAAAAGCTTCAGCTATCTGTCGCTGAGATAGATGATGACTGGAGTGCAGTTTGAAGTAGAAATGGCATGGGTGGAGCTAGAGCGGAGGTCAGGGTTGCACTGGACTCCCCTGAAATCTGATTGGACACAGATGATTGACATGTCCACCGCACGTCTTGTTGAAAAGAGCCACATTTTGAAATCAGTGACACATATTGACTGATAGGTTCCTCCTGTACAGTAGTTGGTGCTGTTTACCACAAAAAGTTCTAATCCACCTTAGTAGAAGAAAAATGTTAGACTCATATTTGAAGTGAACACGTCGTTTGAACCATAGATTAATAATGACACCAAAGTTATATATTGGTGAGTAAATGATTGTATTTTATACCAGAAATGAGGTCCAGGTTGTTAAAAGTGCCATTTTTACTTTGATTTTGGGTTGCCTAATATATACATGTTTCTCCAGTGATTTTAAACAAGCAGGCAGCTGTTGATTCATGAGCTATGCTCAGGCTCATCCCCTGACTTGTCTGAAGAAAACTGGCAGTTATTATTTACAGGTATTATCAAGTTTTAGAGATGTGCTTTCAGTTTGAGTTTGAAGAAGATAATCTTAGAAATATGTATTCTTTATATTTTTTGTATTTCTTGTATTTGAAATGGCATAAACAAACTAAAATGTTTGCAATACCAAGTCTTCCAATACTCTTGGAGGGCACTGTATCCGAACCTTATGATGAGTACAAAATGAGTGTGGTATTATTACTGTTGTGTTTAAGAATGTTTAATTTTCACTGTTGTTGCACTTTGTGAAATCATAGTCATATTGTACAACCCCAATTCCAATGAAGTTGGACGTTGTGTAAAATGTAAATAAAAACAGAATACAGTGATTTGCAAATCCTCTTCAACCTATATTCAATTGAATACACCACAAAGACAAGACATTTAATGTTCAAACTGATAAACTTTATTGTTTTTGTGCAAATTTTTGCTCATTTTGAAATGGATGCCTGCAACACATTTCAAAAAAGCTGGGACAGTGGTATGTTTACCACTGTGTTACATCACCTTTCCTTCTCACAACACTCAATAAGCGTTCGGGAACTGAGGACACTAATTGTTGAAGCTTTGTAGGTGGAATTCTTTCCCATTCTTGCTTAATCAAGGAATCAAGGAAATTTTATTGTCATATGCACAGAACAGAAGAACTTTCCTGCACAATGAAATGTGGCTACTGCATTTAACCCATCCTATTTGCCAGTAGGAGCAGAGGTCGCCATTAGGCGCCCGGGGACCAGCTCCAGATGTACATCCCTGCCTTGGTCAACAGCAGGGCTGACTAAACCAACACCGACCCATAACAAACAACACACATAACACACAACACATAGGCCGGCCCGGTACATAAAACATATATATGAAGCAAAACACGAGGGAAAGGGAGAAGAAAAAAAACCCTCATAGCCGCTGCATTACACAGCGGCAATGAGGAAAAAAAAAATCCCATCAGCACAAAAAACAATAATCACAGAGACAAAACAAGGACACAGGACGACAACCGAGATTTGAAAGGACCAGTTTATCAGAACACTCCGGAAGGCAGCCAGTTTCGGCGCCGTCGACGGCCTTGTTCGACAGTCTGGGGGGGAAGGGAACAGCCCTGCGCAGGCTGCGAAAGTCCTGGACAGTCCACAGTTCACATCAGAGCTGAAGAAGCTGAGGGGAGGGGGGAAGACCAGGGAGCGAGGCATAAGTGTTGTTCTTCTGAGGAGGTATCTTATCACAGCGACCTTGAAGTGCAGCTGTATTTGGGGAAGCCAAATGAATAGCCAGATTAACAGACGCCTGAAAGATTCCACAGTTCTGAGAACAGAGTGGCTCTCAATGCATCTGAAATGTAGAATGTGGTCTTCACAGACGGTCATAGCGGGTTTCCAGGGCTGCAATCTTCCTAAAGATGTCATCCCATGCGCGGTTAACCCCCGCCGACTGCGCAGCCACTGCCTTCCCAATCGAATCAATCATATAGGGCAGCTTGGAACGACCAATCAAAGCTGCTTCCACTTTCTTGATTTTCCGGTAAACCAGCAAGTGCCCCGCTCCACACATCAGAAAGCCGGTCACCACCAAGCCGAATATGTACACATCTTCAACGTCCTCCACAGAAAGCATGTAAAGGCACATGACCTGCCATCTCCTCCACGAGTCCATCACGTAACCCATCACATGCGTCCCAGCAGGACAGGTCGGGTCCTCCGCTCCCGAAGATCTTGTAGAAAAAATAGTGTCAATTGCGTTCAGAGACCACTTTAACAGATCCATTTTTGTCGTTTCCAGAAGAGCAAAGCTGCAGCCTCACAGACAACACGCCACAAAAGCAGGAAAGATAAGGAGGGAGGGAGAAGAGAAAAGTGCGTCCGTCTCGGTCGAGTGCAAGCTGGCAAAAAAAAAAAGATGTACGACTTCAGTTGTTCAACAGTCTGGGGTCTCCATTGTCGCATTTGCGCTTCATAATGCGCCACACATTTTCAATGGGTGACAGGTCTGGACTGCAGACAGGCCAGTCTAGTACCTGCACTCTTTTACTACGAAGCCACGCTGTTGTAACACGTGCAGAATGTGGCTTGGCATTGTCTTGCTGAAATAAGCAGGGACGTCCCTGAAAAAGACGTTGCTTGGATGGCAGCATGTGTTGCTCCAAAACCTGGATGTACCTTTCAGCATTGATGGTGCCATCACAGATGTGTTAGTTGCCCATTTCATGGGCACTAACACACCCCCATACCATCACAGATGCTGGCTTTTGAACTTTGCGCTGGTAACAATCTGGATGGTCTTTTCCCTTTTTTGTCCAGAGGACACGACGTCCATGATTTCCAAAAACAATTTGAAATGTGGACTCATTAGACCACAGCACACTTTTCCACTTTGCGTCTGCCCATTTCAAATGAGCTTGATCCCAGAGAAGGAGGCGGTGTTTCTGGATGTTGTTGATGTATTGTTTTCACTTTGCATTTTGCAGTTTTAACTTGCACTTGTAGATGTAGCGAAGAACTGTGTTAACTGACAATGGTTTTCTGAAGTGTTCCTGAGCCCACGCAGTAAGATCCTTTACACAATGATGTTGGTTTTTAATTCAGTGCCGCCTGAGGGATCAAAGGTCACAGGCATTCAATGTTGGTTTTCGGTCTTAGACGGCTAATCTACAATTTTAGCCGTCTATGTGGAACAGAGATTAGACAGCTAACGTTGGGCGACTAACCTTAGTAAGTGACTGCTTTGTGAAACTGGGATGGATACATGAACATTTCCAAGTCACTGAATATGTAAATGTGAATTACTTGTCTGAAGAAAACTGGCAATTAAACAGATTATTTACAGGTATTATACCAAAGGGGCTGATTACTTATGCAGCTCATCATCTTGGCTTTTATATTTTTAATTAATTTATATCAAGCTGGTAAATGGTGGTAAAAGTTGTTTACATTTGCTTTGAGCTTGAGTTTAAGGAAGATCATTTTAGAATTTTTTTTTATATTGGGAAGCCTCATTTTTTACTTTTTGTATTTGAAATGGCAAAAAAAAAAAAAAAAATGTTTGAAATATCAAGGGGCCGAATACTTTTGGAGGGCGCTTAGTCCCAGTATCCTGCGACCTCAGGAGGTGACAAGTGACCACGGCGACCACAGAGCAGCCACCCAATGAAAGAGTGCACCCAACCAGAAGCAGCCCCATCAGCATGACATACAAGACACAGATCCCCCCCACCTGACCACATGGAGTCCAGAATGACAAAGAGCAAGTGGGACAATGTCCCAGATGGAACCTCCCACCTCAGCAAGAGCATTAGAGCAGACCCCAAGACAGATCTGTATTAATCTGTTCTGCTGTGGTTTTTGATCTGATCCAGTTATCTTCAGGTTCAGGTTCAGGTTGGATTTGTACCACTGCCCAGTCAGACTGCAGCCACTCCACAGACCGTATCTGCAGACTGTTGGAGAAACTCCACAGCACCAAATCTCACGAAAAAAGTCAGCTGTCTGTCACTGATGAGTAGATGGTTTTCTGTGTTACTTTTGAATCTGATTACGTCCACAGAGTGACAGAGGAGGGGTGCAGGTGATGATGTCATCGCTGCTGTATGTTCTGTGTCTGAGTGGCAGAATATCTTAAAAACGAATGGAAACCTCATTTGTGTGGAGATTTTCCTTCGTGAGGAATTAACTGAAGAGAATTTTGATGATCTGAATCTGTGTTCTCATTATTTAGCATTTCTACAATCTCACAAAAGCTTCCTGATTTGCCCGGTGGACTCTCTGAGAATATTTAAGGAAAATGCTGATGAGGATCATTTTTATTCTTAATAGCTAACATGAGTCCGGTAACGAGCTCCGAGTCAAAGACGGCACTGATCCCAGTACAGCTGACTGTGAGGCCCCAATCTGCACGCTGCAGCCGCTCCTCTCTGTCACGGTGGCCAGGGACCAAAATAACTCAGTTTTCACAAATTAGCAGTGCTGCTTTTACTTCTAACAGGCCGTCCTTGCCTCCCCGTGACCACAGACCTGAACGCTGCGTCTCTGGTGGAACTGCTGGCCGTCTCCATAAGAGGAGCTCAGGCTGGAAGCTGCAGGCTTTTAGTATTTTTAGAGCTTGGGAGTGATTGCTGCTGAGGTTTCCGAGGTTGTTATTAACATAATGTCAGGGTTCACCAGCGCAAACACAGCCTACACACACACACACACACACGTGTACGGGACAGTTCATACAGTCAAGAGTGACTTTAAATCATTTATCATTTAGATATTTTTGTTTTTTTTTACTAGTTTTGGAGAACCTGTAATTTCTACTCCGGTGCGACTTATTCACCAAAAACACGATCAAACAAACAAACAAAAAAAATCACGTTTATTAGCAATAATAGTAATAATTAGGGGCATCATGATACACAGAAATTACGTTTCCATACGAGTTCGGTTTTTGAAAATTCTTCAAATCTTTATAGAGTGTGTTTAATCTGTAGGCGGCGGCACCTCGAGCTGCTCTCAGCCACTTTAGCACTGAAGACAAAGTGTAAATGGAAACTCTCTTTTTTCATTCAACATTTATGAACTGGATTACATCGCTCGTCATTCACATTGGGATGAGTTTACTGTGCAGTGCATTGTTTGTTTTTTTGTTTGCTTGTTTTTGTGTTGTGCGGTGTGTCAAGTCAGAGCACCTTCAGTATTTTGTCTGTTTGAAATTTTTTAGTTTTTGCGTCTCATAAAATCTCACTCTGTACAGATTTGAAATCATTGCACACAGTGTTGCTATTTGGCAGACGTCTCTGTTGTGGTGTGTCCTGTGTCTATGTTTGCGTCTTGTGCAGTAGCAGTTTTTGGTATGGGCGAACCGGGCAGCCGCCCAGGGTGGCATTTTTCATGACACATGGATGGCGACACCACCACTTAAAAAAAAAACATCTACGCTGCAAAGTGGTTATCATATCACTGTGTGTGGAACTGGCAAATTGGAGCTCCCTGCAGTATGTGAGAGGTTTGACGTTTGTCTCCTGCATTCTCCCCGGGGACAGGTGCTCTCCTCCCCGTGCGCTCTTCTCTGCTTTGGCTCCAGAAGCTCCTGTTTCCCCACTGCGCCGCTCAACGGGATCCTGCTGTCCGACTCCACAGCATCTCTGGCAGAGCAAAGTCCACTTAGGACGCGGCACAGAACCAGAACTCTGCACTACATTTCTCATGCAATCAGAGGGGGTCTCGCCCGGGGAGTTATTCAGTGTAGAAACACCACTGGTCCTGTGTTTGTGTTTCCTGGTTCCTGGTTTGTGTTTGTGTTTCCTGGTTCTCTAGCTCCTTGTGATGTTTCCTGGTGTTGATGTTGTCTGGGGTCCCTGTAGGTCGTCATGTCTGTGGTCCTTCTTTGTCATTGTCTATCTTAAGTGTTTGTCAGTTGTCATGTACTGTAGTGTCCAGGTTGTTGTTGTCTGGTGTTATTATATTTCATTCCTGTGTTTATTTTATCATGGTTGTATTTCTATATTTATTGTAGTTAGTTCTTACTGTTTTATTTTGGCGAGCTTGGTTTGCTTATATGTTTTGTTAACTTTCTTCCTGTGTCGCTCCCCAGCTGTGGTCTGTTTAGAATTTTCCACACCTCTCATTTGTTTGTTCATTAGTTCCTTTGTGTGTTTAAGCCTGTGTTTACACTTGTGTATGTTGCTGGTTCCTTCACATCAGTTGCTTTTGGTTGTTCCATGATTGTATGTTGAGCATTTTTGTCCTCTGCAGTTCTGTTGCTGCATTTAGTTCTAAGTCATTGTTCAAGTTTGTCTTTACCTCATGTGGTTTGCATGACAAGTCTTAGGCCCCCTTCACACATAACACGAAGTTGGGCGAAAGAAGCAGAAACCGTCTGAAACAGGGCGAGAAAAAAACAAAACGAAGTGCGGGACCGTGAAAAATTCCACCTGCTGTCAGGAGGGACACACGGTCAGACAGGCATGAATAATCCCATGGTGACCGTTTTGTGTACGCTCATGTGTGTGCGCAAGAACACAGTGCGAGGACGTTAGATGCAGCGAAGCAGTTAGATGCTGGACATATGTACATAAATCAACAAAAATGTTTAAGGACAAACTAATGAGAGAGCACAGAACATTAGAAGAACAGTGAATGTACTGTTTAAAGGTAAGACATTCATGTTACTGGTCATGATTCTGTTGTCACTGTAGAAAAAAAGAAAAAACCTCCAATTTTTAATATTTCATTCCTGTTAGAAAGACCGGACAATACAAGTATCATCCTGCTGTTCCTCTGTACATGAACCATGGACATGAACAAAGAAGTAATGAACTAACATGATTGGATGCTCATATCGTGGACAAATCAGCAGCTCTGTGTGTCCAGTTGTCCACTGCAGTGCGCGCCCAAGCACACCGCATTATGTGGACCATAACTCATGTGGTGGATGTGACATTTGGATCAGCAGCTGTGCGTTTACATGATCGGATGGATATTGTCAAATGGGCGCAGCCTGGCTGATGATGTGCGCACTGACATGCTCGCTGCTGACCGCACTGCAAAGCTAATATGTGTTTTTATTTATTCCCATGTGAGGACAGCATGCTGACACGTGTGCATCGTGGTGGGGTGTTGGAGGGGTTGGTGGTCATGGCATGAAATGTGTTCCCCAGCTGTGAGTTGCGTGGACAGCACTGAGCAGCTGCTGCAGCCGCCGACACGCCCACCATCTGGACCAACTCACATCTCACAGAAAAAAGACTCACCCTCTTCCCCTTTTTTCTGTGATTATTTATTTTATGTATTTATTTCTTGTAGTATATATTTATTTGTCCTCTCTCTCTGTTCTCTGTGTTTTAATTTAACACGTTGTGTTCATTCTGTCACTTCCAGCTGACAGTGAGTCGCTGGCCGGCGGTCAGCTGACACACCCCCTGTCCACAGCGCTATGAGCATAACAATCACACATGAATGAGTTCATGCCTTTCCCCTGATCGCATATATGTTTTTATTGATTTTCCACTCTTTGTGTCTGTCATGTGGACTACAATTTACGTGGTGGAAACGACATTAGCCTGGCCGGCCGGCTGATAACAGCCTTCACATCATGCCGTGTGCACTGAGACGTGGCTGGCTGGTCCTCATGTGATCCTGTTTGTACGTAGTTATCAGCATATCATGAGAGCATGACGTGCCCACACATGGCCGACACACTCGCACACCATTTGTGTTATGGGGGTGGGGGGACACGCACATTCGCGTGCCATATGTGTTGTGGGGGGACAGCACACACACGCACCATTTGTGTTGCTTGGTAAAACACTCGTGGGGCACTGAGAAAATGTGGGGCCATTCGCACATCCAGCTCAAAATTGGTCTGCCTGCTCTCTGTTTTGGTGCTGGCTGCGCGAATGGCCCCACCGTTTCTAAGTGCCCTGAGAGTGGTGTTGGATGTTTGTGGGTGGCACCTGGACTCCGGCCAAGAGAGAGAGAGAAAAGCGGCAGCTGAAACTGTCCTCTGTGATTCTGGAAGTGATTACAGGTGTTTTTAACAGCCACAAAATAATTATTTTATAGATGCAGCGTCCAGCTAGGAACACAGCGGGTGGGATCGTCACGACGAAGTGCGTGCAAGTACGCAGATCAAAATCGCGCAAGTGTCAGGGCACCTTAACCCATCCACCACAATGACTATTGGAATTCCAGGTTAGCTACAGGCCATTTGGTGGACAATGATATGATACTAATAAGTCGAAAGGTAATGTCACAGGTGACTGTGTAAAGCAGAATATTGTTGTCAGATTCCTTTGTCTGAGGGTTTTTAAATCTGGGGAGGGGGGTCTGTGCCCCCAGACAAACAACACTGCACAGCACCAGTGTGTTTGGTGCTGGTGTTGACTAAAGCCAGTCAGTTTGTCCAAGGGCAAAGCTGAGCTACGTACATGTGGAGGATCTGTCACTCTTTAAAACCAGTCAACCTGAACAATGAGTGGATTTTATTTCCTTACAAATGACATTCCTATCAGGTGCAGCATTTGTCCTCACAAGATAACAAGGTATTTTGACTGCTGCTCACTGCCTCTGTAGCAGCTTACTCTGCATTGTTTTGTGATTGTGACTCCTCCTACTCACTCCCGTCGGGATGCAAACTCACAATCTCAGGCATGGGAGACGGACGCTCTGACTAGTCAGCTAAAAGGCCGGGCTCTAGCCTGAGTGGCCAGAGTATCCTTTAGCTGTCGAGGGAGTGAAGCCAATTGAAGCCATCATGTGAAGTCATCATGCCTCTTACATCAGTCGTCTCTAATCGCTCACTTATTAGGTTTACAGTTTCACTGCCATGTTTAGTGGAACAACCTTAAATATCAACTTCTCAACTATAACTGAACTCAAAGCTAGACTGCCTGATATCTTACTTTCACATGTGGAAATTGCCCCACCGGTAGACAGTCTTGTGGATAGTTTAAAGTCAGTGCTCAAAACTACACTCAACATGATTGCGCCACCTTTATTAAAACCACACCCCCCCAAAACACCTCGGTTCATGCCTTATGCTTGCGTGACCTCAAGCATAAGGTTGGAGGTCTAGAACGGAAATGATGTAGTTCTAAATTAGAAATATTCCACCTCGCATGGCATGATGCTGTCTTAGCATATAAGCATGTGCAACTGGCTACAAAGCAGACCTATTACTCTGATTTGATCAACAAAAACAAGCATAACTCAAAGTTCTTGTTTGACACAGTCAATCAATCAATCAATCAATTTTTTTATATAGCGCCAATTCACAACAAACAGTTGCCCCAAGGCGCTTTATATTGTAAGGCAAGGCCATACAATAATTATGTAAAACCCCAACGGTCAAAACGACCCCCTGTGAGCAAGCACTTGGCTACAGTGGGAAGGAAAAACTCCCTTTTAACAGGAAGAAACCTCCAGCAGAACCAGGCTCAGGGAGGGGCAGTCTTCTGCTGGGACTGGTTGGGGCTGAGGGAGAGAACCAGGAAAAAGACATGCCGTGGAGGGGAGCAGAGATCGATCACTAATGATTAAATGCAGAGTGGTGCATACAGAGCAAAAAGAGAAAGAAACAGTGCATCATGGGAACCCCCCAGCAGTCTACGTCTATAGCAGCATAACTAAGGGATGGTTCAGGGTCACCTGATCCAGCCCTAACTATAAGCTTTAGCAAAAAGGAAAGTTTTAAGCCTAATCTTAAAAGTAGAGAGGGTGTCTGTCTCCCTGATCTGAATTGGGAGCTGGTTCCACAGGAGAGGAGCCTGAAAGCTGAAGGCTCTGCCTCCCATTCTACTCTTACAAACCCTAGGAACTACAAGTAAGCCTGCAGTCTGAGAGCGAAGCGCTCTATTGGGGTGATATGGTACTACGAGGTCCCTAAGATAAGATGGGACCTGATTATTCAAAACCTTATAAGTAAGAAGAAGAATTTTAAATTCTATTCTAGAATTAACAGGAAGCCAATGAAGAGAGGCCAATATGGGTGAGATATGCTCTCTCGTTCTAGTCCCCGTCAGTACTCTTGCAGCATTTTGAATTAACTGAAGGCTTTTTAGGGAACTTTTAGGACAACCTGATAATAATGAATTACAATAGTCCAGCCTAGAGGAAATAAATGCATGAATTAGTTTTTCAGCATCGCTCTGAGACAAGACCTTTCTGATTTTAGAGATATTGCGTAAATGCAAAAAAGCAGTCCTACATATTTGTTTAATATGCGCTTTGAATGACATATCCTGATCAAAAATGACTCCAAGATTTCTCACAGTATTACTAGAGGTCAGGGTAATGCCATCCAGAGTAAGGATCTGGTTAGACACCATGTTTCTAAGATTTGTGGGGCCAAGTACAATAACTTCAGTTTTATGTGAGTTTAAAAGCAGGAAATTAGAGGTCATCCATGTCTTTATGTCTGTAAGACAATCCTGCAGTTTAGCTAATTGGTGTGTGTCCTCTGGCTTCATGGATAGGTAAAGCTGGGTATCATCTGCGTAACAATGAAAATTTAAGCAATACCGTCTAATAATACTGCCTAAGGGAAGCATGTATAAAGTGAATAAAATTGGTCCTAGCACAGAACCTTGTGGAACTCCATAATTAACTTTAGTCTGTGAAGAAGATTCCCCATTTACATGAACAAATTGTAATCTATTAGACAAATATGATTCAAACCACCGCAGCGCAGTGCCTTTAATACCTATGGCATGCTCTAATCTCTGTAATAAAATTTTATGGTCAACAGTATCAAAAGCAGCACTGAGGTCTAACAGAACAAGCACAGAGATGAGTCCACTGTCCGAGGCCATAACAAGATCATTTGTAACCTTCACTAATGCTGTTTCTGTACTATGATGAATTCTAAAACCTGACTGAAACTCTTCAAATAGACCATTCCTCTGCAGATGATCAGTTAGCTGTTTTACAACTACCCTTTCAAGAATTTTTGAGAGAAAAGGAAGGTTGGAGATTGGCCTATAATTAGCTAAGATAGCTGGGTCAAGTGATGGCTTTTTAAGTAATGGTTTAATTACTGCCACCTTAAAAGCCTGTGGTACATAGCCAACTAACAAAGATAGATTGATCATATTTAAGATCGAAGCATTAAATAATGGTAGGGCTTCCTTGAGCAGCCTGGTAGGAATGGGGTCTAATAAACATGTTGATGGTTTGGATGAAGTAACTAAAGAAAATAACTCAGACAGAACAATCGGAGAGAAAGAGTCTAACCAAATACCGGCATCACTGAAAGCAGCCAAAGATAACGATACGTCTTTGGGATGGTTATGAGTAATTTTTTCTCTAATAGTTAAAATTTTGTTAGCAAAGAAAGTCATGAAGTCATTACTAGTTAAAGTTAATGGAATACTCAGCTCAATAGAGCTCTGACTCTTTGTCAGCCTGGCTACAGTGCTGAAAAGAAACCTGGGGTTCTTATTTTCTTCAATTAGTGATGAGTAGAAAGATGTCCTAGCTTTACGGAGGGCTTTTTTATAGAGCAACAGACTCTTTTTCCAGGCTAAGTGAAGATCTTCTAAATTAGTGAGACGCCATTTCCTCTCCAACTTACGGGTTATCTGCTTTAAGCTACGAGTTTGTGAGTTATACCACGGAGTCAGGCACTTCTGATTTAAAGCTCTCTTTTTAGAGGAGCTACAGCATCCAAAGTTGTCTTCAATGAGGATGTAAAACTATTGACGAGATACTCTATCTCACTTACAGAGTTTAGGTAGCTACTCTGCACTGTGTTGGTATATGGCATTAGAGAACATAAAGAAGGAATCATATCCTTAAACCTAGTTACAGCGCTTTCTGAAAGACTTCTAGTGTAATGAAACTTATTCCCCACTGCTGGGTAGTCCATCAGAGTAAATGTAAATGTTATTAAGAAATGATCAGACAGAAGGGAGTTTTCAGGGAATACTGTTAAGTCTTCTATTTCCATACCATAAGTCAGAACAAGATCTAAGATATGATTAAAGTGGTGGGTGGACTCATTTACTTTTTGAGCAAAGCCAATAGAGTCTAATAATAGATTAAATGCAGTGTTGAGGCTGTCATTCTCAGCATCTGTGTGGATGTTAAAATCGCCCACTAGATCATCTTATCTGAGCTAAGCACTAAGTCAGACAAAAGGTCTGAAAATTCACAGAGAAACTCACAGTAAACGACCAGGTGGACGATAGATATAACAAATAAAACTGTTTTTTGGGACTTCCAATTGGATGGACAAGACTAAGAGTCAAGCTTAAAATGAATTAAAGCTCTGTCTGGGTTTTGATTAATTAATAAGCTGGAATGGAAAGATTGCTGCTAATCCTCCGCCCCGGCCAGTGCTTCGAGCATCTTGACAGTTAGTGTGACTCGGGGGTGTTGACTCATTTAAACTAACATATTCATCCTGCTGTAACCAGGTTTCTGTAAGGCATAATAATCAATATGGTTGATCAATATTATATCATTTACCAACAGGGACTTAGAAGAGAGAGACCTAATGTTTAATAGACCACATTTAACTGTTTTAGTCTGTGGTGCAGTTGAAGGTGCTATATTAATTTTTTCTTTTGGAATTTTTATGCTTAAATAGATTTTGCTGGTATTGGTAGTCTGGGGAGCAGACACCGTCTCTACGGGGATGGGGTAATGAGGGGATGGCAGAGGGGGAGAGAAGCTGCAGAGAGGTGTGTAAGACTACAACTCTGCTTCCTGGTCCCAACCCTGGATAGTCACGGTTGGGAGGATTTAAGAAATTGGCCAGATTTCTAGAAATGAGAGCTGCTCCATCCAAAGTGGGATGGATGCCGTCTCTCCTACAAGACCCAGGTTTTCCCCAGAAGCTTTGCCAATTATCTATGAAGCCCACCTCATTTTTTGGACACCACTCGACAAGCCAGCAATTCAAGGAGAAACATGCGGCTAAACATGTCACTACCCGGTCCTGATTGGGGAGGGGCCCAGAGAAAACTACAGAGTCCGACATTGTTTTTGCAAAGTTACACACCGATTTAATGTTAATTTAGTGACCTCCGATTGGCGTAACCGGATGTCATTACTGCCGACGTGAATTACAATCTACCAAATTTACGCTTAGCTTAGCCAGCAGTTTCAAATTTCCTTCAATGTCGCCTGCTCTGGCCCCCGAAGACAATTGACTATGGTTGCTGGGACACTAACTTCACATTTTCGCAAAACAGATCGCCAATAACCGAGTTTGATCCGCTGCGGGTGTGTCGTCGAGTGGGGAAAAACGGTTAGAGATGGAAACGGGTTGGCGGTGTACACGGGGCTTCTGTTTAGGGCTAACGCGTCCCCTCCTCACAGTCACCCAGTCAGCCTGCTTTCCCGGCTGACGGGATCTGCAGGGGGTAACTAACGGCGGCTAAGCTACCTTGGTCCGCACCGCTACAGGGGCCTGGCTAGCTGTAGAATTTTCCACGGGCGGAGCCGAGTCTCCAATTCGCCCAGCCTGGCCTCAAAAGCTACGAATAGTCACACTTATTACAAGTACCGTTACTGCTAAAGGAGGCTGACGGAATAACTAAACATTTCACACCCAGAGCAGAAAAGTGCGGGAGACACAGGAGAAGCCGCCATGGCTAAATCGGCTAAGAGCTAGTAGCTACGCTAAGAGCGGATTCTTAAAAACACGCAAAGTGAATAATGTGTAAATAATTTAGAGGTGATTCAGCAGAAGGAGTGCTTTAGTTAAGGCACGTAAGATTACACTGGGAAACAAATCGTATCTAGATACATAGATCAATCTAACTGCGCAGATTAAACAGCTAACAGATACAGAAAACACCGCTGTGCTCCGGAACAGGAAGTGATACATACGCAGTGAGGAGCCAACCACCAGTAGAGGCAAGCAAGAGCTATCAAGGCAATGCAAAGCATGGCTGGTGTATAGTTTCAGAATGTCTGGAAAATCATTTCTGTAGTAAAAGACTGTGCTTTAAAGATGGTATACAGTTATTTGTACAGCAGATGATTAAAATTTTACAATTGGTATGTAGTGTATTCACCCCCATATCCCACCAAGAAATGGTTTCAATCAAACAAAGTGTTTAGTTTATTTTATGTGAAAACAGTGTCATTTTGTGATATAAATAGCTGGGTTTCTATTACAGATTAAAGGAGTAGCAAGACGTGGTATGTGTATTTAGCAAGAGGTCCACTCTTTTTCTTGGTTGTTTTACTGTGTTTTTGTTTGGTTGGCAATGTTTCTCCATTCCTGTTTTATGACATCAAGCATTATAGCCCTTGAAACCATCTGGTGTCTTTTTTAAATTGACATCATTCTAGACAAGAGAAATGTGCAAGTCTCTTTCTGAGAGAGAGCATGGAGGAGCCGCTATGTAATACTATACAAATAATGAATATATTTCATATTTCAATTAAATATTTGTTCCACTGAAAGAATGTAAAAACATTCATTATTTGTTTTATATAACAGCTAAAATAAATCCTTGTCATTTGATATTTTATTAATTTATAAAAAAACGAAAAAGAACTTACATTCTGGTGTTCCACTGCTGCTAAAGGCCAAATTGTGACGTGTAGTCCAGTGATGCTGTGCACTGACTTCGGACTTTCATAAAAAAAATACTTTGTGTAGTTTCTCAGTGCAGCCAAAAATCATGTCAGCTTTTCCTCTGAACAGCTCTTCATGCATCCAGATGGCTTACAGCGGGGTGGATTTTGTGTGTGCGTGTGTGTATGTGTGTGTGTCTGTTACAAGAATTAACACTGTCAGTTCGCTCAATCAAATCGTCGTCTCACTTGTGTCATTGTCCCGCGCGTGTGTGCGTGCTCACACAACCGCGTCGGCGCTTGTGCATACGGTAGTACAAAAAAAAAAAAAAAAGGACTGTGCACATCCTCAGTGCAACGAAAGAAATCACATCAGAAATTAGTCCAGCTTTTACTTCCTGCTAACAGCCTCCAGACAGCGCAATTTGTTTTGTGATGCGTGCGCATTGGTCAGTGGTGGGGCACAGATAACCAAAAAATTAACTTCGATAACAGATAATAAGATAACTGAAAAGTTATCTTTGATAAAGATAAACCGATAAACCACCCAAAAATGTATTAGAAGTTACAGATAACCGATAAATTCCGGTGTTGTCTATGGGATATTTGCAGTTACTAAAGAGCTGAAATTGATTTTTAACACGATTGCTTTGAAAGCATCAAAAGAGGTAAAAGACCTAAAGAATAAGCAAGAATGTTTGACCATACTGCCCTCTGCAGGAAGCAGCACAGACAAATCCTGAGAGCACCCACGAATCAACTCTTTACTAATCATAATCATTTTTCTTTCAACATTCTGCCCCTGCTGGAAGCACTGTTTACAACAGCGCTCTCACCACAAAGGAACCCCAAGAGCAGCCATAAGACCAGCTCCCTATCATTTCAACACTCCGGTCAGGCGGAGCTCTTGAAAATAAAGTCATACTAACTTATGTTTTTTGAAATACTGATAGAATAACTCCATTAATGTCAATTGTGTCATTTGTACAAAGTTACAATATAACATATATCTTTTAATGTTGAATAAGGCACTAATTCTGAGGTTTTGTAACAAACACAGACCGCAAAGCATTCTGGGTAAAAGTGCTAAACAGTGATTGGTTCAGTAATCCATTATGTAAAACCAATCACGTTAATGTGACGTGTGTCGTGTGTTGGTTTAAAGATAAAATGTGCTTTTGTAAAATATGCCATTTTTATTTGTAAAAACAGGCATTTTTACGGAGACCTGGAAGTGTCATCGCAATTGCATGTTTTAAAACTTTTATGATGTTGTAAAAACGTGGCACTCAATATTAGTAAGTAAGTAAGTAAATTTATTTATATAGTGCCTTTCACAGACATAAGGCCATGTACACACGATGTCGGGTATTGTAAAACCGAATATCTTACCCTTTCAGTTTTGGGGGAAAAAACTTCATCCACACTATGTCGTTTAAAAAAAAAAATCCATCCCATCGAACCGTATACATGTGTTGTAATTAGTCTGCCAAACCTTTGGGTGGCGGTACTGATTAAAATTCTGTCCATCAGGAGCCTTATTCTCTTGTCGTCACTTCCACAAAAACTAAAAACATGGCGCCAACCCTCGTTCGTGTGGACCAATAAGGAGTCAGAATTACTTCTAACCGTAGTTTTAGAATACAAAGTTAACCAAATATATGCACACAAAAAGCGCCTGGACAATGGACAATACCAACACTTTGAGAGCAGCCATGTACCCAGACGTTTATACTGCCATGAACACACCTGGCCAGTAGATGGCAGTAAGCGGCCTTGAAAAAATGTCAAACAAAATTCCAGATAATCCGTGTCTGCTACATTTAAGATGCGTGGAATTTAACAAACGCAAATACACTACGTCTATAAACCCAGAGAATATATGTCACGAGAGTTTTAGGCACTAGAGGTTTAATGCTGTTATCTGATGATTTAACTCGCTTGACGTGCAACTTCGCATGCACATTTTTTTTTTCTGTCAAAGTTTTTTTTTTTTATTAATTGTCTTCAGTGTATTTATAGCCTAGTAAGTAAACATTTTCTGTATTTTACGTTAGGAGCATTAATGTATGTATATGTATATTTTGCCTGTCGCAAATAAGCTAACTCCAGGTTAAACAATACTTATCGTTTTATAGTGAGTTGATTTTATACATTACTGCGTTTGGATGAACAATTTTATACATTTACTTGCCCATCAAAAATAAGCGACTTCGTCAAGTAATCTTTTCAGCGCATGCATTATGCAGTTACGCGAGGAAGCTCATCTCGACGACGCACCTCAGCTCAAACAGAACACCGGCTGCCAGTGTGGCTGGCAAAAAGTCATTTACTTTCAACGTGCAGCAGCTCAGACAGTAGCAGAAGACTCAATTGCAACATCATTTTCACTCATGGTCACAACATAACCTCTTCACCAACTAACTACATTCCTTGAACTATAAAAACACAACAAATCTACAACATGCTAACTAACATGTACTACAATAATAATAATATTAATAAAAAACAAACAAACCCCAAACTCCCATAATGCATTGCTGCAGTGCATTATGGTCGACAGTGTGTCTGCTTTAAAAGACAGCGTGTACATGCAAACCTTTGACTTTTTTAATTGAAAAGACACTTATTTATGGAATTAAATTTGTCTCAATACCTGCACATGCACAGAGGGTGATCCTACAAATAGTCGTTGATTTGCACATTTGTCATCCACAAACACAAATTCTGATTTGTAACTTGTGTGTTGTTTTTTACAATAGATGTGTATTTTGGCTAATATGTAATTTCTTCCATTTGTGAAAAAGAAAAAAAGAAAGCATTTGCAAAACTGAAAATTCTGTTTGTGAAGTGTAACTCAGCATGTTGGCTGCTTTTCTATGCGTTTTGACGGGGGGGGGGGGGGGTGACAAGATGAGTCTGATTTCCCATAATGCCTTTTGGCGCTTGTGTTGGTTTAACAAAGCTCAAAACCTTCAGAATTCGCACATTACTTTAAAAGTGCAGTATTTCACTTTGTAAAATGACAGCGTTGCTGCTAATGTGCTGATAAACTGTCGATCACATTAGGGAAACCGGCTCTTGCTGCAAATTGCACTTTAATGTTGGAATGTGACGTAAAGTTATTGAAGCTAACTGTTTGGATAGGCTGTGCCCACCACTGCCATCAGGGCTTAATTTCTGGGACGGTGAGTGCTGGACACAGAGCACCGCTTCATGCTCCTGAACCAACCCTGACCTCTATTCACCCCTAATATCATGATGGTCACAGACACAGGACATTCCTCACTTCATCAGATCATGCCTGCTGTCTCCTTAATTCTTGGACTGTTTTCTATAAATTATGTTTTGTGCATCAAAAATATGAAAGGTTTTTTGTTTTTGAAATCTTTCACTTATCCTGATAGCAGTGTTGCTTGATTTCAGCCCAGAAGAGCGCAAGAACCAGACTACAGTCACAACGGAGCCAAAAAGGAGCATGAATTAAAGATACTAAAATATACTAACTAAAAAGCCAAAAGCTGATTTAATTATTCAGTTATGAAAAAGTAAAGCATTGACATGACCAAACTGGGTCAAATCTCTGCTGAATTAAAGTGAGATCATTCTGTAATGTGATACGTACAGTCACGACAGCAGATATTTCAGTTATTTTTGGCAGACCTCCATGAAGGTTGCAACAAAAACTATCATTTACTTTTAATCTTTGCGTGCACTTATGATTCAGAATAGCTGAGCCTGTACTAGTGGTTTGTGAGTGCTGTCTTTAGCCGAGTGGGAGCGCAGATTGTTGGGTCAGACCCAAAATAGAAGAAGGACTCAGAATAACTGGAGATGAAACGGGCTGGACTGTGCAGTCCATGCGGTCGTCCTTATGTCGTTATGTTGGGGTTTCCATGCCGTAGCCCAAGCTGGTGTACTTGTACCTTGTATGAACATCATCACCACGTGACTTTCCTTCCCCCAGGACACACCCACGCCACGTGCATGCGTTTCTTTAGCTCATCCCGAAGTGGATTTAGCACGGGCTCATAATGTCCCAACATTTCTTTGTGTGTAAACCAGCTGTGTACATTTTTGAAAAGGTTCATTATTCATTCATTTATTTGTTTGTTTGTTTTGGAGACAGTGGAGTGTAATTTTTTTATGTGCACAATTTCTCCACATAACCACATACAGTAGTGTTCAGAATAATAATAGTGCTATTTGACTAAAAAGATTAATCCAGGTTTTGAGTATATTTCTTATTGTCACATGGGAAACAAGGTACCAGTAGATTCAGTAGATTCTCACAAATCCAACAAGACCAAGCATTCATGATATGCACACTCTTAAGGCTATGAAATTGGGCTATTAGTAAAAAAAAAAAAAAAAAAGGAAGAAAAGGGGGGTGTTCACAATCAATCAATCAATCAATTTTTTATATAGCGCAAATCACAACAAACAGTTGCCCCAAGGCGCTTTATATTGTAAGGCAGGCCATACAATAATTATGTAAAACCCCAACGGTCAAAACGACCCCTGTGAGCAAGCACTTGGCTACAGTGGGAAGGAAAAACTCCCTTTTAACAGGAAGAAACCTCCAGCAGAACCAGGCTCAGGGAGGGCAGTCTTCTGCTGGGACTGGTTGGGGCTGAGGGAGAGAACCAGGAAAAAGACATGCTGTGGAGGGGAGCAGAGATCGATCACTAATGATTAAATGCAGAGTGGTGCATACAGAGCAAAAAGAGAAAGATACTAATAGTAGTGTGGCATTCAGCCAGTGAGTTGGTCAGTTTTGTGGAACAAACAGGTGTGAATCAGGTGTCCCCTATTTAAGGATGAAGCCAGCACCTGTTGAACATGCTTTTCTCTTTGAAAGCCTGAGGAAAATGGGACGTTCAAGACATTGTTCAGAAGAACAGCGTAGTTTGATTAAAAAGTTGATTGGAGAGGGGAAAACTTATACGCAGGTGCAAAAAATTATAGGCTGTTCATCTACAATGATCTCCAATGCTTTAAAATGGACACAAAAAAAAAACAGAGACGCGTGGAAGAAAACGGAAAACCAACAAAATGGATAGAAGAATAACCAGAATGGCAAAGGCTCACCCATTGATCAGCTTCAGGATGATCAAAGACAGTCTGGAGTTACCTGTAAGTGCTGTGACAGTTAGAAAATGCCTGTGTGAAGCTAATTTATTTGCAAAAATCCCCCGCTCTGTTAAATAAAAGACATGTGCATAAGAGGTTACAATTTGCCAAAGAACACATCAACTGGCCTAAAGAGAAATGGAGGAATATTTTGTGGACTGATGAGAGTAAAATTGTTCTTTTTGGGTCCAAGGGCCGCAGACAGTTTGTGAGACGACCCCCAAACTCTGAATTCAAGCCACAGTTCACAGTGAAGACAGTGAAGCATGCTGGTGCAAGCATCATGATATGGGCATGTTTCTCCTACTATGGTGTTGGGCCTATATATCACATACCAGATATCATGGATCAGTTTGGATATGTCAAAATACTTGAAGAGGTCATGTTGCCTTATGCTGAAGAGGACATGCCCTTGAAATGGGTGTTTCAACAAGACAATGACCCCAAGCACACTAGTAAACGAGCAAAATCTTGGTTCCAAACCAACAAAATTAATGCCTCGCAGATGTGAAGAAATCATGAAAAACTGTGGTTATACAACTAAATACTGGTTTAGTGATTCACAGGATTGCTAAAAAAGCAGTTTGAACATAATAGTTTTGAGTTTGTAGCATCAACAGCAGATGCTACTATTATTGTGAACACCCCCTTTTCTACTTTTTTTTTTACTAATAGCCCAATTTCATAGCCTTAAGAGTGTGCATATCATGAATGCTTGGTCTTGGTGGATTTGTGAGAATCTACTGAATCTACTGGTACCTTGTTTCCCATGTAACAATAAGAAATATACTCAAAACCTGGATTAATCTTTTTAGTCACATAGCACTACTATTATTGTGAACACTACTGTAAGCCTGTAACTTCTTCTGGGTGTATTTGTATTTGTATTTGTTTGTAATTGATGTAAAGTCCGAAACATATTCAGTGGCAGCTTCACCATCAGAGAGCCTCATCCACAACTACCACAAAAGACTCCAAGTTGTCATTGATGTTAAAGGGGGCAGCACACAGTATGGAGGACAGGGGTATGTAAACTTTTGATCAGGGTAATTATGGTTTACAAAGCGTAAACACAGTTGTTTGACCATAAATGGATTCACCCAACCACAAACCATGAGTGAAAAAAAAGTTTTTTTGTATTATTCATATTCTCTGAAAAATGGGCAAAAAAAAAAAAAAAAATCAAAAATTCTGCCAGGGTATGTAAACTTTTGAACACAGCTGTTGATATGAACAAAGTTAGGAATGAAACAAAAATGCTGACTTTTTGGGGGTACAAAATGAAGCTGGGTAATCCTCTGGCCAACATCCTGTCTTTCAGCAAACTTCCAGACCCACGTTCTTTGCCAGGAAGTTTGAAGCCAGTGTCAGTCAGGAGATCATCAACCAGCTGGACTCCTACCTGTTTGGTGCTTATGCCTCCGGCATGCCAAACCTCCAGGCCTACTGGGAGAACATCTATGAGCAAGAGACAGACGGCCCAGCCAGCCTATCAGATGCTGCTCTGAGCCACTTCCATGCCTTCACTCGTATGGGGCTTTCATGTGTTGCCAGCTCACTGCAAGGCCATCCCAACGACAACAGCTGCAGGTGAAAACAGCCACGTGTTTGTCTGTGTGTGTTTTATTTATGGGTTAACCTGCAATGTCACTCAGTTTTCTTCATGCCGGGTCATATAGCAATGGGATGGTATTCAAAGATTTCTGCACCATTTGCAAAAGCCACTCTGTAGTCTAAACTTTGTAGGTATTTATGGTGGAAATCTGACCACAAAACATAAGAGTGTCCAGGAAACTGTGAGGACATGGCACGACAGGCGGGTGGACACAATGCAGACTCATTGCTCAGAAGGTGCGATTTAGAAAAAGGTTTAATCAAAAACTGGCTCAGGTCTGTACACTGGATGACAAGCAGGCAGACGGAGGTAACAGACAGTCGTGAGGTTGTGGCATGGTCAGTAACAAGCAGAGTTCCACACGGGCAAACAGGTGTATCGGAGGAGGCAAAAACGCGGAGTCAAAACAAGCAGAGTTCAGGCACAGAGAGAGGTTAACTGGCTCAGGCAAAAGGCAAGGTCAAAACAGGCGAAGGTCAAACATGGCAATAAAACAGACTATGGCAGAAAACACACGAGAAGGTTAGGAACGAGGCAAAATGCACAACGAACTAGCAGTGAGTGGTGGAAGACAAGGGTTTAAAAGCAGAGGATGATCAGGGTGTGATGAGATGCAGGTGCAGAAAGAAGGCGTGGCTGAGTGAGACAAGAGTGGAGTGACAGTGGGTGTGGTCAGACAAAAGCAGCAAAAGAGGAATGTGACAGAACAAATGTTAAACAATTAGGAAATAATGATACCTAGAATACAAATGTGGGAAACAGAATAAACAAATGAAAAGGCAGAAACAGAACAGAAAATTAAGGCTGGATCTAAACTAGATGAGAACTCACGTGTGGCAGGAGTGTACAGAAAAACCTGAGGGACTAATGTGCTCAAGACAGAGTGACTAATAACCAGAAAGTAAAGGATGAAGGCTAACTAGAACAGAACTCAATAAGTGGCTGAAGTGTAACAGATAATCCTCAAAACCTATTGATAACACAGAATGACTAATAAGAGACAGAGACTAGAACCAGAAACCAAACTTAACGTGGTGAAGTGTAACAAATCATAAAACAAGACTAAAGTGTAAGAAACAGAAATAAACACTCAGAGCTAAACAGAAGGACCAAGACAGGGAAATGGACAGAGACTGGTGGACAAAAGCAGGTTCTGGGCCGGTCCAGGACCAAAGCATGACAAAGAGGGTACATAGCAGGAGCGGATCTAGAATGCAATGGTTGGGTGGGTCCACCTTTTAATAAGGGCACAACACGCATTGCCAGCAAAAATGTTTCAAATTAAGTCCCTTTAAGTTGTGTTTTGTTCTTGGGAAACAGCCAAAACTCAAAGGGAGCCATGTCAGGAGAGAAGGAAGCCTGACAAATCACAGGAGTTTGGTGTTTGGCCAGGAAAGCCTGAATCAGCTGAGCAGAATGGGCGGGTGCATCATCATGATGGAGCTGCCCACAGATTCGGTCATTTGCCATGCACAGCATCACAAAGCCAATGTAGAACCTGCTGATAATACTCTTTATTAATATTTTGGCTTTGGGTATCACCAAGGCCAAAATACCAAGCTTTTGGCAAAATTTAATGTAATACAGTTACAGCCTTACAGTGAACTGTAAAGCTGACTGCTAGTAATTGATGTGCTCTACAGGCGGAAAAAACATTTGTGCATGTGCAAGAAGGTTCTCTACACAAATGACAACTGGCACGCTTAATTTGTTTCCGTAGGATAAAATAAGGTCACATTATATATGTACGTCGTGGGTTCTAGCCACGGTGGGCGGTGCCAGGCAGCCACGCCCAGCACTGCAAATTTCTCACTTTCTTCGTATCAAATCACAAACAGCAGAGATCTGAGCGTCAGCACGTTCTGTGGCCACAGTGGCGCGCTGTGAAGGGCAGCAGCTGAAAACAGCGTCTCTGCTCTGAACTGAAGAACAAAAAAAAAAAACACCACGAAAATCCAGCATTATAATCCTGAGGTCTTTCTGTGTTCATGTGTGATGATATATTCAGAAATTTACAGTTTATTTTACAGTTGAAAGGCTTTGTGTTTCCAAAAAACTCATAGTTTGAAATAGGGATGAGCGAGTACACCACTATCTGCATCTGTATCTGTTCAGCCATCTAAATTATCTGTATCTGTATCTGTACTCATAGTGGGCGGGGCCTAAAACGGAAGTGGTCATGGTTTAACATGAAATGGCTGGGGCTTAAACACCCAGAAGGCCAAGGTCTGGTCAAATGACCAATCTACCTCTAAAGTCCACGGATAGTCAAATGACTCCAAGATCCCCTGTGGAGAGCTACTTCTGTTATGTAAACAAGGAAGTCTCAGAACACCTCAGGGGAGGGGCTGACTTGGCTAGCCACATTCTTGTGTTTGCATATTTGCTGTCTGAAAGGGCTGCTGATTTGTGCTTAAATAACTTTACCCTGGGGGAGAGATGAAATTTTGTTTTCTGAATTGTATTGAAATGTACCAAAAAACACACCAAAAGAAAACTTTGTTTTCTGAATTGTATTGAAATGTACCAAAAAACACACCAAAAGAAAACTTTGTTTTCTGAATTGTATTGAAATGTACCAAAATGTACCAAAAAACACACCAGAAAACCAAAATATATACAATAGGTACAGGTTACAGTCACTCACAATGACTAACAGTCCCCACACTGTTATTATGTCATTATGTCCACATGATGACAGCAAGCAGACACACATGCGTCACAGTGGGCAGTTGTTAGTCCATGTCTATCCAAACACAGTACATGTTGTCCAGCTGGGACATCCAGAACAACAGATCTTTCAGCCGCTGTGGTGCACAAATAGTTGTAGCAATAGGTGTACTAGGCAGCTGTAATTTTACACGTTTTGCACACAACTCCTGCTTCATACGCAGCCCTTTCAGCTAAGCAGGCAAGTGACTCCAAGATCCCCTGTGGAGAGCTACTTCTGTTATGTAAACAAGGAGGTCTCAGAACACACAGACAGCAAATATGCAAACACAAGAATGTGGCTAGCCAAGTCAGCTAGCCAGGGTCATTTGACTCTCCGTGGGCTTTACAGGTAGAAGAGAAAAGCTTGGACCTCCGAGTGTTAAATCAGTACATTATTTTAAGTCTGAAATTGATATGGATTGATCAGAAGTTGCTATATTTATTGTTTATTTCAAAACTATTTACAGAACAGCCTCAAAATTGAGATTCAAATCAATGTTTTTGATCATAAAAGTAAGAGAACTATTTACAGAACAAGTTTTTTATGACCTCAGAACTTGAATATTCTTAAGTGTATGAAATAACAGAACAGCCTCAGAATGAGATTCAATGTAGTAGGAAATTATGAACTACTAAGTATGGATGAACAAGAGTTATCATACTCAACACAACTTTCTTTTTTAATTTTATGATCAAACTGTGATTTTTTTTTTCAATTAGTTATTTTTACTACCTAACGTTCTCGGCATTTTTTTACACACAAAGTTAAACAATATTGATTAAGGTGTGTGTGTGTCAGTGCATGACTGTCTGTGTGCATGTGTGTGTGACTGAGTGACTGTATGAGAGTGAAAGAGGTTCGACTGACCAATTTATTTTTATGAACAGCAGTGATAAAGTGTCACATACTGCATGCAGCCATATACAATAAAAAATATTAATATAGGCTCCTTTGTGTGTTCAGCTACATGTGTGTATGTGTGTAAGTGGTCTGTAAGACTGTTATTTTTTAATGATCTGTGTGAACTTGGTGATTCATGCAAACATCCAGTGATGTCAAACAGGGAAATAATATGTGCACTGTATTCTTCTCAAAAGCACCGCGTTCAGTACGAGCAAAGTTTTCCAACTGACTTTATATCACCAACAAAACAAAGAGCAAACAAACGGTTAAAAAATAAATAAATTAGTAAAAAACCCGACTGGAGTGGAGGTAGTGACCGACGCGACAGGAGCTGTTTTCAACTCTGTCTTGTCAAAAGCACCGCGTAAGATACGAAACAAGTTCACCAAGTAATTTTAAATATCAGACAAACCGAAAAAGAGGCGAGCTGAAGAAAACTTAGAGTACTGACAGAGCAATGTGAGGCAAAATCCAGCCAAGCACAGTGTGTGTGTGTGTGTGTGTGCATGTGTGCGAGCTGCCGAGAGACGTGTCTGTGTAGGGAGGGGTGGGCGCTGTGTGTGACTTGCCAATCACAGAGCGTGAAGACAGTCAGTTTGCCAATGAGAATTTTCCTTCAGCATGAGCACAGATATTGATGAGTTTTATTCGGATCATGCTCGTGCTCGTCAAAAATGCTTTATCCGTACTAGATACTTGTCTGAAACGAGTATCCGGCTCAACCCTAGTTTAAAAAACAGCAGATGTGTGATCAGCGAGGGAGGACGAGGGGGAGGGAGAGAGACACAGAGAAAGAGAGAGAGAGAGGAGGAGGGGAAGCGAGAGACAGAGAAACAGAGAGAGAGAGGAGGAGGAGGGGTGGAGAGGAGGACGGGCACAGCATCAGTGAAAGAGGAAACTGATTCACAAAGTTTTTCATTTAAAACAGCAGGTTTAACAAATCAGTCCAGGTTCAGCTCTTGTTCAAACAACGCAGTTAAGTGTTATACTGTTTAAAAAGAAATGTCATACAATCCCACTCAGACATCTTGAGAAAAAACAAAAGTGTCAGGATGACAGAAAAACTGCCTGCTTCACTGGATTAAAAACTACTGTGTGTCATTTTTGAAGAAGAGAGTAAATGCTATGTCCATTGAATATTCATGTGTTTATAACATTCAACATTATTGAATTTATTAACTTAGACAGAAACATGCAAAAAAGAACTTTGATCCTACAAATATTACAACATAACTGTAATTATTTGTGTTTATTATTCTTCCTTTCAATGCATCTAAAACCATTAAAAATTAGTTAAAATAAGTCTTGCCAATAACATTTTAGTGGTAGAAAACCCCTATAGCTTCGAAGCTATATAGCCGTGATCACATAATTTACCTGGCACTAAAATGGTCCAAGCTAGAACCCTAATGTACACACATATATATATATATATATACTATATATATATATATATATATATATATATATATATATATATATATATATATATATATATATATATATATATATATATACACACACACAGTGGGGAACATAAGTATTTGACCCCCTGTCAGTTTTGCAGGTTTTCCCACCTACAAGAATGGAGAGGTCTATAATTTTTATCATAGGTACACTTCAACTGAGAGAGACAAAATCTAAAAAAAAAATCCAGAAAATCACATTGTATGATTTTTAAATAATTAATTTGCATTTTATTGCATAAAATAAGTATTTGAACACCTACCAACCAGCAAGAATTCTGGCAAACACAGACCTGTTAATTTTTCTTTAAGAAGCCCTCTTATTCTGCACGCTTACCTGTATTAATTGCACCTGTTTGAACTTGTTACCTGTATAAAAGACACCTGTTCACACACTCAATCAATCACACTCCAACCTGTCCACCATAGCCAAGACCAAAGAGCTGTCTAAGGACACCAGGGACAAAACTGTAGACCTGCACAAGGCTGGGATGGACTACAGGACAACAGGCAAACAGCTTGGTAGAAGACAACAACTGTTATGATTATTTATTAGAAAGTGGAAGAAACGCAAGATGACTGTCAATCTCCCTCGGTCTGGGATTCCATGCAAGATCTCACTTTGTGGGGTAAATATGATTCTGAGAAAGCTCAGAACTACACAGGAGGACCTGGTCAATGACCTGAAGAGAGCTGGGACCACAGTCACAAAGATTACATTAGTAACACATGATGCTGTCATGGTTTAAATCCTGCAGGGCAGCAAGGTCCCCCTGCTCAAGCCAGCACATGTCCAGGCCGTTTGAAGTTCATCAGTGACCATCTGGATAATCCAGAGAAGTCATGGGAGAAGGTCATGTGGTCAGATGAGACCAGAATAGAGCTTTTTGGAATCAACTCCACTTACCATGTTTAGAAGATGAGAACAACCCCAAGAAAACCATCCCAACCGTGAAGCATGTGGGTGGAAACATCATACTCTGGGGGTGCTCTTCTGCAAAGGGGACATGACGACTGCACCGTATTGAAGGGAGGATGGATGGGGTCATGTATTGCAAAATTTTGGTAAACAACCTCTTCCCTCAGTAAGAGGATTGGAGATGGGTCATGGCTGGATCTTCCAGCATGACAGTGACCCCAAACACACAGCCAGGGCAACTAAGGAGGGGCTCCGTAAGAAGCATTTCAAGGTCCTGGAGTGGCCTGGCCAGTCTCCAGACCTGAACTCAATAGAAAATCTTTGGAGGGAGCTGAAACTCCAAACCTGAATATTTGGAGAAGATCTGTATGGATGAGTGAACCAAAATCCCTGCTGCAGTGGGTGAAAACCTGGTGAAAAACTACAGGAAATGTTTGACCTCTGTAATTGCAAACAAAGGCTACTGTTACCAAATATTAACATTGATTTTCACAGGTGTTCAAATACTTATTTGCAGCAGTAACATACAAATAATTATTTAAAACTAGAAGCACTCAGAGAGTGCAAACCTCCGCCAAGGCCATGGGGTCACTGACGCCATAACATCTACACGCCGTGGAATCATTGAACCTAAAAAAGTCTAACAATGATGTTTGCTCAGTAGTAAAAAAGTTTCATCTGCTGTCACTGGATAGCATGTATCCTTAGCGGCTTGGCACTTGCACCTTTCCCAGAAGCTACTGTCATCTGAACACTGATATTGATATTGCATGTGCTTATAGACAAAACAAATAAGAGACAAAATTCAACTTTTTATTCAACTAAACTGCAAATATATGAATTTTTTTAACATTTATGAAACACTTCTCTAAACAAGGCCATAGGGTCACTGACCCTAAAGAGATTCCCTCCTTGGCACAGTGATCTATTTCTTTTGTCTCTTTCTCTAAAATTGTATATAATAATCATTAGATTATTAATATATAAACAAAAATAAATTTAAGAAATATTACAATTTGAAAACAAATGCACCCGAACATGATGACAGCTGCATCTGCGTAATGCTGACTTTTAACATTGAAAATGCCATAGACATGCTAACGCGTTAGCATCGGGATCCTGATCGTGATCCGGATCACCACTAACATTTAATCACTTGTTCCTCTTGTCATTTCCAACCACTCCACAAAATTTCATCAAAATCCGTTCAAAATGTTTTGGAGTTATCCTGCTGGCAGACAGACAGACAAACAAACAAATGCGACCGAAAACATAACCTCCTTGGCGGAGGTAAAAATCATACATTGTGATTTCCGGATTTTTTTTTTTTTTTTAGATTATGTCTCTCACAGTAGACATGCACCTAAGATGAAAATTTCAGACCCCTCCATGATTTCTAAGTGGGAGAACTTGCAAAATCGCAGGGTGTTCAATACTTATTTTCCTCATGTATATATATACTGCAGAAGACAGCAGAAGACTGCCCCTCCCTGAGCCTGGTTCTGCTGGAGGTTTCTTCCTGTTAAAAGGGAGTTTTTCCTTCCCACTGTCGCCAAGTGCTTGCTCACAGGGGGTCGTTTTGACCGTTGGGGTTTTTACGTAATTATTGTATGGCTTTTGCCTTACAATATAAAGCGCCTTGGGGCAATTGTTTGTTGTGATTTGGCGCTATATAATAAAATAGATAGATAGATAGATAGATAGATAGATAGGATAGATAGATAGATAGATATAGATAGATAGATAGATAGATAGATAGATAGATAGCTAGATATAGATAGATAGATAGATAGATAGATAGATAGATAGATAGATAGCTAGATAGATAGATAGATAGATAGATAGATAGATAGATAGATAGATAGATAGATAGATAGATAGATAGACTAGATAGATAGATAGATAGATAGATAGATAGATAGATAGATAGATAGATAGATGAGTACACCACACACATATGCAAGATGTAATCAGTGCCTTGGGAATGTTCATGTATCCATCCTCTAACTTGTCTGAAGAAGACTGGATGTAAAGTGATGGTTTATATGTGATATACTAGAGGGTGCACTTACATCATTTTGGCTTTTAGATTTATTTCTTCTAATTTATGGTGTTGAGATTACCTTTCACTGTGAGTTTAAAGGGCATAACTTTAGAAATTGGAATACAAAAAGCCTGAATTTATATAAATACAATCTTCAAAATTCAACCACATTAGGGGAATTGTTTGACACAAACTACTGTATATAATCATTGACACGTTGTCTGGAGTTGGAATTAAGAGTCCCCCCCCCATCCACAGTCTGGACTAAAGTGTTCCTACGTGTCCACCAGTGTGATGGAGACCAGCAGAAGTCGCTGTGCACGTGGTAGTCATTAAACCTCAATCCCCGACAGCTAAGAGACTCTCTGGCCACAGAGGCCAGACCCTGGGTTTAGCCTTCTGGTCCCATTGCTGGAGATTGTGAGTTCACGTCCTGAGGTGGTGCGACAGAGTGAAGTGACACAAACACAATAAGTGAAACTGCTACAGCAGCACACTGCACCTGCTGTTGTGTATCTGACTGTGCTGCCTTCATGTGCACTTGGAATACAGAAAGCAGGAACTGGTGGGACTCCAGAGGTTCTTGATGGGATGAAGTCTCAGCGGTTTCAGCTAAACGTTGTGTGCTCTCAGGTGTCTAACAGTTTCACACACAACAGCGGTTAAACTAAATGATGCAAACTCTATCCAGGGGAAGAAGGAGGAGGCGCAAGATAAAACTGTCTTTCTGCTAAAACGCACCACGTCTGTGTGTGTGTGTGTGTGTGTGTGGTGTGTGGTGTGTGTGTGTGTGTGTGTGTGTGTGTGTGTGTGTGTGTGTGGTGTGTTGTGTGTGTGTGTGTGTGTGTGTGTGTGTGTGGTGTGTGTGTGTGTGTGGTACACGCCAGTCCAAATTAAATAGTGACGATAAGGCCAGCTTGTCTGAGGTACAGTCCGGCCTCAGTGTGTGGATTTTTCCAGCTCGTGGGTGTTTGTGTGAGGTGGGGACCCACAGTGGGCACAAGGAGGTACTTGTTGGCGTGAGGATGGGGTTGGTGGCTGAAATGGGCTGGGAACAGCATTATGGGAAGTGTGTTTCTGAGCGTAGTGTGCTCAGGTCTGAGCGAGCTGTTGAAGAGGCACGGCTCTGTTTTTCCTTCAACATGTGATTTCAGAAAACCAGAGACTGAATTCAAAAACACCGTCTACAGTACACGTGCGTCCAACACTGGGGCTTTTCACGGGGTTTGGACAGAGTTTGATATTTACTGTGAAAGAAAGTATTTTACGTATCTTTCATCCTGTACAACTTCCATTAACTACATCTTAAAGTCACGCTTACTGTAAATAGAAAATCTGCTTTCCAGTTCTAAACATGCATCCGTGACTGTATGGTACAGCTGCTTATAGTCATGATCACACACTGATGTGCACGTAGCCACACCTGCTAACTCAGGGATCTGCTGTGGGCCACAAACTGGCAGCCACCCAGGCAGACCTGATCCTTAAATGCTGAAAATAACCATCTCTTTGCTGAATCATGACCAGGAAAAACACGTGGGCAGGGTGTCGCAGGAGACCCTCCTGACAGTGTACGTAATGAGCTTCAATCTGGATGCCCTGGAGAGGACAAAGACCGCCAGTCATCTCTTACTATAAGTATGTTTCAAAATCTGCTGCTGTAAAATGGACAGCTGTGCATTTCGTTGCAAAGGAACAGTAAGTGCAGCACTCCGTTAATACTGAGCCTTTCTTTTCTGCTCTGAGTGCATGTAACTCATCAAAACAATGAGAACAGGTGTCATTTGAACATCAGAAAGATGCTGCCCTCATGTGCAAATCAACTCAAGCTACGTGTCACCTGCATCCACCACACCATGGAACCACCCCAGGTCCTGGATGGCAACAACCCCACGCAGACAACTGGTCCATCCCCACCTCTAAAAAAGTCTCCAAACTGTCTGCCAACAGCCAGGTGAAACCATGGTGTCCTCTTTGCCTTTTCCAGCCACTGGGGTCCTCAACAGTCAGGTGCCTGTGTTGCTGGATCATGCACAGAGAAATGTGCCCAATGGCCAAAATGTCATAGGTGATGCTCCCTCACATGCAAGTGATAAGTGATACTCTGCCTCTCGAAGTAACCGCCCGTCCAGTCATCTCCTTAAGTCACTGGTTAGTGTCCAATCTCACAACTACTATACAGTAGGATAAAAAGTACCAGGACCCTAAAAACCTGGACCTTCTTTCTGCTGTTAAGATCTCAGCATTACCAAACACCTCTGTCCAGTGACCTCCAAAGGCTGAGGAGCCACAGACATGAATGTCACTATGAATAAAGGTGTTCATTTCCATGATGCTGTAGGTGCTCAGGTCTCTGAAATTAAACAGATTATGATCTAGTTATTCTTTTTGCACATTCAGAATTGGCTGGAGGTTTGTTAAAGTGATGCAGTGTGCGTTGGTCGGCTCCTGGTGTTGCCACTGTGGCTGTTCAACATCCTTCAACTTGGCGTGATGAGGTGCTAAATGCGCCTGAGAAGTTTCCAGAATGTTTGATCTTCATTTTGCACAGCTTGCATGTTGAACTGGTCACATGAAACTCCTCCTTAAGCCACTTTGACACTTCGTGCCAGTGAGTAACTGGTAAACTGTATGCGGCTGCAAAGAAAATTTTGAAATTTTCAAAAATTTCTGGTGTGCAGAAATTTCATACCACTTGCGTGAAAACTAGCTGTGAACATTGCACAACCTATTTGAAAACACTGGGTGTCAAGGCGCACAGGCATTGAGATGTTATGCCTGCGTTACACATAGGCAAGACGTGTTACGAATGTCATATTTGCGTCATTCTTGGCACATTCCTGACATTCTTAACATGACCTTAATGCATCTGAATAGGTTCTTAATAGTGCCTGTTGGTGCGTGATAGTCGTGATTTTCGTGGAGCATGTTTTTGGCTGTCGAAAAAATCTTCATGCCTCTCATTTCGCCTCATGTCGTGGAAGTCGCAACTGAGTTGAGCCACCTTGATTAGTGGTGATCCTTAATAGAGCGTGACAGGTTCTTCTGTGACGTGCGCACAATTAAACCCTGCTGCACCGCATTCAGTTTCATTGCTTGCAGTATGCTGAAGGAGGACAGTGATGCTAAGTCGGCTAAAGTTCATTCCTATGCTCCTCAGCGCGCTCCTGCAGGTGTTCCACCTGCTGCATGTGCCGGATGTTTGGGAAAACGAGCGCGACAAGAGTGCCGCGTGAAGCCACACATCTGGCTCTCTCCGTCTCCTCCTCCTCTCTTGTGCCCTCCATGTCCACAGAGCCCACTAAGTATGCAGTCACAAAGTTCTTCTGCTGTGGAGCAAACTGGAGTGATCTGAATTGTTCAGCAACTGACGGTTGGATGAATATGGGGGTGTGTGTGGAGACAATTTGCCTCATTCACAACGTGACAGAACTTAACGATTAACTTATTCTTGACGTGTGTAATGGTTCCTGATAATTCTCCAGCAGCACGTGCCATTAATCGTAATGCGTTAACAGGTTGCAGCAGTTCCTGAGGACACCTGATGCCCCGAATCACATTTGTGATCAGCGGCCAAGAATGTGTACTTTGTGGCATTCATGACTTGTCGTCATTATGTGTAAACGCACCTTAACATCTGTAACAAACATAACTTTACAGACACATGATCTAACTCATAAGAATGAATGAAAATGCAACCGTTTTACCAATCCATTACAATATATACAGACGTTTGCCCAGTTCTGGATCACCTTTTTTAAAGTCCCGCTGTATGGAGCCATAATGCAACTGAATATCCTTTATTGTGTATTGTTGTATTGGGCATTGGATGTTATCTCGCTGAAAAAGTCTGGATGGTGTAGCCCTTCTACTTAAGGGCCCTGTCCCACTGGCGTTTAGGAGGATTTGTGGATGGAATGCGCACAAAAGTGGCCCACATCCACCAAACAACCGCAATAACTGTGTAACATTCCTGTATGAGTCGGCCGCCATCCGAACACGTCCTTGATCATCCGCAGAGGCACGCATGTCCGCAGCCAGGATTTTTGAGCAGCTCAAAAGTCCTGCTGCGGATGAGATCTGCATCACTGCCTGGACACATACTGAAGACATACGCAGGACATACACAACCACGCGCCCTGTCATCTGCTGATATCCGCAACCGACGGGTTGGTGCGGCTTGGCGGCAGACCGGGACAGCATGCAAAACAGATATGACGCGTGCCCAGCACGGCCACATCACGGTCGCAAATGGTATGTCGCGCATGCAGACAGAGTGGACACGGATGAAGCGAGTGCATCACGGCCGCTGTGCCCCTCATGGGGGCGCCTCCGCGTTTGCCTTCGCTTCTGTTCCCTGTTATATCCACTTTTCTTCCTCATGTATTCGCTGATCCATCCCGGGACATTTGTCATTTCCGCCCACCTTTGTTGCAGACGCTCAGCTTTTGTCTCCTCATTTCATGCGCAAATCCTCCTAAACGCCAGTGGTACAGGGCCCTAAAGTGTGAAGCCACGTTATGTGTGGTGCAAATATTTGCCGGAAATGGATCACTTTGCCCGGTTCTGGATCACGACACTCTGTCTCACTTTGGGTTCATTCCTGGCATCTGGCTGGAGCCCTTCTAATGCAGAATGATACACACTGTGCCCGAGAATGTGTTTTGAACACAAAATGATATAAATTATACTTATTAAATGAGAATTTACTTAGTTTTGAAAAGCACCGTTATACATTTTTACGAGCAAAAACTGAAGTGTGGAGGTGAGATTTCTCCCGAATTAAAAAGTAAAAGCCCCCACATTCATGTCCATTTGTTATTTTGAGATGACCCCCAAAGTCCACATGACTCATGACTACAGACACGAGGCTGCTGCTTCAGTGATCCGCAACTGGCAAATTTTCGCATCTGAGATAAATGCGTGCAGCAATTAAACAGCAAGACACAACACACTGACATTTTCTACCCAAGTAAGTAAGTATTTTCCCACTCTAGAACCAAAAACACCGAATAGCTAACTCACCTTTGCTACGTCTTAGAGATAGACCACCGACACCGGGATGTTTTGATTCCTCTGCTGATCACAAGGAAGTCTGGATCCGGTCGAGCTTGTGGTCGTTTGTAGACAAAACATCAGTCTTTCTATTGGTACCAAGTATTAGCTTATTCACGCTGATTACAAAAAACAGCGGTGCAAAAACTACAGCAGTGATCCGGAACCGGCAATGATCCGGAACCGGGCAAGTGACTGTATTATAAATAATTGTCTTTGAGACAAGATTCCAAATGCGTTCTCTGCCACATAACGAGCACGAGACAACCTGCAGCTGGAGATAATTTCTCTGTGATTCTGGTTTCATCAGCCAAGTTCTGACAGCAAATGCATCTTCAGCTAGAAATGCTATGGCACCAGCTTTATTTTATATAGCATGGCATCAAGCGGGACACATTGGCACGATGAATTGCGCAGCAGTGTGGGGATCAAATTTGTGCAGGCATCAAGGTGCGGCCAGTCGCTTTTAACATTGACGGAGTGGTTGAATTTGTTTCTGTTCCGTGTTAATGAGCTGAGCTAAGTTGTTAACGTGGCGTGAACTGCTGTGTGGAAGCCGAGACTCTATACTTACAGCAGTGAGGAGAAACTGAATCAAACCAGAGACAACATTATTTTAACAATCGATTTTTGAATGTTTTGAACTGATTGTAAAAAATTTAATCATTAGTGATTGATCTCTGCTCCCCTCCACAGCATGTCTTTTCCTGGTTCTCTCCCTCAGCCCCAACCAGTCCCAGCAGAAGACTGCCCCTCCCTGAGCCTGGTTCTGCTGGAGGTTTCTTCCTGTTAAAAGGGAGTTTTTCCTTCCCACTGACGCCAAGTGCTTACTCACAGGGGGTCGTTTTGACCATTGGGGTTTTTCCGTAATTATTGTATGGCTTTTGCCTTACAATATAAAGCGCCTTGGGGCAACTGTTTGTTGTGATTTGGCGCTATATAAATAAAATTAATTTGAAATTTTTGAAAATTGTGAATCATAAAGGAGAAGAATCACGATTCTGATGTAAATTGATTTTTTTTTCCAACAACCCTAATTTTAGCCACTCTTCATTCTACACCTCCTTAAAACAATATGCACATAATATGAATCTGGTCTTATAGACTATTTTACTCACTGGTGCATCATGAGACTTAAGTGTAAATACAGTATCTGTGTGATCATCCTTTGTGCTTCTCCAATGCCCTGTTTGATAGATGTCTGTGTTTTTTTTTAAGTTGATTTGATTAGATTAGATAGAATTTTATTGATCCCTTGGGAAGACTCCCTCAGGGAAATTGAGGTTCGGCAGCATTGTGTAGCAGCACATAGGGTAAGAAGCACACAGAGTATCAAAAGTGGAGAAAAAAAAAAAAAAACAGCTGCAATATAAATACAAATACAATATAAATACCGAACATACTGATCAACACTGGTTTATTGGGTACTACTATTGGTTTGGTTGTTGTGTACTGTGATTTAAGAATCTCTGAACAAACCCAGTTTGCAGACAGCAATGAGACGGAAGGTAAGTTGTAAAAAGGTGGCTTTAATGTTCCAATAGTGACAAACAGTCCAAACAAGTGACCAGAAGGAACAAGAGTCAAAACCAAACATGACAAAGGAATCTACACAGTAAATTTTGCTGAGTAAAATATATTCTGCTGAGATAACAGTCTAAATAGACTAAAATATACTCTATGATAGGGTGAAAGCAGCTCTATGGTGTCGCAGACCGAACTGTCCGCCCTAAAAAATTGGTCTGCCCTGCCTCCAGAGCGGTGTGTAAGACTACAACTCTGCTTCCTGGTCCCAACCCTGGATAGTCACGGTTTGAGGATTTAAGAAAATTGGCCAGATTTCTAGAAATGAGAGCTGCTCCATCCAAAGTGGGATGGATGCCGTCTCTCCTAACAAGACCAGGTTTTCCCCAGAAGCTTTGCCAATTATCTATGAAGCCCACCTCATTTTTTGGACACCACTCAGACAGCCAGCAATTCAAGGAGAACATGCGGCTAAACATGTCACTCCCGGTCTGATTGGGGAGGGGCCCAGAGAAAACTACGAGTCCGACATTGTTTTTGCAAAGTTACACACGATTTAATGTTAATTTTAGTGACCTCCGATTGGCGTAACCGGTGTCATTACTGCCGACGTGAATTACAATCTTACCAAATTTACGCTTAGCCTTAGCCAGCAGTTTCAAATTTCCTTCAATGTCGCCTGCTCTGGCCCCCGGAAGACAATTGACTATGGTTGCTGGTGACACTAACTTCACATTTCGCAAAACAGAGTCGCCAATAACCAGAGTTTGATCCTCTGCGGGTGTGTCGTCGAGTGGGGAAAAACGGTTAGAGATGTGAACGGGTTGGCGGTGTACACGGGGCTTCTGTTTAGGGCTACGCTTCCTCCTCACAGTCACCAGTCAGCCTGCTTTCCCGGCTGCTCGGGATCTGCCAGGGGGTAACTAACGGCGGCTAAGCTACCTTGGTCCGCACCGACTACAGGGGCCTGGCTAGCTGTAGAATTTTCCACGGTGCGGAGCCGAGTCTCCAATTCGCCCAGCCTGGCCTCCAAAGCTACGAATAAGCTACACTTATTACAAGTACCGTTACTGCTAAAGGAGGCTGAGGAATAACTAAACATTTCACACCCAGAGCAGAAAAGTGCGGGAGACACAGGAGAAGCCGCCATGCTAAATCGGCTAAGAGCTAGTAGCTACGCTAAGCTAGCGGATTCTTAAAAACACGCAAAGTGAATAATGTGTAAATAATTTAGAGGTGATTCAGCAGAAGGAGTGCTTTAGTTAAGGCACGTAAAGATTACACTGGGAAACAAATCGTAATCTAGATAACTAGATCAATCTAACTGCGCAGATTAAACAGCTAACAGATACAGAAAAACACCGCTGTGCTCCGGAACAGGAAGTGATACAATACCGCAGTGAGAGCCAACCACCAGTAGAGGCAAGCAAGAGCTATCAAGGGCAATGCAAAGCATGGCTGGTGTATAGTTTCAGAATGTCTGGAAAATCATTTCTGTAGTAAAAGACTGGTGCTTTAAAGATGGTATACAGTTTATTTGTACAGCAGATGATTAAAATTTTACAATTGGTATGTAGTGTATTCACCCCCATATCCCACCAAGAAATGGTTTCAATCAAACAAAGTGTTTAGTTTATTTTATGTGAAAACAGTGTCATTTTGTGATATAAATAGCTGGGTTTCTATTACAGATTAAAGGAGTAGCAAGACGTGGTATGTGTATTTAGCAAGAGGTCCACTCTTTTTCTTGGTTGTTTTACTGTGTTTTTGTTTGGTTGGCAATGTTTCTCCATTCCTGTTTATGACATCAAGCATTATAGCCCTTGAAACCATCTGGTGTCTTTTTTAAATTGACATCATTCTAGACAAGAGAAATGTGCAAGTCTCTTTCTGAGAGAGAGCATGGAGGAGCCGCTATGTAATACTATACAAATAATGAATATATTTCATATTTCAATTAAATATTTGTTCCACTGAAAGAATGTAAAAACATTCATTATTTGTTTATAACAGCTAAAATAAATCCTTGTCATTTGATATATTTTATAATTTATAAAAAAACGAAAAAGAACTTACATTCTGGTGTTCCACTGCTGCTAAAGGCCAAATTGTGACGTGTAGTCCAGTGATGCTGTGCACTGACTTCGGACTTTCATAAAAAAAATACTTTGTGTAGTTTCTCAGTGCAGCCAAAAATCATGTCAGCTTTTCCTCTGAACAGCTCTTCATGCATCCAGATGGCTTACAGCGGGGTGGATTTTGTGTGTGCGTGTGTATGTGTGTGTGTCTGTTACAAGAATTAACACTGTCAGTTCGCTCAATCAAATCGTCGTCTCACTTGTGTCATTGTCCCGCGCGTGTGTGCGTGCTCACACAACCGCGTCGGCGCTTGTGCATACGTGTAGTACAAAAAAAAAAAAAAGACTGTGCACATCCTCAGTGCAACGAAAGAAAATCACATCAGAAATTAGTCCAGCTTTTAACTTCCTGCTAACAGCCTCCAGACAGCGCAATTTGTTTTGTGTATGCGTGCGCATTGTCAGTGGTGGGCACAGATAACCAAAAAATTAACTTCGATAACAGATAATAAGATAACTGAAAAGTTATCTTTGATAAAGATAAACCGATATAAACCACCCAAAAATGTATTAGAAGTTACAGATAACCGATAAATTCCGGTGTTGTCTATGGGATATTTGCAGTTACTAAAGAGCTGAAATTGATTTTTAACACGATTGCTTTTGAAAGCATCAAAAGAGGTAAAAGACCTAAAGAATAAGCAAGAATGTTTGACCATACTGCCCTCTGCAGGAAGCAGCACAGACAAATCCTGAGAGCACCCACGAAATCAACTCTTTACTAATCATAATCATTTTCTTTCAACATTCTGCCCCTGCTGGAAGCACTTGTTTACAACAGCGCTCTCACCACAAAGGAACCCCAAGAGCAGCCATAAGACCAGCTCCCTATCAATTTCAACACTCCGGTCAGGCGGAGCTCTTGAAAAATAAAGTCATACTAACTTATGGTTTTTTGAAAATACTGATAGAATAACTCCATTAATGTCAATTGTGTCATTTGTACAAAGTTAATAAACATATATATTTTAATGTTGAATAAGGCACTAATTCTGAGGTTTTGTAACAAACACAGACCGCAAAGCATTCTGGGTAAAAGTGCTAAACAGTGATTGGTTCAGTAATCCATTATGTAAACCAACACGTTAATGTGACGTGTGTCGTGTGTTGGTTTAAAGATAAATGTGCTTTTGTAAAATATTCCATTTTTATTTGTAAAAACAGGCATTTTTTACGGAGACCTGGAAGTGTCATCGCAATTGCATGTTTTAAAACTTTTATGATGTTGTAAAACGTGCACTCAATATTAGTAAGTAAGTAAGTAAATTTATTTATATAGTGCCTTTCACAGACATAAGGCCATGTACACACGATGTCGGGTATTTGTAAAACCGAATATCTTACCCTTTCAGTTTGGGGAAAAAACTTCATCCACACTATGTCGTTTAAAAAAAAAATCCATCCACATCGAACCGTATAAATGTGTTGTAATTAGTCTGCCAAACCTTTGGGTGGCGGTACTGATTAAAATTCTGTCCAATCAGGAGCCTTATTCTCTTGTCGTCACTTCCACAAAAACTAAAAACATGGCGCCAACCTCGTTCGTGTGGACCAATAAGGAGTCAGAATTACTTCTAACCGTAGTTTTAGAATACAAAGTTAACAAATATATGCACACAAAAAGCGCCTGGACAATGGACAATACCAACACTTTGAGAGCAGCCATGTACCCAGACGTTTAATACTGCCATGAACACACCTGGCCAGTAGATGGCAGTAGCGGCCTTGAAAAAATGTCAAACAAAATTCCAGATAATCCGTGTCTGCTACATTTAAGATGCGTGGAATTTAACAAACGCAAATACACTAACGTCTATAAACCCAGAGAATATATTCACGAGAGTTTTAGGCACTAGAGGTTAATGCTGTTATCTGATGATTTAACTCGCTTGACGTGCAACTTCGCATGCACATTTTTTTTTTCTGTCAAAGTTTTTTTTTTTTTATTAATTGTCTTCAGTGTATTTATAGCCTAGTAAGTAAAACATTTTCTGTATTTTACGTTAGGAGCATTAATGTATGTATATGTATATTTTGCCTGTCGAAATAAGCTAACTCCAGGTTAAAAATACTTATCGTTTTATAGTGAGTTGATTTTATACATTACTGCGTTTGGATGAACAATTTATACATTTACTTGCCCATCAAAATAAGCGAACTTCGTCAAGTAATCTTTTCAGCGCATGCATTATGCAGTTACGCGAGGAAGCTCATCTCGACGACGCACCTCAGCTCAACAGAACACCGGCTGCCAGTGTGGCTGGCAAAAAAAGTCATTTACTTTCAACGTGCAGCAGCTCAGACAGTAGCAGAAGACGTCAATTGCAACATCATTTTCACTCATGGTCACAACATAACTCTTCACCAAACTAACTACATTCCTTGAACTATAAAAACACAACAAATCTAACAACACTGCTAAACTAACATGTACTACAATAATAATAATATTAATAAAAAACAAACAAACCCCAAACTCCCATAATGCATTGCTGCAGTGCATTATGGTCGACAGTGTGTCTGCTTTAAAAGACAGCGTGTACATGCAAACCTTTACTTTTTTAATTGAAAAGACACTTATTTATGGAATTAAATTTGTCTCAATACCTGCACATGCACAGAGGGTGATCTACAAATAGTCGTTGATTTGCACATTTGTCATCCACAAACACAAATTTCTGATTTGTAACTTGTGTGTTGTTTTTTACAAATAGATGTGTATTTTGTAAATATGTAATTTCTTCCATTTGTGAAAAAGAAAAAAAGAAAGCATTTGCAAAACTGAAAATTCTGTTTGTGAAGTGTAACTCAGCATGTTGGCTGCTTTTCTATGCGTTTTGACGGGGGGGGGGGGGGTGACAAGATGAGTCTGATTTCCCATAATGCCTTTTGGCGCTTGTGTTGGTTTAACAAAGCTCAAACCTTCAGAATTCGCACATTACTTTAAAAGTGCAGTATTTTCACTTTGTAAAAATGACAGCGTTGCTGCTAATGTGCTGATAAACTGTCGATCACATTAGGGAAACCGGCTCTTGCTGCAAATTGCACTTTAATGTTGGAATGTGACGTAAAGTTATTGAAGCTAACTGTTTGGATAGCTGTGCCCACCACTGCCACTCAGGGCTTAATTTCCTGGGACGGTGAGTGCTGGGACACAGAGCACCGCTTCATGCTCCTGAACCAACCCTGACCTCTATTCACCCCTAATATCATGATGTCACAGACACAGGACATTCCTCACTTCATCAGATCATGCCTGCTGTCTCCTTAATTCTTGGACTGTTTTCTATAAATTATGTTTGTGCATCAAAAATATGAAAGGTTTTTGTTTTTTGAAATCTTTCACTTATCATTGATAGCAGTGTTGCTTGATTTCAGCCCAGAAGAGCGCACAGAACCAGACTACAGTCACAACGGAGCCAAAAAGGAGCATGAATTAAAGATACTAAAATATACTAACTAAAAAGCAAAAGCTGATTTAATTATTCAGTTATGAAAAAGTAAAGCATTGACATGACCAAACTGGGTCAAATCTCTGCTGAATTAAAGGTGAGATCATTTCTGTAATGTTGATACGTACAGTCACGACAGCAGATATTTCAGTTATTTTTGGCAGACCTCCATGAAGGTTGACAACAAAAACATATCATTTACTTTTAATCTTTGCGTGCACTTATGATTCAGAATAGCTGAGGCCTGTAACTAGTGTTTGTGAGTGCTGTCTTTAGCCGAGTGGGAGCGCAGATGTGTTTGGGTCAGACCCCAAAAATAAAGAAGGATCAGAATAACTGGAGGTGAAACGGGCTGGACTGTGCAGTCCATGCGGTCGTCCTTATGTCGTTATGTTGGGGTTTCCATGCCGTAGCCCAAGCTGGTGTACTTGTATCCTGTGATGACATCATCACCACGTGACTTTCCTTCCCCCAGGACACACCCACGCCACGTGCATGCGTTTCTTTAGCTCATCCCGAAGTGGATTTAGCACGGGCTCATAATGTCCCAACATTTCTTTGTGTGTAAACCAGCTGTGTAACATTTTTGAAAAGGGTTCATTATTCATTCATTTATTTGGTTTGTTTGTTTTGGAGACAGTGGAGTGTAATTTTTTTATGTGCACATTTCTCCACATAACCACATACAGTAGTGTTCAGAATAATAATAGTGCTATTTGACTAAAAAGATTAATCCAGGTTTTGAGTATATTTCTTATTGTCACATGGGAAACAAGGTACCAGTAGATTCAGTAGATTCTCACAAATCCAACAAGACCAAGCATTCATGATATGCACACTCTTAAGGCTATGAAATTGGGCTATTAGTAAAAAAAAAAAAAAAAAAAGTAGAAAAGGGGGTGTTCACATCAATCAATCAATCAATTTTTTTATATAGCGCCAAATCACAACAAACAGTTGCCCCAAGGCGCTTATATTGTAGGCAAGGCCATACCATAATTATGTAAAACCCCAACGGTCCAAAACGCCCCCTGTGAGCAAGCACTTGGCTACAGTGGGAAGGAAAAACTCCCTTTTAACAGGAGAAACCTCCAGCAGAACCAGGCTCAGGGAGGGGCAGTCTTCTGCTGGGACTGGGTTGGGGCTGAGGGAGAGAACCAGGAAAAAGACATGCTGTGGAGGGGAGCAGAGATCGATCACTAATGATTAAATGCAGAGTGGTGCCTACAGAGCAAAAAGAGAAGATTACTAATAGTAGTGTGGCATTCAGCCAGTGAGTTGTCAGTTTTGTGGAACAAACAGGTGTGAATCAGGTGTCCCCTATTTAAGGATGAAGCCAGCACCTGTTGAACATGCTTTTCCTCTTTGAAAGCCTGAGGAAAATGGGACGTTCAAGACATTGTTCAGAAGAACAGCGTAGTTTGATTAAAAAGTTGATTGGAGAGGGGAAAACTTATACGCAGGTGCAAAAAATTATAGGCTGTTCATCTACAATGATCTCCAATGCTTTAAATGGACACAAAAAAAAAACAGAGACGCGTGGGAAGAAAACGGAAAACCAACAAAATGGATAGAAGAATAACCAGAATGGCAAAGGCTCACCCATTGATCAGCTTCAGGATGATCAAAGAACAGTCTGGAGTTACCTGTAAGTGCGTGACAGTTAGAAATGAATGCCTGTGTGAAGCTAATTTATTTGCAAAAATCCCCCGCTCTGTTAAATAAAAGACATGTGCATAAGAGGTTACAATTTGCCAAAGAACACATCAACTGGCCTAAAGAGAAATGGAGGAATATTTTGTGGACTGATGAGAGTAAAATTGTTCTTTTTGGGTCCAAGGGCCGCAGACAGTTTGTGAGACGACCCCCAAACTCTGAATTCAAGCCACAGTTCACAGTGAAGACAGTGAAGCATGCTGGTGCAAGCATCATGATATGGGCATGTTTCTCCTACTATGGTGTTGGGCCTATATATCCATACCAGATATCATGGATCAGTTTGGATATGTCAAAATACTTGAAGAGGTCATGTTGCCTTATGCTGAAGAGGACATGCCCTTGAAATGGGTGTTTCAACAAGACAATGACCCCAAGCACACTAGTAAACGAGCAAAATCTTGGTTCCAAACCAACAAAATTAATGCCTCGCAGATGTGAAGAAATCATGAAAACTGTGGTTATACAACTAAATACTAGTTTAGTGATTCACAGGATTGCTAAAAAAGCAGTTGAACATAATAGTTTTGAGTTTGTAGCATCAACAGCAGATGCTACTATTATTGTGAACACCCCCTTTTCTACTTTTTTTTTTTACTAATAGCCCAATTTCATAGCCTTAAGAGTGTGCATATCATGAATGCTTGGTCTTGGTGGATTGTGAGAATCTACTGAATCTACTGGTACCTTGTTTCCCATGTAACAATAAGAAATATACTCAAAACCTGGATTAATCTTTTTAGTCACATAGCACTACTATTATTGTGAACACTACTGTAAGCCTGTAACTTCTTCTGGTGTATTTGTATTTGTATTTGTTGTAATTGATGTAAAGTCCGAAACATATTCAGTGGCAGCTTCACCATCAGAGAGCCTCATCCACAACTACACAAAAGACTCCAAGTTGTCATTGATGTTAAAGGGGGCAGCACACAGTATGGAGGACAGGGGTATGTAAACTTTTGATCAGGGTAATTATGGTTTACAAAGCGTAAACACAGTTGTTTGACCATAAATGGATTCACCCAACCACAAACCATGAGTGAAAAAAAAGTTTTTTTTGTATTATTCATATTCTCTGAAAAATGGGCAAAAAAAAAAAAAAAAATCAAAAATTCTGCCAGGGTATGTAAACTTTTGAACACAGCTGTTGATATGAACAAAGTTAGGAATGAAACAAAAATGCTGACTTTTTGGGGGTACAAAATGAAGCTGGGTAATCCTCTGGCCAACATCCTGTCTTTCAGCAAACTTCCAGACCCACGTTCTTTGCCAGGAAGTTTGAAGCCAGTGTCAGTCAGGAGATCATCAACCAGCTGGACTCCTACCTGTTGGTGCTTATGCCTCGGCATGCCAAACCTCCAGGCCTACTGGGAGAACATCTATGAGCAAGAGACAGACGGCCCAGCCAGCCTATCAGATGCTGCTCTGAGCCACTTCCATGCCTTCACTCGTATGGGGCTTTCATGTGTTGCCAGCTCACTGCAAGGCCATCCCAACGACAACAGCTGCAGGTGAAAACAGCCACGTGTTTGTCTGTGTGTGTTTTATTTATGGGTTAACCTGCAATGTCACTCAGTTTTCTTCATGCCGGGTCATATAGCAATGGGATGGTATTCAAAGATTTCTGCACCATTTGCAAAAGCCACTCTGTAGTCTAAACTTTGTAGGTATTTATGGTGGAAATCTGACCACAAAACATAAGAGTGTCAGGAACTGTGAGGACATGGCACGACAGGCGGGTGGACACAAATGCAGACTCATTGCTCAGAGGTGCGATTTAGAAAAAGGTTTAATCAAAAACTGGCTCAGGTCTGTACACTGGATGACAAGCAGGCAGACGGAGGTACAGACAGTCGTGAGGTTGTGGCATGGTCAGTAACAAGCAGAGTTCCAGCACGGGCAAACAGGTGTATCGGAGGAGGCAAAAACGGAGTCAAAAACAAGCAGAGTTCAGGCACAGAGAAGCAGGTTAACTGGCTCAGGCAAAAGGCAAGGTCAAAACAGGCGAAGGTCAAACATGGCAATAAAACAGACTATGGCAGAAAACACACGAGAGGTTAGGAACGAGGCAAAATGCACAACGAACTAGCAGTGAGTGGTGGAAGACAAGGGGTTTAAAAGCAGAGGATGATCAGGGTGTGATGAGATGCAGGTGCAGGAAAGAAGGCGTGGCTGAGTGAGACAAGAGTGGAGTGACAGGTGGGTGTGTCAGACAAAAGCAGCAAAAGAGGAATGTGACAGAACAAATGTTAAACAATTAGGAAATAATGATACCTAGAATACAAATGTGGGAAACAGAATAAACAAATGAAAAGGCAGAAACAGAACAGAAAATTAAAGGCTGGATCTAAACTAGATGAGAACTCAACGTGTGGCAGGAGTGTACAGAAAACCTGAGGGACTAATGTGCTCAAGACAGAGTGACTAAATAACCAGAAAGTAAAGGATGAAGGCTAAACTAGAACAGAACTCAATAAGTGGCTGAAGTGTAACAGATAATCCTCAAAACCTAATGTGATAACACAGAATGACTAAATAAGAGACAGAGACTAGAACCAGAACCAAACTTAACGTGGGTGAAGTGTAACAAATCATAAAACCAAGACTAAAGTGTAAGAAACAGAAAATAAACACTCAGAGCTAAACAGAAGGACCAAGACAGGGAAATGGACAGAGACTGGTGGACAAAAGCAGGTTCTGGGCCGGTCCAGGACCAAAGCATGACAAAGAGGGTACATAGCAGGAGCGGATCTAGAATGCAATGGTTGGGTGGGTCCACCTTTTAATAAGGGCACAACACGCATTGCCAGCAAAAATGTTTCAAATTAAGTCCCTTTAAGTTGTGTTTTGTTCTTGGGAAACAGCCAAAACTCAAAGGGAGCCATGTCAGGAGAGAAGGAAGCCTGACAAATCACAGGAGTTTGGTGTTTGGCCAGGAAAGCCTGAATCAGCTGAGCAGACATGGGCGGGTGCCATCATCATGATGGAGCTGCCCACAGATTCGGTCATTTGCCATGCACAGCATCACAAAGCCAATGTAGAACCTGCTGATAATACTCTTTATTAATATTTTGGCTTTGGGTATCACCAAGGCCAAAATACCAAGCTTTTGGCAAAATTTAATGTAATACAGTTACAGCCTTACAGTGAACTGTAAGCTGACTGCTAGTAATTGATGTGCTCTACAGGCGGAAAAAACATTTTGTGCATGTGCAAGAAGGTTCTCTACACAAATGACAACTGGCACGCTTAATTTGTTTCCGTAGGATAAATAAGGTCACATTATATATGTACGTCGTGGGTTCTAGCCACGGTGGGCGGTGCCAGGCAGCCACGCCCAGCACTGCAAATTTCTCACTTTCTTCGTATCAAATCACAAACAGCAGAGATCTGAGCGTCAGCACGTTCTGTGGCCACAGTGGCGCGCTGTGAAGGGCAGCAGCTGAAAACAGCGTCTCTGCTCTGAACTGAAGAACAAAAAAAAAAAAACACCACGAAAATCCAGCATTATAATCCTGAGGTCTTTCTGTGTTCATGTGTGATGATATATTCAGAAATTTACAGTTTATTTTACAGTTGAAAGGCTTTGTGTTTCCAAAAAACTCATAGTTTGAAATAGGGATGAGCGAGTACACCACTATCTGCATCTGTATCTGTTCAGCCATCTAAATTATCTGTATCTGTATCTGTACTCATAGTGGGCGGGGCCTAAAACGGAAGTGGTCATGGTTAACATGAAATGGCTGGGGCTTAAACACCCAGAAGGCCAAGGTCTGGTCAAATGACCAATCTACCTCTAAAGTCCACGGATAGTCAAATGACTCCAAGATCCCCTGTGGAGAGCTACTTCTGTTATGTAAACAAGGAAGTCTCAGAACACCTCAGGGGAGGGGCTGACTTGGCTAGCCACATTCTTGTGTTTGCATATTTGCTGTCTGAAAGGGCTGCTGATTTGTGCTTAAATAACTTTACCCTGGGGGAGAGATGAAATTTGTTTTCTGAATTGTATTGAAATGTACCAAAAAACACACCAAAAGAAAACTTTGTTTTCTGAATTGTATTGAAATGTACCAAAAAACACACCAAAAGAAAACTTTGTTTTCTGAATTGTATTGAAATGTACCAAAATGTACCAAAAAACACACCAGAAAACCAAAATATATACAATAGGTACAGGTTACAGTCACTCACAATGACTAACAGTCCCCACACTGTTATTATGTCATTATGTCCACATGATGACAGCAAGCAGACACACATGCGTCACAGTGGGCAGTTGTTAGTCCATGTCTATCCAAACACAGTACATGTTGTCCAGCTGGGACATCCAGAACAACAGATCTTTCAGCCGCTGTGGTGCACAAATAGTTGTAGCAATAGGTGTACTAGGCAGCTGTAATTTTACACGTTTTGCACACAACTCCTGCTTCATACGCAGCCCTTTCAGCTAAGCAGGCAAGTGACTCCAAGATCCCCTGTGGAGAGCTACTTCTGTTATGTAAACAAGGAGGTCTCAGAACACACAGACAGCAAATATGCAAACACAAGAATGTGGCTAGCCAAGTCAGCTAGCCAGGGTCATTTGACTCTCCGTGGGCTTTACAGGTAGAAGAGAAAAGCTTGGACCTCCGAGTGTTAAATCAGTACATTATTTTAAGTCTGAAATTGATATGGATTGATCAGAAGTTGCTATATTTATTGTTTATTTCAAAACTATTTACAGAACAGCCTCAAAATTGAGATTCAAATCAATGTTTTTGATCATAAAAGTAAGAGAACTATTTACAGAACAAGTTTTTTATGACCTCAGAACTTGAATATTCTTAAGTGTATGAAATAACAGAACAGCCTCAGAATTGAGATTCAATGTAGTAGGAAATTATGAACTACTAAGTATGGATGAACAAGAGTTATCATACTCAACACAACTTTCTTTTTTAATTTTATGATCAAACTGTGATTTTTTTTTCAATTAGTTATTTTTACTACCTAACGTTCTCGGCATTTTTTTACACACAAAGTTAAACAATATTGATTAAGGTGTGTGTGTGTCAGTGCATGACTGTCTGTGTGCATGTGTGTGTGACTGAGTGACTGTATGAGAGTGAAAGAGGTTCGACTGACCAATTTATTTTTATGAACAGCAGTGATAAAGTGTCACATACTGCATGCAGCCATATACAATAAAAAATATTAATATAGGCTCCTTTGTGTGTTCAGCTACATGTGTGTATGTGTGTAAGTGGTCTGTAAGACTGTTTATTTTTTAATGATCTGTGTGAACTTGGTGATTCATGCAAACATCCAGTGATGTCAAACAGGGAAATAATATGTGCACTGTATTCTTCTCAAAAGCACCGCGTTCAGTACGAGCAAAGTTTTCCAACTGACTTTATATCACCAACAAAACAAAGAGCAAACAAACGGTTAAAAATAAATAAATTAGTAAAAAACCCGACTGGAGTGGAGGTAGTGACCGACGCGACAGGAGCTGTTTTCAACTCTGTCTTGTCAAAAGCACCGCGTAAGATACGAAACAAGTTCACCAAGTAATTTTAAATATCAGACAAACCGAAAAAGAGGCGAGCTGAAGAAAACTTAGAGTACTGACAGAGCAATGTGAGGCAAAATCCAGCCAAGCACAGTGTGTGTGTGTGTGTGTGTGCATGTGTGCGAGCTGCCGAGAGACGTGTCTGTGTAGGGAGGGTGTGGGCGCTGTGTGTGACTTGCCAATCACAGAGCGTGAAGACAGTCAGTTTGCCAATGAGAATTTTCCTTCAGCATGAGCACAGATATGATGAGTTTTATTCGGATCATGCTCGTGCTCGTCAAAATGCTTTATCCGTACTAGATACTTGTCTGAAACGAGTATCCGGCTCAACCCTAGTTTAAAAAACAGCAGATGTGTGATCAGCGAGGGAGGACGAGGGGGAGGGAGGAGAGACACAGAGAAAGAGGAGAGAGAGGAGGAGGAGGGGAAGCGAGAGACAGAGAAACAGAGAGAGAGAGGAGGAGGAGGGGTGGAGAGGAGGACGGGCACAGCATCAGTGAAAGAGGAAACTGATTCACAAAGTTTTTCATTTTAAAACAGCAGGTTTAACAAATCAGTCCAGGTTCAGCTCTTGTTCAAACAACGCAGTTAAGTGTTATACTGTTTAAAAGAAATGTCATACAATCCCACTCAGACATCTTGAGAAAAAACAAAAGTGTCAGGATGACAGAAAAAACTGCCTGCTTCACTGGATTAAAACTACTGTGTGTCATTTTTGAAGAAGAGAGTAAATGCTATGTCCATTGAATATTCATGTGTTTATAACATTCAACATTATTGAATTTATTAACTTAGACAGAAACATGCAAAAAAGAACTTTGATCCTACAAATATTACAACATAACTGTAATTATTTGTGTTTATTATTCTTCCTTTCAATGCATCTAAAACCATTAAAAATTAGTTAAAATAAGTCTTGCCAATAACATTTTAGTGGTAGAAAACCCCTATAGCTTCGAAGCTATAAGCCGTGATCACATAATTTACCTGGCACTAAAATGGTCCAAGCTAGAACCCTAATGTACACACATATATATATATATATATATATATATATATATATATATATATATATATATATATATATATATATATATATATATATATATATATATATATATATATATATATACACACACACAGTGGGGAACATAAGTATTTGACCCCCTGTCAGTTTTGCAGGTTTTCCCACCTACAAAGAATGGAGAGGTCTATAATTTTTATCATAGGTACACTTCAACTGAGAGAGACAAAATCTAAAAAAAAAATCCAGAAAATCACATTGTATGATTTTTAAATAATTAATTTGCATTTTATTGCATAAAATAAGTATTTGAACACCTACCAACCAGCAAGAATTCTGGCAACACAGACCTGTTAATTTTTCTTTAAGAAGCCCTCTTATTCTGCACGCTTTACCTGTATTAATTGCACCTGTTTGAACTTGTTACCTGTATAAAAGACACCTGTTCACACACTCAATCAATCACACTCCAACCTGTCCACCATAGCCAAGACCAAAGAGCTGTCTAAGGACACCAGGGACAAAACTGTAGACCTGCACAAGGCTGGGATGGACTACAGGACAACAGGCAAACAGCTTGGTAGAAGACAACAACTGTTATGATTATTTATTAGAAAGTGGAAGAAACGCAAGATGACTGTCAATCTCCCTCGGTCTGGGATTCCATGCAAGATCTCACTTTGTGGGGTAAATATGATTCTGAGAAAGCTCAGAACTACACAGGAGGACCTGGTCAATGACCTGAAGAGAGCTGGGACCACAGTCACAAAGATTACATTAGTAACACATGATGCTGTCATGGTTTAAAATCCTGCAGGGCAGCAAGGTCCCCCTGCTCAAGCCAGCACATGTCCAGGCCGTTTGAAGTTCATCAGTGACCATCTGGATAATCCAGAGAAGTCATGGGAGAAGGTCATGTGGTCAGATGAGACCAGAATAGAGCTTTTTGGAATCAACTCCACTTACCATGTTTAGAAGATGAGAACAACCCCAAGAAAACCATCCCAACCGTGAAGCATGTGGGTGGAAACATCATACTCTGGGGGTGCTCTTCTGCAAAGGGGACATGACGACTGCACCGTATTGAAGGGAGGATGGATGGGGTCATGTATTGCAAAATTTTGGTAAACAACCTCCTTCCCTCAGTAAGAGGATTGGAGATGGGTCATGGCTGGATCTTCCAGCATGACAGTGACCCCAAACACACAGCCAGGGCAACTAAGGAGGGGCTCCGTAAGAAGCATTTCAAGGTCCTGGAGTGGCCTGGCCAGTCTCCAGACCTGAACTCAATAGAAAATCTTTGGAGGGAGCTGAAACTCCAAACCTGAAATATTTGGAGAAGATCTGTATGGATGAGTGAACCAAAATCCCTGCTGCAGTGGGTGAAAACCTGGTGAAAAACTACAGGAAATGTTTGACCTCTGTAATTGCAAACAAAGGCTACTGTACCAAATATTAACATTGATTTTCACAGGTGTTCAAATACTTATTTGCAGCAGTAACATACAAATAAATTATTTAAAACTAGAAGCACTCAGAGAGTGCAAACCTCCGCCAAGGCCATGGGGTCACTGACGCCATAACATCTACACGCCGTGGAATCATTGAACCTAAAAAAGTCTAACAATGATGTTTGCTCAGTAGTAAAAAAAAGTTTCATCTGCTGTCACTGGATAGCATGTATCCTTAGCGCTTGGCAACTTGCACCTTTCCCAGAAGCTACTGTCATCTGAACACTGATATTGATATTGCATGTGCTTATAGACAAAAACAAATAAGAGACAAAATTCAACTTTTTATTCAACTAAACTGCAAATATATGAATTTTTTAACATTTATGAAACACTTCTCTAAACAAGGCCATAGGGTCACTGACCCTAAAGAGATTCCCTCCTTGGCACAGTGATCTATTTCTTTTTGTCTCTTTCTCTAAAATTGTATATAATAATCATTAGATTATTAATATATAAACAAAAATAAATTTAAGAAATATTACAATTTGAAAACAAATGCACCCGAACATGATGACAGCTGCATCTGCGTAATGCTGACTTTTAACATTGAAAATGCCATAGACATGCTAACGCGTTAGCATCGGGATCCTGATCGTGATCCGGATCACCACTAACATTTAATCACTTGTTCCTCTTGTCATTTCCAACCACTCCACAAAATTTCATCAAAATCCGTTCAAAATGTTTTGAGTTATCCTGCTGGCAGACAGACAGACAAACAAACAAATGCGACCGAAAACATAACCTCCTTGGCGGAGGTAAAAATCATACATTGTGATTTCCGGATTTTTTTTTTTTTTTTTAGATTATGTCTCTCACAGTAGACATGCACCTAAGATGAAAATTTCAGACCCCTCCATGATTTCTAAGTGGGAGAACTTGCAAAATCGCAGGGTGTTCAAATACTTATTTTCCTCATGTATATATATACTGCAGAAGACAGCAGAAGACTGCCCCTCCCTGAGCCTGGTTCTGCTGGAGGTTTCTTCCTGTTAAAAGGGAGTTTTTCCTTCCCACTGTCGCCAAGTGCTTGCTCACAGGGGGTCGTTTTGACCGTTGGGGTTTTTACGTAATTATTGTATGGCTTTTGCCTTACAATATAAAGCGCCTTGGGGCAATTGTTTGTTGTGATTTGGCGCTATATAAATAAAATAGATAGATAGATAGATAGATAGATAGATAGATAGATAGATAGATAGATAGATAGATAGATAGATAGATAGATAGATAGATAGATAGATAGATAGATAGATAGATAGATAGATAGATAGATAGATAGATAGATAGATAGATAGATAGATAGATAGATAGATAGATAGATAGATAGATAGATAGATAGATAGATAGATAGATAGATAGATAGATAGATAGATAGATAGATAGATAGATAGATAGATAGATAGATGAGTACACACACACACATATGCAAGATGTAATCAGTGCCTTGGGAATGTTCATGTATCCATCCTCTAACTTGTCTGAAGAAGACTGGATGTAAAAGTGATGGTTTATATGTGATATACTAGAGGGTGCACTTACATCATTTTGGCTTTTAGATTTATTTCTTCTAATTTATGGTGTTGAGATTACCTTTCACTGTGAGTTTAAAGGGCATAACTTTAGAAATTGGAATACAAAAAGCCTGAATTTATATAAATACAATCTTCAAAATTCAACCACATTAGGGGAATTGTTGAACACAAACTACTGTATATAATCATTGACACGTTTTCTGGAGTTGGAATTAAGAGTCCCCCCCCCATCCACAGTCTGGACTAAAGTGTTCCTACGTGTCACCAGTGTGATGGAGACCAGCAGAAGTCGCTGTGCACGTGGTAGTCATTAAACCTCAATCCCCGACAGCTAAGAGACTCTCTGGCCACAGAGGCCAGACCCTGGGTTTTAGCCTTCTGGTCCCATGCTGGAGATTGTGAGTTCACGTCCTGAGGTGGTGCGACAGAGTGAAGTGACACAAACACAATAAGTGAAACTGCTACAGCAGCACACTGCACCTGCTGTGTGTATCTGACTGTGCTGCCTTCATGTGCACTTGTGAATACAGAAAGCAGGAACTGGTGGACTCCAGAGGTTCTTGATGGGATGAAGTCTCAGCGGTTTCAGCTAAACGTTGTGTGCTCTCAGGTGTCTAACAGTTCACACACACACAGCGGTTAAACTAAATGATGCAAACTCTATCCATGGGGAAGAAAGGAGGAGGCGCAGATAAAACATGTCTTTCTGCTAAACGCACCACGTCTGTGTGTGTGTGTGTGTGTGTGTGTGTGTGTGTGTGTGTGTGTGTGTGTGTGTGTGTGTGTGTGTGTGTGTGTGTGTGTGTGTGTGTGTGTGTGTGTGTGTGTGTGTGTGTGTGTGTGTGTGTGTGTGTGTGTACACGCCAGTCCAAATTAAATAGTGACGATAAGGCCAGCTTGTCCTGAGGTACAGTCCGGCCTCAGTGTGTGGATTTTTCCAGCTGTGGGTGTTTGTGTGAGGTGGGGACCCACAGTGGGCACAAGGAGGTACTTGTTGGCGTGAGGATGGGGTTTGGTGGCTGAAATGGGCGGGAACAGCATTATGGGAAGTGTGTTTCTGAGCGGTAGTGTGCTCAGGTCTGAGCGAGCTGTTGAAGAGGCACGGCTCTGTTTTTCCTTCAACATGTGATTTCAGAAAACCAGAGACTGAATTCAAAAACACCGTCTACAGTACACGTGCGTCCACACTGGGGCTTTCACGGGGTTTGGACAGAGTTTGATATTTACTGTGAAAGAAAGTATTTTAGTATCTTTCATCCTGTACAACTTCCATTAACTACATCTTAAAGTCACGCTTACTGTAAATAGAAAATCTGCTTTCCAGGTTCTAAACATGCATCCGTGACTGTATGGTACAGCTGCTTATAGTCAGATCAACACACTGATGTGCACGTAGCCACACCTGCTAACTCAGGGATCTGCTGTGGGCCACAACTGGCAGCCACCCAGGCAGACCTGATCCTTAAATGCTGAAAATAACCATCTCTTTGCTGAATCATGACCAGGAAAAACACGTGGGCAGGGTGTCGCAGGAGACACTCCTGCACAGTGTACGTAATGAGCTTCATCTGGATGCCCTGGAGAGGACAAAGACCGCCAGTCATCTCTTACTATAAAGTATGTTTCAAAATCTGCTGCTGTAAAATGGACATGCTGTGCATTTCTGTTGCAAAGGAACAGTAAGTGCAGCACTCCGTTAATACTGAGCCTTTCTTTTCTGCTCTGAGTGCATGTAACTCATCAAAACAATGAGAACAGGTGTCATTTGAACATCAGAAAGATGCTGCCCTCATGTGCAAATCAACTCAAGCTACGTGTCACTGCATCCACCACACCATGGAACCACCCCAGGTCCTGGATGGCAACAACCCCAGCAGACAACTGGTCCATCCCCACCTCTAAAAAAGTCTCCAACTGTCTGCCACAGCCAGGTGAAACCATGGTGTCCTCTTGGCCTTTTCCAGCCACTGGGGTCCTCAACAGTCAGGTGCCTGTGTGCTGGATCATGCACAGAGAAATGTGCCACATGGCCAAAATGTCATAGGTGATGCTCCCTCACAATGCAAGTGATAAAGTGATACTCTGCCTCTCGAAGTAACCGCCCGTCCAGTCATCTCCTTAAGTCACTGGTTAGTGTCCAAATCTCACAACTACTATACAGTAGGATAAAAAGTACCAGGACCCTAAAAACCTGGACCTTCTTTCTGCTGTTAAGATCTCAGCATTACCAAACACCTCTGTCCAGTGACCTCCAAAGGCTGAGGAGCCACAGACATGAATGTCACTATGAATAAAGGTGTTCATTTTCCATGATGCTGTAGGTGCTCAGGTCTTCTGAAATTAAACAGATTATGATCTAGTTATTCTTTTTGCACATTCAGAATTGGCTGGAGGTTTGTTAAAGTGATGCAGTGTGCGTTGGTCGGCTCCTGGTGTTGCCACTGTGGCTGTTCAACATCCTTCAACTTGGCGTGATGATGTGCTAAATGCGCCTGAGAAGTTTCCAGAATGTTTGATCTTCATTTTGCACAGCTTGCATGTTGAACTGGTCACATGAAACTCCTCCTTAAGCCACTTTGACACTTCGTGCCAGTGAGTAAACTGGTAAACTGTATGCGGCTGCAAAGAAAATTTTGAAATTTTCAAAATTTCTGGTGTGCAGAAATTTCATACCACTTGCGTGAAAACTAGCTGTGAACATTGCACAACCTATTTGAAAACACTGGGTGTCAAGGCGCACAGGCCATTGAGATGTTATGCTGCGTTTACACATAGGCAAGACGTGTTACGAATGTCATATTTGCGTCATTCTTGGCACATTCCTGACATTCTTAACATGACTTAATGCATCTGAATAGGTTTCTTAATAGTGCCTGTTGGTGCGTGATAGTCGTGATTTTCGTGGAGCATGTTTTTGGCTGTCAAAAAATCTTCATGCCTCTCATTTCGCCTCATGTCGTGGAAGTCGCAACTGAGTTGAGCCACCTTGATTAGTGGTGATCCTTAATAGAGCGTGACAGTGTTCTTCTGTGACGTGCGCACAATTAAACCCTGCTGCACCGCATTCAGTTTCATTGCTGCAGTATGCTGAAGGAGGACAGTGATGCTAAGTCGGCTAAAAGTTTCATTCCTATGCTCCTCAGCGCGCTCCTGCAGGTGTTCCACCTGCTGCATGTGCCGGATGTTTGGGAAAACGAGCGCGACAAGAGTGCCGCGTGAAGCCACACATCTGGCTCTCTCCGTCTCCTCCTCCTCTCTGTGCCACTCCATGTCACAGAGCCCAACTAAGTATGCAGTCACAAAGTTCTTCTGCTGTGGAGCAAACTGGAGTGATCTGAATTGTTCAGCAACTGACGGTTGGATGAATATGGGGGTGTGTGTGGAGACAATTTGCCTCATTCACAACGTGACAGAACTTAACGATTAACTTATTCTTGACCGTGTGTAATGGTTCCTGATAATTCTCCAGCAGCACGTGCCATTAATCGTAATGCGTGGTAACAGGTTGCAGCAGTTCCTGAGGACACCTGATGCCCCGAATCATCACATTTGTGATCAGCGGCCAAGAATGTGTACTTTGTGGCATTCATGACTTGTCGTCATTATGTGTAAACGCACCTTAACATCTGTAACAAACATAACTTTACAGACACATGATCTAACTCATAAGAATGAATGAAAATGCAACCGTTTTACCAATCCATTACAATATATACAGACGTTTGCCCAGTTCTGGATCACCTTTTTTAAAAGTCCCGCTGTATGGAGCCATAATGCAACTGAATATCCTTTATTGTGTATTGTTGTATTGGGCATTTGGATGTTATCTCGCTGAAAAAGTCTGGATGGTGTAGCCCTTCTACTTAAGGGCCCTGTCCCACTGGCGTTTAGGAGGATTTGTGGATGGAATGCGCACAAAAGTGGCCCACATCCACCAAACAACCGCAATAACTGTGTAACATTCCTGTATGAGTCGGCCGCCATCCGAACACGTCCTTGATCATCCGCAGAGGCACGCATGTCCGCAGCCAGGATTTTTGAGCAGCTCAAAAGTCCTGCTGCGGATGAGATCTGCATCACTGCCTGGACACATACTGAAGACATACGCAGGACATACACAACCAACGCGCCCTGTCATCTGCTGATATCCGCAACCGACGGGTTGGTGCGGCTTGGCGGCAGACCGGGACAGCATGCAAAACAGATATGACGCGTGCCCAGCACGGCCACATCACGGTCGCAAATGGTATGTCGCGCATGCAGACAGAGTGGACACGGATGAAGCGAGTGCATCACGGCCGCTGTGCCCCTCATGGGGGCGCCTCCGCGTTTGCCTTCGCTTCTGTTCCCTGTTATATCCACTTTTCTTCCTCATGTATTCGCTGATCCATCCCGGGACATTTGTCATTTCCGCCCACCTTTGTTGCAGACGCTCAGCTTTTGTCTCCTCATTTCATGCGCAAATCCTCCTAAACGCCAGTGGTACAGGGCCCTAAAGTGTGAAGCCACGTTATGTGTGGTGCAAATATTTGCCGGAAATGGATCACTTTGCCCGGTTCTGGATCACGACACTCTGTCTCACTTTGGGTTCATTCCTGGCATCTGGCTGGAGCCCTTCTAATGCAGAATGATACACACTGTGCCCGAGAATGTGTTTTGAACACAAAATGATATAAATTATACTTATTAAATGAGAATTTACTTAGTTTTGAAAAGCACCGTTATACATTTTTACGAGCAAAAACTGAAGTGTGGAGGTGAGATTTCTCCCGAATTAAAAAGTAAAAGCCCCCACATTCATGTCCATTCGTTATTTTGAGATGACCCCCAAAGTCCACATGACTCATGACTACAGACACGAGGCTGCTGCTTCAGTGATCCGCAACTGGCAAATTTTCGCATCTGAGATAAATGCGTGCAGCAATTAAACAGCAAGACACAACACACTGACATTTTCTACCCAAGTAAGTAAGTATTTCCCACTCTAGAACCAAAAACACCGAATAGCTAACTCACCTTTGCTACGTCTTAGAGATAGACCACCGACACCGGGATGTTTTGATTCCTCTGCTGATCACAAGGAAGTCTGGATCCGGTCGAGCTTGTGGTCGTTTGTAGACAAAACATCAGTCTTTCTATTGGTACCAAGTATTAGCTTATTCACGCTGATTACAAAAAACAGCGGTGCAAAAACTACAGCAGTGATCCGGAACCGGCAATGATCCGGAACCGGGCAAGTGACTGTATTATAAATAATTGTCTTTGAGACAAGATTCCAAATGCGTTCTCTGCCACATAACGAGCACGAGACAACCTGCAGCTGGAGATAATTTCTCTGTGATTCTGGTTTCATCAGCCAAGTTCTGACAGCAAATGCATCTTCAGCTAGAAATGCTATGGCACCAGCTTTATTTTATATAGCATGGCATCAAGCGGGACACATTGGCACGATGAATTGCGCAGCAGTGTGGGGATCAAATTTGTGCAGGCATCAAGGTGCGGCCAGTCGCTTTTAACATTGACGGAGTGGTTGAATTTGTTTCTGTTCCGTGTTAATGAGCTGAGCTAAGTTGTTAACGTGGCGTGAACTGCTGTGTGGAAGCCGAGACTCTATACTTACAGCAGTGAGGAGAAACTGAATCAAACCAGAGACAACATTATTTTAACAATCGATTTTTGAATGTTTTGAACTGATTGTAAAAAATTTAATCATTAGTGATTGATCTCTGCTCCCCTCCACAGCATGTCTTTTTCCTGGTTCTCTCCCTCAGCCCCAACCAGTCCCAGCAGAAGACTGCCCCTCCCTGAGCCTGGTTCTGCTGGAGGTTTCTTCCTGTTAAAAGGGAGTTTTTCCTTCCCACTGACGCCAAGTGCTTACTCACAGGGGGTCGTTTTGACCATTGGGGTTTTTCCGTAATTATTGTATGGCTTTTGCCTTACAATATAAAGCGCCTTGGGGCAACTGTTTGTTGTGATTTGGCGCTATATAAATAAAATTAATTTGAAATTTTTGAAAATTGTGAATCATAAAGGAGAAGAATCACGATTCTGATGTAAATTGATTTTTTTTTTCCAACAACCCTAATTTTAGCCACCTCTTCATTCTACACCCCCTCCTTAAAACAATATGCACATAATATGAATCTGGTCTTATAGACTATTTTACTCACTGGTGCATCATGAGACTTAAGTGTAAATACAGTATCTGTTGTGATCATCCTTTGTGCTTCTCCAATGCCCTGTTTGATAGATGTCTGTGTTTTTTTTTAAGTTGATTTGATTAGATTAGATAGAATTTTATTGATCCCTTGGGAAGACTCCCTCAGGGAAATTGAGGTTCTGGCAGCATTGTGTAGCAGCACATAGGGTAAGAAGCACACAGAGTATCAAAAGTGGAGAAAAAAAAAAAAAAACAGCTGCAAATATAAATACAAATACAATATAAATACCGAACATACTGATCAACACTGGTTTATTGGGTACTACTATTGGTTTGGTTGTTGTGTACTGTGATTTAAGAATCTCTGAACAAACCCAGTTTGCAGACAGCAATGAGACGGAAGGTAAGTTGTAAAAAGGTGGCTTTAATGTTCCAATAGTGACAAACAGTCCAAACAAGTGACCAGAAGGAACAAGAGTCAAAACCAAACATGACAAAGGAATCTACACAGTAAATTTTGCTGAGTAAAATATATTCTGCTGAGATAACAGTCTAAATAGACTAAAATATACTCTATGATAGGGTGAAAGCAGCTCTACTGGTGTCGCAGACCGAACTGTCCGCCCCTAAAAATTGGTCTGCCCTGCCTCCACTGCGCATGCGTACATTTACGACCACAGCAGCTCCTGTGAGATGAACTCTCTTCACCCAAAGCGATCAAATGGATTAATGGGATTATTAACCATCGAATGACAAGGTGAAACCTCTTAAATCCTTCTAAAGTCAGTTTTAAGCAGAAACGAGCCAATAATCGGTGACGCTTAGAAATGACGGATGTGCAGTGAACGCAACAGCTAGCAGTAGTGCTGCAACAAACGATTATTTGGATCATCGATGAATCTGATGGGGTTTTGACACGATTAATCGGATTAGCGGGGAATTTTTTAAAAATGTGCCAGGGAAACCATTTTTCTCTCCTTCCATCACTTTATTTAACAACAGAACATTATTTGAAAACTTAAAATACTTGAAAATCAGCAAATCATCAAATGTTCCTTGGCTGTTGAAATATAAAATAATAAAGAATAAAACAGTTTATAATAAAGAACAAAAATAATTATTTCAAATGGCATTGCTTTATCAAATGTTAAAAATATATGATGAAGAAAAGAGGTATTTTTGTTGCTGCAAATGGGCAATTAGCATAACCAGTTAACCATAAAACCTAAATCAAAAACTGTAGCCTGACTCATTATATGTGCAACATTCTCTGTATAACTTGTAAACTATGTGGTCATTTTACAATGACACATGACTCATGTCTCTTTCTCTAAAATTGTATTGTAGCATTATTAGTTATTATTACTATTATTGTTGCTATTATTATTAATATATAAATAAAAATAAATTAACAAATATTATAATTTGTAATACATTTGACTCTTTTACGACAACAAACACTGAGCCATTAATTATTATACAGAAAACAAATGCACAAACATGTTGAAATGCCAGCAGCTTAATGGTAACTTTAACATTGAAAACGCCATAGACATGCTAAAGCATTAGCATCGGCGTTAGCATAAAATGCATCTATCAACTGTTTCAGAAGACCATAACAGGTCAGTCTAACACAAAAAAAGTAAATATTCCTCACAGACATATGCTCTTTAGGGTTTTAGTGGAGAAAAAGTAAGATAAAGCGAAATAAAACAAGTGAAACCAACGAAGCAGCAGTTCGAAGCACTCCATTGGTTCAAGATTCAAAGCAAAGCTGGGTTGATTATATGGAAGAAATGAAACATTTGTGGTAAAACAAAGTTATTTAGCGACTAATCGATGACTAAATTAGTTGACAACTATTTTAATAATCGATTTTAATCGATGAATTTGATTAGTTGATTCAGCTCTAGCTAGCAGCTCATGTGGCTGATCGCTTCCTTCATCTTTTATGATGAAATAATGCTGAATTCATATGGAAATGATTGTTCAACTCAACTCAACTTTATTTATAAAGCACTTTAAAATCAGCTGCTTGATACAAAGTGCTGTACACGACGAGACATATAAAAGGTAACAAACCACAAAGAACAAATAAAAACAAAAACAGTTAAAACAGCCAAAACAGATCGAGAATCTCATTCTGGGTTAAAAGCCAGTACATAAAAGTGGGTTTTAAGATTGGTTTTAAAAACAGAAAGTGAAGAGGCCTGCCTGATGTGGAGCGGGAACTCGTTCCACATCTTTGGAGCCACAACAGAAAAAGCTCGGTCCCCTCTGAGCATACGCTTGCACCTCGGCACCTCCAGGAGGAGCTGATCAGCTGACCGAAGGTGGCGAGCAGGGGCATAACAATGAAGCAGCTCAGAGAGGTAGGGCGGGGCCAGGCCATTTAAAGATTTAAAAACAAATAAAAGAATCTTAAAATAAATTCTAAAATGCACAGGGAGCCAGTGGAGGGATGCCAGGACAGGTGTAATGTGCTCCCTCTTACGTGCACCAGTTAGCAGACGGCCAGCAGCATTCTGAACTAGCTGGAGATGTGCAAGGGAGGCCTGGCTAATTCCATTGATGATTGTTGTACAAAAGCTTCATATATCTGTCGCTGAGACAGTTGATGACTGGAGTGCAGTTTGAAGCAGAAACGAGGTGATAATCGTTGAACCGCGGCTGATGACACATGCTCAGTGAAGGCAGGGCGGACCAATGTTTAGTGGGGACCGTACGGTCGGTGACAACGTCTAGTCAATGCAAGTGGTTCTACTCCAATAAGAGTTGATTTTACACTGTGTTGAGTTGATTTAGCCCTGTGGTAGAGTACAGCTGAAATGCTGCCTGGTGTAAATGCACGCACAAACACACAAACACTCCAAGTAGCCAATGGATAATGAGCATGGTTAATTTTAGGCCTAGCGCCAGCTTTGCACATGTATTTCCCAGCGCTTAAATAGCAAAGTGCACTCTGACACGCCCCATATAGTTCTTGCATCATCTGCAGAACTTGTTTTTGCAACTGCATTCAAAACAGAACCGTAATCGGTAAGTGGAAGCATTTCTGTCACACTTTAAAATTTGATACACCTGTTCAATGCTCTTTACAATGATGCCCTACATTCAGCCATTCCAACACTGATATCAGATGCTCAGCTGCACTTTGGGAACAAGTTATTAACCTTTGTCAAGGGCACATTATTGGTTTTTCCTGTATTGAAGGAGTCATCTGGTTTTGGTGGAAATAACTTAGCTGTCCTTTTACAACCAGGGAACCCTCAACGTGTGTGTGTGTGTGTGTGTGTGTTTGTCAGGTACGTGGCCATGAGTCACCCGGTGTCAGTCCACCTCTACTTCCTGTCAGACCAGTTCCAGGGCTACCTGGTCCGTCACGTGGCCACTAACCGAGCCTCCACCCAGCTGGAGACACTGGAGACTTGGGTGACACCCAAAGACCACTTCACGTTGGCCAACCAGCCCAACCCCACTAACAGGCTGCAGCATGTCCAGGTCAGTCACACACCAATGTGTTGGTTTGACCAACGGAAGCTTGGATACTGATGGTTGTTTTAAATAAAGCTGCTTCTGTAAACATTGAATCTGTGCATTTTAAAAACAGTAGATAGTGGGATGCTGAGGCTCAGCTGGTAAGGTGGGACGTAACCAAAGGGTTTGTGTGGTTTGATCCCAATTCCTCATGAATTGTGTTGGAACTGGGGAGCGCTTGAATTTCGGTGGCTGATGTGATGTCTGTGCAGGCACCAACTGACTCTGGTCTTTGCCTGTGGGTTGTCCTGTCACTGTCAAGTGGCCTACATATGGATGCTCAGCTGTAACAGGTTCTGACACTGAAGTGTTCTGACACTTCTCTTCTTTAGTTTTATTTTGCATGTATGATCAAAGCAGATGGTCACCCCACTGTGTTTGCTCTGCCTCAGGTTTCTTCCTATTATCAAAAAACACTTGATGGTGAAAACTGTTGAGAGAAATATAAGTTAGCTGTGATACTGTGACATTATGGTAATTAAACCTAACCCTAACTCTAACCCTGGAGGTACTGTGCCATAAGGTCACCAATGTGCAACTGTTGGACCTTATGTAACACTAGAAACTAAAACAAACCAGATCATGATGACAATGCAGAGACAGTTCTACATCGCTTCAGTGATCACTGCTGTCGATTCTAAAGAAGAATTAAGTCCTATACAGGTCCTGTGGCTGGTTGCTTATCTCCTGATTCCGTAGAATCAAGCGTATGAGAATCTACGACTCGTCCTGGACCAGATGCCAGTCCCACTCAGGCTATTTCCCCAGCCGAGACCAGTGCCCATTTACAGCTGAGTGGACTGAGACCATGCAGATTAAGTGTCTTGTTAAAGGACACAGACAGGCAGTGTGAGCAGGATTTGAACCCAAGTCTATATATTGGCAGGCCAGCTCCTGATCCACTCAGCCACCTGCTCTGCTCGGTTGTCAATGATCATTTAGTATTTTAATGTAACGACAGAATGAAATAAACCTAATTTTCTTACAAAGTGCATGAAAACTGATCAAATCGGTGACGTCTGTTTATTTATGGATATTAGGGGATCTGTTCTCTTTATGGTCAATCAAGATTGTTTTGCTCACTTTTAAGATTGATTAATGGTATAAATGGTAAATGGACTGCATTTTTATAGCAATTTTCCATCTGCATCAGAAGCTCAAAGTGCTTTACAATTATGCCTCACAGTCACCCATTCACACAGACACTCACACACCGATGTCAGGGTGCTGCCATGCAAGGTGCTCACTAGGCGAGCAACCAGGAGTAACTAGGGTGTTAAGGACCTTGCCGAAGGGCCCTTAACGATTTTCCAGTGTGACTGGGTTTTTGAACTGAGGATCCTCTGGTCTGAAGCCCAACACTTAACCACAAGACCATCACCTCCCCATTAATGGTTCATTCTTGGTCGATTAATTCTGTTGATTCTGTAATTAACATGTTTATAATTCATCTGCTGCACCAGTGCAATGTACTTACCAAGAAATGTTGGAGATACATTTTTAAGGAACTATTATATAACGCCGAAACAGATCCTTGTCATTTGATTGGTGGTTTGTAAGTCACATGATATGGATTGTTCATCCCATTTGCCATTTTGTTCCATTTACAGTGCAATTTTGGTTCCATACATTTTAACCATTGCACGCCACGACCACCTGCACATGGCACTTAATTTCAAAACAAACATGGCGGGGTTTGTTTTGGTGACAGACAACGATTTGAATGAGCTTATTGACGATGCTCATTCTTCTAAGACAAAAACACAAATCCAGTACGCAATAAGCCGTCCGGAGGCAATTGCAGTATTCACTGGGACGTCTCGAGCTGAAGTAAAACCGCTGTGGATGAAGAGCTCGACAAATTTCTCTTGCAATTTTTCGCTGGACTGAGGAAAGCGACAGTCTGTACACGAACAATTTTGGATTGGGTTGTTTTTTTGAACTATCTGACTGTTTTTGCAAGTTGACTGAGAACAGTTTTGGATTGGATTGCTATATAAAGTTCATGTTGGACTGTTTGGAACCTCTTGACCTCAAAGGACCAGTGACACACACCAAAATGTAAGTCCCTTTTCTTTTGCTTATAAATTAATAAGACATCAGATGACAAGGATCTATTTTAGGTGTTATATAAAACAAATAATGAATGTTTTTTCATTAATGCAATGGTAAGAATATTTCATGAGGTGAAATACTCTTACCATTGCACTCATAAACTTTCATTATTTCAAAGATTCATTGTTTAGGTCCCTAACGTGCTGTCTGTCTTCCCGTTGGTTCATAATAAAGTTTGTGGTGTGTGTGTTTCCTGTCCAAACACTGCCTCCCGTTTCAGGTGGGGACAGACTGGGATCCAAAGGAACGGCTCTTCAGGAACTGGGGGGGTCTGCTGGGACCCGAGGATGAGCCGGTAGCCGTGCAGCGATGGAGCCGAGGACAGAGCAACCTGACAGCCACCGTGGTCTGGATCGACCCCACCAATGTCATCGCCGCCACCTATGACATCCTGGTGGATGCATCTGCTGAGGTCACTCACTACCGGCCGCCGCTCAGCCTGCCACTGAGGCCGGGAGTGTGGATGCTGAGGGTGCTGCACCACTGGAACCCGCTGGGCCAGACCAGCTTTATCGTGGCTCCGCTGGAGTTCCACCGGCAGCAGCCCATACAGCAAGGTGAGCTGAAGATTCTTAACTCATAGAAGTTACTGATTTACCCGTAATCATCTCTGTGGATGTAAAGAACTTTCATCTAAACATGTAGAAAAATACTTAATTATGGATGTATAATACTTCAGTTGGTCATCAGGGTCAACACCCCGTGGCAAAAACTAATAGACAACAAGAGCAGTTGGAGATTTCTGACGTCCACCAAGGGTTGATGAGGACCCACAATAAAAGATGTGTGATTCACATCGTGACCTGGACTTTACCTGGATCTGGATTCCACAACACAGTGCAATAATTGCATACTGATCTAGAATCGTCCGAATGATCAAGATGTTACAATTTGATATTTAATTCACAAGCTGAAACAAACTTGTGTCTTCCTGATCTTTGTTTGACATTGTGATGTCGTATGTTTCTGCTGCAGAACCTACATATTGATCCAGATCACTCCCAACATCCAACACTAGCAGGGTCTTCCTTTGGACAACAGCCACATGGGATTTAAATTTTAACATCCATCAAGCAGATTTGAGATGATCCTCAAAATGGTGAAAATTTAAGAAATGATCCGGAATCAGGATCTGGATCACCTCCAGAATTTAATGGAGTCTTCCATGGCCTAATATCTATTTGTGGTGAAAATTTCATCAAAACCCGTGCAGTAGTTTTGACGTAATCCTTCAAAGCCTATATAAAGTCAAATCTTGATCCAGATTCCGCATCTGGATCACCTCCAAAATTGAATGGAGGCTTCCATGGCCTAATATCTGTTTGCGGTGAAAATTTCATCAAAACCTGTGCAGTAGTTTTGACGTAATCCTTAAAAGCCTATAAAATGAAATCCTGACCCAGAATCCAGATCAGGATCACCTCCAAAATTCATTTATCTGTGGTGCAAATTTGGTGAGAATCCATGAAGTAGTTTTAATGTAAGTAGTTTTGACGTAATCCTTCAAAGCCTATATAAAGTCAAATCTTGATCCAGAAATCTTGATCCAGAATTCGGATCTGGATCACCTCCAAAATTTCATGGAGTCTTCCATGGCCTAATATCTATTTGTGGTGAAAATTTCATCAAAACCCGTGCAGTAGTTTTGACGTAATCCTTCAAAGCCTATATAAAGTCAAATCTTGATCCAGATTCCGCATCTGGATCACCTCCAAAATTGAATGGAGTCTTCCATGGCCTAATATCTGTTTGCGGTGAAAATTTCATCAAAACCTGTGCAGTAGTTTTGACGTAATCCTTAAAAGCCTATAAAATGAAATCCTGACCCAGAATCCAGATCAGGATCACCTCCAAAATTAATTTATCTGTGGTGCAAATTTGGTGAGAATCCATGAAGTAGTTTTAATGTAAGTAGTTTAGATGTAATCCTTCAAAGCCTATATAAAGTCAAATCTTAATCCAGAAATCTTGATCCAGAATTCGGATCTGGATCACCTCCAAAATTTCATGGAGTCTTCCATGGCCTAATATCTATTTGTGGTGAAAATGTCATCAAAACCCGTGCAGTAGTTTTGACGTAATCCTTAAAAGCCTATAAAATGAAATCCTGACCCAGAATCCAGATCAGGATCACCTCCAAAATTCATTTATCTGTGGTGCAAATTTGGTGAGAATCCATGAAGTAGTTTTAATGTAAGTAGTTTTGACGTAATCCTTCAAAGCCTATATAAAGTCAAATCTTGATCCAGAAATCTTGATCCAGAATTCGGATCTGGATCACCTCCAAAATTTCATGGAGTCTTACATGGCCTAATATCTATTTGTGGTGAAAATTTCATCAAAACCCGTGCAGTAGTTTTGACGTAATCCTTCAAAGCCTATATAAAGTCAAATCTTGATCCAGATTCCGCATCTGGATCACCTCCAAAATTGAATGGAGTCTTCCATGGCCTAATATCTGTTTGCGGTGAAAATTTCATCAAAACCTGTGCAGTAGTTTTGACGTAATCCTTAAAAGCCTATAAAATGAAATCCTGACCCAGAATCCAGATCAGGATCACCTCCAAAATTAATTTATCTGTGGTGCAAATTTGGTGAGAATCCATGAAGTAGTTTTAATGTAAGTAGTTTTGATGTAATCCTTCAAAGCCTATATAAAGTCAAATCTTAATCCAGAAATCTTGATCCAGAATTCGGATCTGGATCACCTCCAAAATTTCATGGAGTCTCCATGGCCTAATATCTATTTGTGGTGAAAATTTCATCAAAACCCGTGCAGTAGTTTTGACGTAATCCTTAAAAGCCTATAAAATGAAATCCTGACCCAGAATCCAGATCAGGATCACCTCCAAAATTCATATATCTGTGGTGCAAATTTGGTGAGAATCCATGAAGTAGTTTTAATGTAAGTAGTTTTGACGTAATCCTTCAAAGCCTATATAAAGTCAAATCTTGATCCAGAAATCTTGATCCAGAATTCGGATCTGGATCACCTCCAACATTTCATGGAGTCTTCCATGGCCTAATATCTATTTGTGGTGAAAATTTCATCAAAACCCGTGCAGTAGTTTTGACGTAATCCTTAAAAGCCTATAAAATGAAATCCTGACCCAGAATCCAGATCAGGATCACCTCCAAAATTCATTTATCTGTGGTGCAAATTTGGTGAGAATCCATGAAGTAGTTTTAATGTAAGTAGTTTTGATGTAATCCTTCAAAGCCTATATAAAGTCAATTCTTGATCCAGAAGTCTTGAGCCAGAATCCGGATCCAGATCACCTCCAAAATTTCATAGAGTTTTTCATGGCCTAATATCTTTCTGTGGTGAAAATTTCATCAAAACCCGTGCAGTAGTTTTGACGTAAACCTGCTAACAGACAGACAGGCAAATAAATTGATAAACGCTGATTATTTTATTGCTTCCTTGGTGGACATAATAAAATCAGCTGTTCACATTCACTGTGCAAACAGTGGGGCAGCCTGGGCGCTGTGCTAATCATCAGCACCGCGCTTATAGAACAATGAGCTCTGATTCTGTTGAAAAAGTTAAATGAAAATTGACTTTTGAAAAACAAATCAGAATATACTGAATGTTTCATTTATTCATTCATTTACTGAACTCTATTAGTCCTGTCACGGGTGATGGGGAGGCTGGAGTCTATCCCAGTGGTCACTGGGTGAGAGACGGGGGACACCCTGGATAGACCGCCAGTCTATCACAGGGCTGAGCTAAATCAGTAATCAGTTAATCAATAATGTTAGCATACATGTTAGAAACCTCATAAAAGTGGTTGGAGAAGATGTGTGAGAAGCCCAGTCACTCAACAGAGCATCTAAAGACGTAATTTATGATGCTGCAGCTGTAATAATTTGCAGTAGTTTTTTCCAAATAGATCAATAATACAGTATAAAAAAAGAAACTTTTTTGTTGACGTGAAAGTTGAGTTGTTAATTGTGAGGCTGTATGTTTGTGTTTCATCCTGGGCAGTGGTGGATCTTGATGTTCACCTGCCCAGGGCGGCAACTTGAAGGGGCCAGCATGCAGACTTGCAAAAAAGAGGTGTTTTCGATCGTTCATTTGCACGTCAAGTCAAAGCATATCCTGTCATGATATGGGAAGTGAGTGTCGTCCATTTTTAGCAGGTACCTCTGCGGCCGGAAACACATTTTCATTGAGGCGTCCGTGTTGATGGATTAAATCTTGAAGCAGAATGAGGGATGTATCTCAGACACATGTTGCGTCAAGTGAACCGCTCCCCTCTACAGAATAGACCAGGTGTCGCAGACCGAACGGTCTGCCCCTAAAAATTGGTCCACCCTGCCTCCACTGTGCATGCGTCATTTCGGCGCGTCAACAGCTCATCTGAGACAGAGTCTCTTCACCCAAAGCGATCAAATGGACTAATGTGATTATTAACCATCAGATGATAAAGGTAAAAACTCTCAAATCATTCTAAAGTCAGTTTGAAGCAGAAATGAGGACATTTTAAGAAGAAAAGAGGTGATATTCACCAATGCTTTGAAATGACAGATGCGCAGTGAATGCATCAGCTAGCAGTTCATGTAGCTGTGGCGCTCTGAACGCTTCCTCTGTCTTTTATGATGAAATAATGTTGAATTTATGTGGAAATGATTATTGTACAAAAGCTTTAGTTATCTGTCGCTGAGATAGATGATGACTGGAGTGCAGTTTGAAGCAGAAACGAGGTGATAATCCGTGAACCGCGGCAAATGGCGCATGCAAAGTGAAGGCAGGGCGGACCAATTTTTTAAGGGGGACCCTTTGGTCTGCGACACCGGCAACAATAAATAATTAACACCTTTGCGTGGACTTTCTGTGGCTGGACAACAACAAGGCAGCTATTAAAAATATAAATTATTTTGTTGTTTGAGTCTGAACACAGTTTGAAAAAAATAAATGGTTGGGCTTTTAATCACAGAAATGTGTCCAGTCCCACTTTACTCAAATCTGCAAGTGTTAGAGCTGAACTTTAATTTCATACCTCTGTTACTGTGCACGTCCAGGCTGCTTGGGGTTTTGAATGGAAATACTTTGCGATCAGACAGGACATTTTATCCGATGTGAGCAAAAATCTATTAAACAGAATCCGTTAAATACAGTGTTTATTACATGGAAAACGATACAAAAAACATCCAGTTTATATGATGATGGTTTAGGTGAGTTTTACTGTACATGGGACTGAACAATAAATGTACCTCTCAAAACATTGAGAGGCTGAAGGGGGTGCCCAGGGCATCATACACCCTAGGCCTGCCTCTGAACCTTGGTTTGTAACAGTAAAACATTAAAAGGAACAGTAAAAACAGCAAAAAAGGAATGATGAGAATTTAAAGTCACAGAGTTGTATGTTGCCGATTTGTTTAAACATCAGTTCTTGTGCTCATACAATGTCATATTTTTGTTGGTGGGATTGCATAGAATAATAGAATAATAATTATTATTATGAGCAGGGTGCAGCGTTAAACTGCATGTGCAGCAGTGCCGTCTCCAACTGTCCTGTTCCTTTTCCAGCCTCAGTGCAGGTTTTGGGCTGCTGTGTGTCGTCTGGATGTTAAATGCGTAGCGGATACGCACGATGCGTAATAGTTGGCGGGTCTATTTTTACACCAGCTTTCACACTTGAACTTTACAAGCAGACGGAGCAGAGCACCACTTGTCACAGCTGTCAACACCACATCCGTATTTATAGCATGAGCATGCAGTCAGTCACACGCACAGGGGTCACCTCTGTCTGAATTAGAGTTTGACCTCTGCACGCTGCAGAATGAAAATATTAATTCCCCTGTAATTCACCCAGAGCACACATGGAGACAGACTTTTGGACTATGTGTCCGTATAGTTGGACAAGATACTGCTGCCCACTTGGCATCCTTTCTATGTGGAGTCCATAGACCCTCATCCATGTCACTCTATGGAACTGGGGAGTAAGTACAGGCACCAGAGGGCCTCGGGGTCTGTAACGGGCTTCTGGTAGAAATGGAAGCAAAGACCGATATGTGACAGTCTGCTCATCTGTCTCAGCCCAGACTTAATCTTTTAGACCCCTGAAAGCGAGCGTGTCACTACTACCTACGGTGGCCAAATTAAGACCTATAATTACTAGGTATACGGTACATTTCTAGTTAATAGGAGACCGTAGTCTTGTTTGAACTCTCCGTGACATCGCGGGATTTGACCACTTATGGGGACCTCCATGTGGCGACCCCGAGTGCAAACAAGGGAGCAGCGGAAGGGACTTAGTATATACACGCTCACACAGATAAATAGTGTACGGTTTTGTTCTTGGCTGTAATCACCGAAGCAGTCGTGAAAAGTTTTTTTTTTTTTGGGGGGGGGGGGGGGGGGGGGTGAGAAGGTGGGAGACGTTGTGTCGGTCCATGTTTGCCTACATAGCTAACCAGAGTAACTGCCTCAACGCGTTTGGGCCTCGGATCATAAACAAACCGCCACACCTGTCCACTTTCCCACCGCATCATCACTTTTTCTTTGCATTTTCACTTTGTTTGCATGTAATTTGCCCAAAACCACTTTGAAAATGCAGTGGTTTGTACCCCAGAAGTAGAGAAATTACATCATATGCGTCATATTTTACCCCTTTAGCACTCGCCCTCAAACGGGACTGCACTGCCTTATACAGTAGTGTTCAGAATAATAGTAGTGCTATGTGACTAAAAAGATTAATCCAGGTTTTGAGTATATTTCTTATTGTTACATGGGAAACAAGGTACCAGTAGATTCAGTAGATTCTCACAAATCCAACAAGACCAAGCATTCATGATATGCACACTCTTAAGGCTATGAAATTGGGCTATTAGTAAAAAAAAAAAAAAAATAGAAAAGGGGGTGTTCACAATAATAGTAGTGTGGCATTCAGTCAGTGAGTTGGTCAGTTTTGTGGAACAAACAGGTGTGAATCAGGTGTCCCCTATTTAAGGATGAAGACAGCACCTGTTGAACATGCTTTTCTCTTTGAAAGCCTGAGGAAAATGGGACATTCAAGACATTGTTCAGAAGAACAGCATAGTTTGATTAAAAAGTTGATTGGAGAGGGGAAAACTTATACACAGGTGCAAAAAATTATAGGCTGTTCATCTACAATGATCTCCAATGCTTTAAAATGGATTAAAAAAAATAGAGACGCGTGGAAGAAAATGGAAAACAATCATCAAAATGGATAGAAGAATAATCAATCAATCAATTTTTTTATATAGCGCCAAATCACAACAAACAGTTGCCCCAAGGCGCTTTATATTGTAAGGCAAGGCCATACAATAATTATGTAAAACCCCAACGGTCAAAACGACCCCCTGTGAGCAAGCACTTGGCTACAGTGGGAAGGAAAAACTCCCTTTTAACAGGAAGAAACCTCCAGCAGAACCAGGCTCATTCAATAATGAGAATGGCAAAGGCTCACCCACTGATCAGCTCCAGGATGATCAAAGACAGTCTTGTTATGTGAGCCGCCCGAAGAGGAGGTACTGCTGGCCAACGCTTGGACTTCTGCCATGGTTCCAAGCTCACCTGTCATCCAGGGGTGCGGAGGACTGTGGCAGTTGTTCGGCAGCGGTTCTGGTGGGCGTCTTTGGAAGCCGATGTCCGGGAGTATGTCCGGGCCTGTACCACCTGTGCCAGGGGCAAGGCAGTCCACCAACCAGAGAAGGGACTCCTCCAGCCACTGCCTGTGTCCATCGCCCCTGGTCCCATATCGGCCTGGACTTCGTCACGGGTCTCCCTGCATCCCAGGGTATGACAACCATCCTGACGATAGTGGACCGGTTCTCCAAGGCGGCCCACTTCGTGGCCCTCCCGAAGCTCCCGTCGGCCCAGGAGACTGCAGACCTCCTGGTCCACCACGTCATACGTCTGCATGGTATCCCTACGAACATCGTCTCGGATCGTGGTCCTCAGTTCTCCTCCCAGGTCTGGAGGAGTTTCTGCAGGGAACTGGGGGCCACCGTGAGCCTTTCGTCCGGGTACCACCCACAGACCAACGGACAAGCAGAGCGGGCTAATCAAGAGCTGGAACAGGCCCTGCGGTGTATGACCTCCGCGCACCCGACGACCTGGAGTCAACATCTGGCCTGGATCGAGTACGCTCATAACAGTCAAGTTTCATCAGCAACCGGCCTCTCCCCATTTGAAGCGTGTTTGGGGTACCAGCCCCCATTGTTTCCGGCTGTGGAGGGAGAGGTTGGGGTTCCCTCGGTCCAGGCCCACCTCAGGAGGTGCCGTCGGGTGTCACGTACAGCCCGCTCTGCCCTGCTGAAAGCCCAGACGAGGGCGAAGAGCCATGCAGACCGCCGACGTGACCCGGCCCCGGAATATCAGCCCGGGCAGGAGGTCTGGCTGTCAACAAAGAACATTCCTCTCAACACGGAGTCGCAAAAGCTGATGGACAGATATATCGGACCATTTCAGATCACCAAAATCATCAGTCCAGCTGAAACTCCCGGCTTCACTGCGGATCCATCCTGTTTTTCATGTCTTCAAGATCAAACCATACCACACCTCGGACCTTTGCACCCCCGGACCTGCGCCGCCTCCTGCCCGCATCATCGACGGCGAGCCTGCGTGGACTGTCCGCAGGCTCCTGGATGTTCGCCGGAGGGGTCGGGGTCTCCAATATCTGGTGGACTGGGAGGGTTATGGACCTGAAGAACGCTCCTGGGTGAAGAGGAGCTTCATCCTGGACCCGACCCTTCTGGCCGAGTTCTACCAGCGACACCCCGACAAGCCAGGTCGGGCGCCAGGAGGCGCCCGTTGAGGGGGAGGTCCTGTTATGTGGGCCGCCCGAAGAGGAGGCACTGCTGGCCAACGCCAGAGGGCGCCCTGCCTGTAGTCGGGTTTCAGGCACCAGAGGGCGCAGTCACCACCCAGGAGCCAGGACTACCAGCTGTCAGACATCTCTCATCATCATCCCATCCCATATAAGACTGGAGGAGACACCACATCTCTGCCGAGATATCAGTTTATCACTCAGGTAACCTCTCAGCCATTTTTGACTGTGCCGTACGCACATGATCTTTTTCTGAGTGTTTACAGGAGATCCTGGTGACTGCTTTCAGCTGGTGCTGAGTTTTGTGGTCCGTGTAGGAGTGATGTTCTTCACCCCTCACGCCAAAACGGATAAGTAGCTCACAGGCTCTGCACTACTGTGTTTTTTTGTCGGAGGTGGAGATTCTCCCACAAAAGGAACTGAACTGAATTGCTGATTGTTCTGCTGGGTGTGCACACACCCACCAATAATCTGTCTTCTGTTCCTGCCAGCAGTACCGGATCTGACAGCTGAAGTAGAAGCCACCTGGGGACTCGGGACTTGGCGGCTTCGGTTTGCTGCAGGTCTTTGTTGGCGGCGGAACCTTGTGGGCCCCGGCTCTTCTCTGGATAGGCGTCTCCTACCCTCGGACTTGCCCACACATCACCTGTTGATATTTGTAATTGACTGTCTAAAAATAGTATTCGACCTGTTGTGCACATTTGCCACAATAAATTGTATTTATTTGACTACCCATTGACCGTTCATTTGTGCCCCCTGTTGTGGGTCTGTGTCATTAAAATTCCCCAACAAGTCTGGAGTTACCTGTAAGTGCTGTGACAGTTAGAAGACGCCTGTGTGAAGCTAATTTATTTGCAAGAATCCCCCGCAAAGTCCCTCTGTTAAATAAAAGACGTGCAGAAGACGTTACAATTTGCCAAAGAACACATCAACTGGACTAAAGAGAAATGGAGGAATATTTTGTGGACTGATGAGAGTAAAATTGTTCTTTTTGGGTCCAAGGGCCGCAGACAGTTTGTGAGACAACCCCCAAACTCTGAATTCAAGCCACAGTTCACAGTGAAGACAGTGAAGCATGGTGGTGCAAGCATCATGATATGGGCATGTTTCTCCTACTATGGTGTTGGGCCTATATATCGCACACCAGGTATCATGGATCAGTTTGGATATGTCAAAATACTTGAAGAGGTCATGTTGCCTTATGCTGAAGAGTACATGCCCTTGAAATGGGTGTTTCAACAAGACAATGACCCCAAGCACACTAGTAAACGAGTACAATCTTGGTTCCAAACCAACAAAATTAATGTTTTGGAGTGGCCTGCCCAGTCCCCGGACCTAAATTCAATTGAGAACTTGTGGGGTGACATCAAAAAAGCTGTTTCTGAAGCAAAACCAAGAAATGTGAATGAATTGTGGAATGTTGTTAAAGAATCTTGGAGTGGAATAACAGCTGAAAGGTGCCACAAGTTGGATGACTCCATTCCTCGCAGATGTGAAGAAATCATGAAAAACTGTGGTTATACAACTGAATACTAGTTTAGTGATTCACAGCATTGCTAAAAAAGCAATTTGAACATATTAGTTTTGAGTTTGTAGCGTCAACAGCAGATGCTACTATTATTGTGAACACCCCCTTTTCTACTTTTTTTTTACTAATAGCCCAATTTCATAGCCTTAAGAGTTTGCATATCATGAATGCTTGGTCTTGTTGGATTTGTGAGAATCTACTGAATCTACTGGTACCTTGTTTCCCATGTAACAATAAGAAATATACTCAAAACCTGGATTAATCTTTTTAGTCACATAGCACTACTACTATTCTGACAACTACTGTATTTATGTATGATAGTCATTCCAGGGTGACCACAAGTGGGATTCAAACATATTTTAACAGGCCAACTATTGCGTTTACTAATCCTATGAGCTCAACCAATAATTTGCATCACTTTTGACCAAAATTAAAGCATCGTGAACTTTTGACCCCTGTACAAATTGAAACTGATCTTTGTCACCTTTGGTGCTGTTTTTACCCCATAACTCCAGAACATTCAGTCACAGTTAGTCCAAACAACACTTTTTGGGATCTTATGATCAGACACATATTGTGGTTATTTTTCAATATGATTGGAGATTATTTTTTTTTAAATGTTGACCCCTGTGTAATCCTTCACTGACCTCTGCCTGGCTACAGCTGCCACTCTGGGATGGTCTTCATATATTTTTTGTAGGCCAGGTCTTGGTACACAGAGGCTGGATTGTGTAAATGTTGTTTTGTCCCCTTAAGTAATACTGATTAGGTCAAAACCGGCTTTGGGCTCAAGGACTAAGTAAAGACCTTCTCCAACAAATATTGTACAAACTGTAGAAAGTTTATATATGGAGTATAGTAGTATTGCTTCATTGATGTGAGCTTTCATGATCTGAGCTCTATGAAAACTTCTCCAATGTGTAATGAGATTTTATTTATTTTTTCTTTCATTTGTTCAGAGGCACTGTAGTGGGTCCGGTATGGATCCACATATTGATTTGGCACATCTTTTACGCCAGATTCCTTTCATGACACACATCCAGAATCTACAGAGAGTAAATAATACAGTTTGGTGCTTTTGGGTTTTTTGGGTGAGCTTTATTTCATCATCACCAGCTTCTTCTCAGCTGATGTCACAGTGGCTACGTTTACATGCCGATAATATTCGGGATAAGATCAATATTCCGGTTTCTGAATCATTAGGAATAACCCGTTTACGGGTGATTCTTTAACTATGGGCACTATTGGCCTTGTAAATGTAATTTCCACCACACCATTGCCTTACAATATAAAGCGCCTTGGGGCAACTGTTTGTTGTGATTTGGCGCTATATACATGTGCTCTGATGTCACTGTTTATCTCCATAGAAACTACCCAATCTTTCATACAAACTGTTTAAAGGGACATTACAGTGTTGTGGTGGAAATTACGGCAATAGTGTGGGACAACTACATTTTGTTTAAAAAAAATCACAACAGTTGTATGACATTGAATACCCCAATTATGTTTTGATTATTTTACTGATATTTTATTCAGAGATATTTTAAAACATTAGAAAAAACGTTTCTTTACCATTCATTTTTATCATTGAAGATCAAAAGTCTGGGTGTGGGACAAGCACAAAACGGCAATATTTGCATATAATGATGCTGAAAAAAGGTGAAATTCATCATAGACTACTAGAACAAATTTCTTAAAACACTTTCATTGTAAAGATAACTATAAAAGTGTGAAATTTCCCCTTTTTTTCTGTTTTTCATACAATATGATCAAAGGACATAATAAGTGCCCGTAGTCTAAGAATCACCCTTACATGCTTAAGCAGACAGAGTTACTCCTGTATACATGGTCATTGGTATCATTTGGAATATCCCCATCTAAAGAGCGGCGCATGTCTTCCACCGGTGCTTGATTTGGTCTGGTGTTCGTGCAAATCCTACTTCGCGTAACTTTTCGGCCACCTTCTTGTAAATGTCGCTATCTCGGTACTTTCTACCGTCAATAAAAGACATTATATTCATGTCTTTCAGGATACTAATGAAGTATTCAGTTTCCTCCTCGCTCCAAAAGTGTGGTGCTATGCTGCCGCGTCTGGACTTCCCCATGCTTGTTTACCTCTGCTTCTGTGGTGTCCAGTGGGCTGCGCGCACCGCATACAAGTACTTACCGTACTCAAAAGACCAAGATTCGTTGCAGATAGGACATGCGCAGAACACAAAATAATGTTCCTTTCTATGGGGATATTCCGATGCGCGTTTATATGACCTGATATTCGGGTTAGAAAAGGTGTAACCCAGGGGTCATATTCGGGTTTTTAAAAACTGGAATATGAGCATATTCGGGGTTTTGCAGGTGTTTACATGACCGTGCGCAACCGGGTTATTGCTAATATTCCAGTTATGAAAGGGTTATGAAAGGGTTATTGGCTGCATGTAAACATAGTCAGTGTCAGTCAGATGATCAGGGTTTTAAATTACCATCTTTATTTGACCGACATGTCTCAGACTGTGGGCTGAAACATGTCCAATATTATCTTATCTGCCTAAAAATACTCTGGTTTGATTATGTGGACGAGCTCCAAGACAACAACCGCTTTTCCATCTGCATCAGACGCTGAAAGTGCTTTATAATAATGCCTCACATTCACCCTGATGTGAGGGTGCTGCTATACAAGGTACTCACTACACACTGGGAGCAACTAGGGTCTTAAGGGCCTTGCCCAAGGGCCCTTAGTGATTTTCAGGTCAGGCTGTGATTTGAACCGAGGATCCTCTGGTCTCAAGCCCAACGCTTAACCACTAGACCATCACTTCCCCTAAATTACATGATTGTTTGTGGGCATGTGGCGGCACATGCACACAAACACTACTTCTGTATTTTTCCTCGTACATTTTCAAAAAGGTAAAATGTCTGTTAATGTCGCAGAACTGTCGTCTGTTGAGGAGCGCAACATGCTTTTCACGCATTTTGGAGAAAGATCAGAAGTTTAATCTGATTAATCACATTTTGTGGATCACAATTTGTCCCTGTGTCACCAGTGTGTTAAACATTTTATTTATTCATTTTATCATTTATTTATACAGGCAGACCCTGGAGACTCAACGCCTCATTTGCAAGAGAAACCTGTGTCACATACAAATTACAACATTTCCAAAAAACAGTATTACAACATTGGATAAAATATCACAAATACAACATTATTAAATAAAATATCTAACTAAAACAACAACAGTTTCCTATAGACACATTCTCTAAATGTTTTAATAAAACTCTAAATTCTCCCAGTGTGACCAGACTGGTCCTGCTGAAGTGTATTCCAGGTGGAATGGCCTGAGAAGGAAAAAGCCTTTTTCCCCAGCTCTGTGCGCACTGCAGGGACATTAAAAGAAACAAAGTCCTGGGAGCGACGGCCGTGATAGTTTGTCCTGCGTATAAAATAACATGACAAGTAAAATGGCACCAGATGGAGTCTGGATTTATAAATGAACAAATACCAGTGTAAAAGTCTGTGCATGTGCAATGAGAGCCACGTTACCAGTGAATACAAGGTGCAGTGGTGAGTAGAGAATTTTCTGTCTGTGATGAATCTGAGAGCTCCATGATACACAGTGTCTAACATGCACAGAGAGCTGTCAGAGGCATTCATGTAGACAATGTCTCCATAGTCCAAACACTCCTAAAAGTAGCAGACGCCATCTGCTTTCTGGCCTGATGTGAGAAACATAACTTGTTTTGATTAAAAAAAAAAAAAAAAAAAAATCCTAGTTTCATTTTTAACTTTTTCAAAAGGTTTTCAATATGTCCCTTGAAGGTCAAAGCATCATCAGTGTGCACCCCTAGGTATTTATAAGTTGTCACAAATTCGATGGCCTGTCCTTGTTTGGATATAAATGTGGGAAAAGGTAAGGGAATCTTCCTCCTATTAGCAAAAAACATACCTTTGGTCTTATCTGCCTTCAGGATTAATCTGAGATGTGAAAGTTGAATACTGTCAAAAGAAGACTGCAAGTTTTCAAAAACACAATCAATGGATTTGGAATGACAGTATATCATAGAATCATCAGCATAAAGACACATAGCTGCATCTTTGAGACCATGACCCAGGTTGTTTATGTAAATTGGGAACAAATTAAAATTGATCCTGTTTAAAATGTTCCTGATTGCTCATAGTGTTACCACAGATTACACCAGAGTTCAGGCCCAGATTGAGTATCCAGTATTTTTCTAGACTATCAGGTCTTGAAAATTGGCAGTGGGACTCCGTCGTGAGTCCTAACAGTTTTCTCATCATCTGACAATCATCTCAGGCGTGGTAAATATGTGAACTCTTTGTTTCTGTGTCTGATTCCATCTTCATTAATGAAAACTGTTCGATAAAAAAGCAAAACAATACTGGACTCTATAAATTCTGCTTAAATGAAAACCAGATTCATTGAAGGTACTTTTGTTTATTCTGACGTTGTTGAATAGAGGTTTGCTATCAGCCCTCTGATGGGTTTAAATTTGTCTTCTTCATCTTCCTGCTGTTGCTGGAATCCAGAGGAGGCCCTGCGGCTCCACAGCGGCCCGGCCAGGAATTCCTACATGGAGCAGAGCTTCCACGGTCTGAACCCGGTGCTCCGGCTGCCGGTGAGCCTGGGTGCTGTGGAGGAAGCCGAGGCCAGTGCCAGTCTGACGGGGGCGCCGCTACGCCGCTGGCTGGACCGACTACTGGAGGGTCACTGGTCCGCTGCCGACGTGTGTTCGGTGGCTCCCAGCGCCTGTCCCATCATGCAGCGCTGCTACCTCACTGCCTGGAGCTCCTTCAGCCCCGACCCAAAGTCTGAACTGATGCCACCGCGAGAGGACGGACGGATCAGGTAGCAGAAAGAGGCCCAGAAGGAAGGCACAGGGACGACATCCTGTCTGTGTCTGATATTTATTTATTTAAACATTTGTGGGACGGGAGCAGTGAAGTCAGAGGAATGGGAACGGACTCAGACCTTTAGGAAAACCAGCTCCTGTAGCCGTCATCCAAAATCCTGCCAGCAGTTCTCATCCAAACCTGGAACTCAAAGCTGTGTGCGTGTGTGTGAAAGAGAGAGAGAGACTAACTCTATACCTCTTTTGTGTGTGTGTGTGTGTATCCATAGACTTAATGTGTGTTTACATGTGAAGAGGCTAAAATTGGTCATGGTCGCTGATAGTATTTTAATCTTATTAAGATCTTTTTTATGAAAAGAGTTGCTCTCTTGTCTGAGAAACTTTTATGCCAGTGATGCTTTTGTGGGTGCCTCTAATTTGAAGATAAAAAAAATATAGAATTCAATTCAAGATTTACAGTCATAAAGTTTTGGGAAAAGACAAAAATAAGACAAAGTACAAAGAATTAGTTATTCTTCAAAAATCACAAAATGAATTAATGTAATTAAAACCCATAATATTTTATTTAATATATATTTATTTCTAAATTTATATATTTTTCTTGTTTCTGCTGCAGTTGTTTACTGTATGTTACAGCCTTGCTCAGGAGCAAACCATACCTAAACTCCACCCCCACACTGTGATTGGCTGATGATTGTTTTTCATGTTGACATGGATAATGTACCTGCTGATCATCAATTAATCATGTATTTAATTCTCTGATGTCAAATTAGGCATTGAGCTGTGGTGTGTCTATGCTGCCCCCTAATGGACAACAGCAAATTGTAATGCATTTGTAGATTTGTTCTTTCCTCTGATTTGAACTTTCAAAAACAATCATGTCACTTTGAAAAACAGTTATCACGTAAACCAAAAAAGCTGATTAATTTGCATTTATCATATAATTTTCACTGAATTATGACACAGTCTTCTTGTCGTTCCTGCTGCTGTCGTTGGGGGTCGTAACCAGCAGATCTTCCGTCTCAGTCTTATGCTGAGCCCTGCATCTTTATCTCACACCAGACACCTGCATGTTCTCCCTCACTGCATCCACACAAAATCCTCTTTGGCCTTGTCCTCTCGTCCTGCCTGACAGCTCCATCCTCAGCATCTTCTCCCTGTATACCCTGCATCTCTCCTCTACACATGTCCAAACCATCTCAGGATCACCTCTCTCACTTTGTCTCTGAACCTAATCCTCATCCTGTACATCCTTGTTACTCCAGAGGAAAATCACAGCATCATCAACTCTGCCACTTCCAGCTTCGCCGCCTGTCTATTTCTCAGCGACGCCACCTCAGAGCCGTACAAAATACATTGTAAGAATGGTCTGAGGAAAATATGCATTTTAATGGGAAGGAATTTTCATATTGTTTTTTTCACAGATATGTTGAGTCATGTACTGCACTGTATTTCTTTTTATGGTTGAAGGAAATATTTGTAAAGCTAATGGAAATTTTCTACCAGGACATTATCCATTTTCAACAGATTATCTTATTAGAGTGCAGCTGGTCTCACTGCGGTCATGTGAACACTTTCTTCAACTCTTGCAGATACCCATCTATCACAGATCACTCCTCTCCACCCACTCCACTTGTCTTTACCTCTCTTTGAATAGTTATCTCCAAGTTCTTAAACTCATCGTCATTTACCACCATTATGCCTTGTTTCTGTGTAGGCTCTCAGTTGTCCAGGTGGTTTCCATAGTAGAGAAGCTTGAATCTTTGACTGGACTGGGTTGCTTGACGCGAGGACGTTTAGCTTCAAATCGCAGAAGCTTCCTCAGCTAAAAAAAGCTACTGCCCCAAGTGAAGGAGTTTAACCCGTTCTGAGGAAGCTTCTGCGATTTGAAGCTAAACGTCCTCGCGTCAAGCAACCCAGTCCAGTCAAAGATTCAAGCTTCTCTACCACTACGCCTTGCAAACACACCATTCCACTGCTCTCACTCACGACCACGTTTTCTGTCCTGTACCTACTGACTTTCATTCGCTGTCTCTCCAGAGCATACCTCCACCTCGCCAGACTTCTCTGAACCTGCTACTTACTCTACTGAACACAATGTCATTTGTAAACATTCATGGAGTCTCTTGTCTGATCTCTTCTGTCAGCCTGTCCATCACCAATGACAACAAGAAAGGGCTCACAGCCGATCCTTGATGCAATTATGATGTAGTAACTGCGTATATTTAAAAGAAAATGTTTGACAATATTTATTGTATCTGCATTTTATTTGTATTTAATTAGGACTAATAAATCTTCCATAAAAACAATGAATGGCTTCATCAGGCTGTGACCTCCAATGTACACTGAGCAGATTTGAGGCTGAGTGTGAAGCACCTGGGATGAGAATCAGCACCTCCAAATCTGAGACCATGGTCCTCTGTCGGAAAACAGTGGATTGTTCACTCTGTGTCAGGAGAGAGTTACTGCCCCAAGTGAAGGAGTTTAACCCGTTTTGCTCCAATGGCAACAATTGTTGCCAAAGTGTATCACTGTCATTTTCGAATCACAATAAAAAACTCAAGGTACTAATACAACTTTTTCCACTCATAAAAAAAAAAAATCTGAGCATAAAAGGGTTAAGTATCTCAGGGTCTTGTTCACAAGTGGGGGTAAATTGGAATGGAAGAACAATAGATGGATTGGGGCGGCATCTGAAATTTTCTGGGCATTGTACCGGACCATCATGGTAAAGAAGGAGCTGAGCCAGAAGGTGAGGCTCTCAATTTACCAGTAGATTTATGCTCCTGTCCTCAGCTATGGTCATGAGCTTTGGGTAATGACTGAAAGAATAAGATCGCAGATACAAGTGGCAGAAATGAGATTCCTCCTTCGGGCATCTGGTCTTACACTCCTGGACACTCGATTATCTGGGAGAGACTCTGAGTAGAGCCGCTACTTCTTTGCATCGAAAGGAGCCAATTGAGGTGGTTCGGGCATCTGGTGAGGATGTCCCCCGGTCGTCTCCCTAAGGATGTCTTCCAGGCACAGGCAAAAGGGTGGAGGTCCCATGGAAGACCCAGGACGTGCTGGAGATATTTCCCAGATGGCTTGGGAACACCTCGGGAAGCGTTACAGGACTTGGCAGAGGATAGGGAAGTGTGGGATAAGCGGCTGAAAATGAATGAATGAATAAAAATGAGCAATCAAGATGTCTGATGTCCACCAGTGCAAATACAGATCACTTCCAAAATTCAGTGAAGTCTTTCATTTCCTAATATCTATCTGTGTTGCAAATTTGGTGAAAATCCATGAAGTAGTTTTGACATAATACTTCAAAGCCTATATACATTGGGCAGCACAGTGGCTTAGCAGCACTATTGCCTCATAACAAGAAGGTCATGGGATCGATTGCCACCTGTGGCCTTTCTGTGTGGAGTTTGCACATTCTCCCCATGTTTGCGTGGGTTCCCGCGGAGTGCTCCGGCTTCCTCCCACATCCAAAGACATGCAGAATAGATGGACTGGAAACTTCATAACTGTCCAGGTCTCCCTTGTAAAAGAGATCTTGATGTCAATGGGACTAACCTGGTTAAATAAAGGTGAAAGTGAAATCTAGATCCAGAATCCGGATTCGGTTTCGCAGACTGAATGGTCGTCCCTGCCTCCACTGCGCATGCGTCATTTCGGACCTCAGCAGCTCGTCTGAGACGGACTCTTCACCAAAAACGATCAAATGGATTAATGGGATTATTAACCATCAGATGACAAAGTAAAACCTCTTAAATTATTCTCAAGTAAGTTTTAAGCAAACACGAGGCCGTTTTAAGCAGAAACGATACGATAATCGGTGAAGCTTTCAAATGACGGAGGCGCAGTGAACGCAGCAGCTAGCAGCTTATGTAGCTGTGGTGCTCTGATCGCTTACTCCATCTTTTATGATGAAATAATGCTGAATTAATGTGGAAATGATTGCTGTACAAAAGCTTCAGATATCTGATGCTGAGATAGATGATGACTGGAGTGCAGTTTGAAGCAGAAACGTGATAATCTGTGAACCGCGGCTAATGACGCATGTGCAGTGAAGGCAGGGGGGACCAGTCGGTCTGCGACACGAGATCACCTCCAAAATTCAGTGGAGTCTTCCATGCCCTATTACAGGGGTATTGAACTTATTCCAGAAAGGGCAGAGAGGGTGCAGGTTTTCTTTGCAATCACTCACTCCACCAGGTGATTTCACTGATTAACTGATTCCATCTGCTCAAAGTGACATTAATAGATTGTAATAGATGTGATGTTAATAGATTGGTACTAGACTGTTATTACTGTGATGTAACTGATTTGGTAAATGGAAGAAGCAAAGTAATGTCGATTGAATGAAGCACATTTAAGGTGCAGTTTGAACACAAAATGAAATAGTGTGTTTCACATTTTATGTCTCTAATATATTTTCTTTTTTTCTTTTTTTTTTGTAAAATATGAGATGAACAGTTAGACACCATATTTTCCAGATTATAAATCACACCTGTCAAAAAAAAAAAATGCATCTTTAAGCGGGGGGGGGGGGGGGGGGGGGGGGAAGGGTACTAAAGATATTTATATAGTCCTCCAGGCCAGTTGGTGGCGATAATGTACAGCGACCCACCACACGATCTGATCTCGAGGAAGAAGCGCTCCAAAAGAAGCAGGTAGTGACGTAAAATAAATGGGGCTTTAAGATTTCTATATCAGTTATATGATTTTTGGACTTGGACTCGCGTTGAGTCAGCTGGCTGTTGTGTAACCTTCACTTGGATTCCTGGGCACTCTGGCATTTTAGGTAATGAGATCGCAGATTCATTGGCCAAAGAGTCCCTTTTGAAAAATAAAGTTGATGCTAATATCCCTTTGGGAAAGGTTGATTGTTATAGTATTTTTAAAGAGTTGAGTGATCAGAAGTGGCAAAAGCAGTGGGAGAGTGAGTCGGTAGGGAGGCACTATTTTATGTGTCAGCCTTCGATTAAAAATAAGAGACTTCTCTCCTCATCCTGTCGTAAGGATCAAGTCAAATTGATTAGATTGAGACTGGGGCATTGTGGGTTGGCAGCATATTTAAAAGTGATTGGAAAACATCCAGATGGGTTGTGTCAGTGTGGTCAGTTGGAAAGTGTTCATCATGTTTTAATGTGCTGTCCTATGTATTCTAGTGATAGGCGGAAATTGTTTAAAGATTTGTCAGACTGTTGATTGACTGAGTTTTCTTTTAGGTCCATTTTTTCTGAGGGCAGTTACTCGCATTTAGTGGACAAAGCTGTGATTAAGTTCTTCCATTCCACCAACCTCTATGTGAGAGTCTAACATGATAAAGTATTTACCTGTTACCTGTGGGGGGCAGCATTATGCTACGCCAGCGTATAGCCTGCCGGAATCTATTAGAAAAAGAAGAAGAAGAAGAAAGTGACGTAACACCCACAGAGCTGTGGATTTCCTCCACAGGAGCGACAAAAAGAGGAGCAGTAAAAGTGTGTGTGTCGGTCGAACTGTATAGTTGTGCAATATATTACATTTAGGGACTTACAACTTAACCTAGGAAGAAAAAGCGGTAGAAGAAAAAGTTGGATACGAACAGGTGTATCGTTGTTCCCACAGGCTTTGAACGCAACACGACGCAGGTGTGGTCAGCTGGTCCGCGGCCTTACAGCGGCACAGAGTGACACTTCACGGACACGGTGAGTCTGTTTAAAGATTACTCACAGCTTTGAGTCTGTCGGCCGGAAAGAAGTTCAACTTGTTCCCCCGAAGAACCAAGTGTGTTTGATCACAGCGTCAGTCTGCGATCAGAAGAACCGTTATTAGTCACACCGAGTAAGAACACGTGACACTTTCATCAGGTTTGTCTCCTGACAGCGCGATGCTGCTCATTTAAAGCACAGATCTTCACTTTTGTCTTCTGTTGGGAGAAATCTTCAAACTTTGCGCTCACTTCCTGGTGATTAGCTTCCCGGCAGTAGCTTTCGTCACGTGACTAAGAAGTTTGCGCCCCCCCCCCCCAATCTGTTTATTATTTAAAACCAGATCACTGTCACGTTTCACATCCATAACCAGCCCTCAGTGATAAATTATTCCAGTGTGATACTTTAACTTTTTTTAGAAGAGAAACTCAACTCTTTTATTTCCTGTTACATCATTTTTTAATGTTTAATTTTACTGTCCTCATGTATTATCATTATTTATTTTATTATTGCTTCTATGTTGTCGTTTGATTTTTAAATGAACCTTAGTGGAAGTGTTTTCACTTTCTTGTCATCCGTCTATTTTAAAAGTATTTAAAATTATGTTATGTACTTACATTGTACTTACTAAATAAAATCAATCAATCAGTCACTGACATTTGGACAGGTGGACAAACGTGTGTGTGTGTGTGTGTGAGGAAGTGAGACGCAGCATTATAAAATGCTTTGTGCACCTGTATCAGATAAAATATGACCACAAAACTGTATCACAGTACTTTTTAATAACAATTTCACGATGTATCACTCTTTTTTGTTTGTTTTTTTTTAAGAACTTTCCGGGTGTTTACACGTTTGTTTTGTCCTGTATTTGTTCATAGCTTGCCAGTGGATGTTCAGTTGATGTTAAGCTGCTTTCTCATGCTGGCAGCAGAAAAACTGTCACAGCAGAATTCCAGAGATGACGTGAGATGTGGACACCAGCACTGGGTTTCTGTCCTCTCATTCCATCAGAACCTAAAATCCACTGAAAACCCATGTATTAGACAAATCATTAAATCAAATCCATTCTAATTATTTAGTCAATCCTTCACAGTCGGACTGCAAACTTTCAAATTGACATCGTCATGTGACTCTCAAATCTCTGGATTCATTTTCTCAGTCCAGGCCCCGGTTTCATAAAGCAGTCTAAACTTTTAGTCTATTAAACTTACTTGGTCTACTGTGGTTAGTCACCCAACATTATCCGTCTAATCACTGTTTTGCATCGACGGCTAAAATTGTGGATTAGCCATCTTACTTTAATGATTTTCACCGGCATAGCGGCCTCGTGAGCGCAGTTGCCAAGAATCATCTCCAGTGCACAAGAGTTTTGTTTACTTCTGGGTTGGTCGTTGTCATGAACTGTCCAGACTTTGTTTCATCAAATGGATTTATTAACATTTGCGGACACACATGAACTGCAGAACGACGTGCTTAGCTCTTAGCCTAGCAGTTCTTCTTCTGCACTTCTGTCAAGCCTTTTTGTGCACACAACGCTGCTCAGTGTAATTTCGACGCCCATTGGCTAATATGAGAACTGTCACAAACACATCATGACAGTTGTCTGTTACAGCCATTAGGTAGAACTTTACTGATCCCTTGGGAAGACTCCCTCAGGGAAATTGAGGTTCCAGCAGCATTGTATAGCAGCACACAGGGTAAGAAGCACAGAGAGTATCAAAAGTGAAAGTAAAAAAGAAAAACAGTTTGCACTAAAAATAGACAATATAAATACCAGATGTACTGATCAATACTGGTTTACTGGCTGCTACTGTTGCTCTCCTTCCCATCCTCTGTCTTTCTATTACTCCTCCTCCCTCTGAGTGAGTAGTTGTACCCCCTGATGGCCTGAGGGACAAAGCAGTTTTTCAGTCTGTTGGTCCTGCACTTGGGAAGAAGCAGTCTGTGGCTGAAGAGGCTCCTCTGGTTGCTGATGACGGTGTGCAGAGGGTAACTTTGGGGTGCAGAGGGTGCTCTTGAGTGTTCCATCAAGTGGTGGTACATGATAGCAGCCATTTTTTGAGGTAAGACACTGAAGTTTTGTTGACTAAAATAAGATTAGCCTCCTCTGTTCCAGACTAAGCACTTTGTGCAGCAACTAATGTCAAAAGATTAGTCGATTAAGAGAGTTTAGTTGGCTAAACAAGATTAGTCTGCTGTATGAAACCGCGCCCAGGGGGTTTAAAAAGTCCAACACCTCTGGAGGTTGAATCATAAACGTTGCATTCAGAGGCGCGTTAGCAAGTCAGCTGCTAGCTGTGGAGCCTCTACGCCTTCTTTGTCCGCCATCTCACAAGTGACTGAACTTGTTTCTTCTCATCTCTTCTAACGGCACGTGCTTTGCGTGAGTGATTCACGCAGACGGTCCTTCATGCTTATTAACCTCCAAGGTTTTCTTTCGCTCTTGCAGCAACACTGGTAAGATGTGGAAGAGACAAGAAAAACATCCTGGAAATGTGTTTTGTTTTTCTTGCTTTTTTATGATGTTTTGGGGGTCATGAAATTAATTTATTTTAGGGTGTGTTTTTAATTAACTTTATTTATTTTAGGGTGGGCATTAACCAACTTTCTTCAGAAAGGGGGTGGTGGACCTGATGCCCACTAGGGGCGGTCCAGCGTGTGGAGACAGTATTATATTTTTGGCCATGTGGTGCGTTCCTCTGTGCGTGTTTGAGTGCACAGGTGCCTGAGTGTTGCGACTCCCAGTAGCTGGAGAAGGCCATGGGGACGCCCATGTTGTACCTGGCTGCTGCTGACAGGTGGTTATTTTAGAGATGGACCGGTGAGTCTCTTCAGCAGATCTGCTGTCTGACTCACTGAAGGTGCACAGTGAACACCTCGTGGCTCGTCCTCTCCTCACCTGGGAGGGCTGATCTCACCCCCGCCGCTCCTCCAGAACCCTCTGCAGCATGTCGTGAGCACTGTTCCATCCAGTGACGTCATCACTTGGGGCAGCAGCTTGTCTTTCTGCTGCAGTAGGTGAGTGACTGCAGCACTGCGTCTGGTTGTGTGTCTCACATCTTCCAGCTGGAAGCTTCAGCCCGTGCTGCGAAGCTAAACAGGGCGTGCATGAAATGTTTCGTGTGCAACATCCTGGCCAGCTGTGCTGTGATGCTCTGCAAATCAAATGAAGTTCGTTCCTCCCAGCCCTCAGAGACATGGTGGGACGTAATTTAACATATGACTCAGTGGTTCTTGTCCATCTGTCCCACAGTAGGGTCTTTCTCTCTCCAGAGCTCAAAGATGTTTTAACCTTTTCTTTAAAGTGCATATCTCGTGCTAGTCAACACTGTTTTTTTAACAATAATATACCAGACTACCATGTTGCCCGTGGGGATCCACAGGCTCTAGATTGGGTAGTGTTTATAAAATAGGTAGCTGACATTTTTCAAGGGTGGTAATTAGGGCTGCCACAAATGATTATTTTGACAATCGACAAATCACTGATTATTTTTACAGTTAGTCATAAGTACATACGTAAATTGTGCCTTACCACACCAGCATGCAACTGTTCTTCTATAACCATCATTAGCTTCCAGCTTGAAGTGTTTAAGGTATGTGGTAACTAAAAATAAAGACAATTAAGAGGATAGTTCATTCAACTTTTACTTGGTAACAAAGTTGTTCATTAAAGGGGAATGTATTTTCTAGCACTGTAATGTAGCGTTATAAAACATTGGCATTATTACATTTCCTATTCAAACATGACATTGCTCTTATAATGTTACACCAAAAACTCATCATCGTTAATGTTTACAGCTCAGTAAGTAGCTCACTATAGACGTTAATGTTAGTGGCTAACTAACCAATTAGCTTACTGAGACAACTCTCGCTTTGTTAAAATCAGCCACGTGTTTCCTTCTCAGATGCTCCTGCATCACCGTTGTACTGCCGTGGAAGGCAAGTTCTGCATTGAAGATTTTGTATTGCATGTTTTTCTCTTTAATTTGGTTAAAATGCTCCCAAGCGTTTGAGCTTTGTTGCTGGCAATCCTTGATATTGTTTGGGCATAACTTTTACGGTGACATCACGGCTGACCCGCATTACCACTACTCTGCAACTGCATCAAAGACAGAAAGGCAGCGGAAGATACAGCAGCAGCTTTGAGAGGAAAAACAAGGTTTAAATAAATATATGATGATGTTGATTATTAAATTAGTCATCGACTATTTTGATAGTAGTCGATGTAATTGTGACTAGTCGACTAATGGTAGCCCTAGTGGTAATAAATGATGCAAAGAATTCATGAGTTTGAATTGCCTGTGCATCCAGAATGTTTTTAGAACCTTAGACCTCAACAGTTTTTAGAAGAACTCAACCCTTTTATTTCCTGTTAATTACATAATTTTTTAAATGTTTATTTACTGTCTTAATATATTTATAAATTGTTTAGATTCTTGTTAACATATACACACTATATTATTATTTTATTATTGCTTCTATTTTGTCATTTGATTTTTAAATGGACCACAATGAAAATAAGTGTTTTCACTTTCTTGTGTCATCCATGTATTTTTAACACATGTAAAAGTAAAAGTAAGTCCCTTCGGCTGCTCCCTTGTTTGCACTTGGGGTCGCCACAGCAAATCCAAGGTGGATCTGCATGTTGAATTGGCACAAGTTTTACGCCGGATGCCCTTCCTGAAGCAACTCCACATTACATGGAGAAATGTGGCAGGGGTGGGATTTGAACCCGGAACCTTCTGAACTGAAACCAACCGCATTAACCACTTGGCCACCACCCCTGTATTTTTAACACATGTGTAATATAATTATATTATGTACTTACATTGAACTTACAAAATATAGTCATGCACACACGCTTTTAATATATAGATGATTTACCGCCGCCTGCTGGAATGGCGTGCGAGTCCAGAATGTAATTATGAACGCCCATTATTCAGTGTTGTTAGCTAATATCTGTGGTTTCTCCAGAGATATTAATCCTGTCAATGTTTCTGTTTTGGCGGCATTCATCCCTGACGTAAAATACATCAGCATACAAACGGCAAATGTCAGCTCTCCCTAGTTTGTCTGTGAACAAAGTTATACACATGCACACAGAGCTTTTTGTCTTTCCTGCATTCTGCGGCAAGCAGGTGCTTTTAATTTTACACACCCACAAACAAAGATGGTGGCAAAAGACATCAAATGCAGTACACTTCTCATTCATGGTAACAGCAACATGGCACTTAACTAAACTAAACCAATTCAACCACAAAAACACAATAAATCAATAACACTAACAACACTGTTAATATAACATGAACCACAATAACATTTAAAACCCCAAAACCTTAAACTCCCATGGTGCATTGCAGCACAATGTCCATTGCTCACTGTTGTTAGATAATATATTTAATTACTTCAAAAATATTAGTCCATTCAACTTTTTGTTGCGCAGCGTTAATCACTGACCCAAAATACATAAGCATACCAAACAGCAAATGTCAGCTCTCCCCAGTTTCTCCAAGCCATACACACACATGCTTCTGACAGATCACCCCTTTGAGTCTGGTCTGGTTGAGGTTTCTTCCTCAGAGGGAGTTTTTCCTTACCACTGCTGCTCTGGGGGTTAGTAAGGTTCGAACTTACTTGTGTGAACCACCTTGAGGCAACTCTGTTGTGATTTGGCACTATATAAATGAAAATAAGTTAAATTAAAAATACACACGCACACAGAGGCCACTTGGCTTTTATAAAATAGGTTATGGATAATTTCTTCCAACTCTCCCTGATGTAGCTCATAAAAATAAAATTAGCCATAGTCTGAAAAAATACACAACAGATTGATAGGTATTTTTAGCCATTACAGTGATGTAACCTCGGGTGCTAATACCTGAGTGTTACCTGCCTAACAGTATTAACCAGTTCAGGAATGGTATTTTTTGTTGTACCCAGTTTGGGAATGTCAGTTTTGGGGTTGAACCCAAAACCATGTACCCCCCCCCCCCCCAATTAGTCCACCTTGCCTTCACTGCTCATGCATCATTTGGGACCACAGCAGCTCGTCTGAGCCCGAGTCTCTTCACCCAAAGCAATCAAAGGGGATAATGTGACTTAATAATAATCATCTCATGACAAAGTAAAACCTCTTAAATCATTTTAAAGTCAGTTTTAAGCAGAAACGACACTGTTTTAAGCAGAAAACGCAATAATTGGCAAGTCGCTGCTGACATTCCGAAATGACGTAGATCGATCCTCCGTCTTTTATGCTGAATTCATGTGGAAATGATTGTTGTACAAAAGTCGCTGAGATAGATGATGACTGGAGTGCAGTTTCAAGCGGAAACGAGGTGATAATCAGTGAATCGCTGGTGACACTCAGAAATGACACCTGTGCAGTAAAGGCAGGGTGGACCGATTTTTTTTGGGGGGGGGGGACTGTTCGGCCGGTAACACCGGAAATGTTAAAATACAGTCTCTGTTCGAAAGGAACCAGTTGGAGAAAAACGTCTGGTTTGAAGGCTCTAATCCTCTGCTGTCCTCTTCCAAAGGCTGCTTGTCCCAAAGACAAAACTGTTGGTAGAATTACATAAAGACAACTGAACACTTATAGATTCCGTATGTACAATTGTAAATACGTAATATTTGTGAGTAAAGCATAAATAAGTACTGAAAGATGATTCCTGAACTATAGGTTACACCCACTATGCTTGTGTGCCAATGTGCAGCTGTCAAGGTTGCCAGGCGACAGGAGGTGGAGGCGGGGAAACGTAATGATGCGATGACAAAATGTGTTGTGAGCTGTTTCGTCTTCTTTGAGAATGGTTTGGTTTGTTCTGGCCTCTGCTGTGACGGACGTGCTGAAGTCTGAAGACTTTTGTGGGACACGGCCCTTACAAGAGTGCAAACGCTGAATTGGGACACAGCCATAGTGACACCAAGAAGCCAATTCATTTTGGGGACCAAGATCAAGGTCACTGGAGAGTATTTTGTGAAAAGATTTGTGAGTGCAGGAGCTTCTTAACTAATGGCACAGTGTCGTTTGAGGATGGGCGCTAAAGGGGTAAAATATAACGCATATGATGTTATTTCTCTACTTCCGGGGACAGAAACATGGCATTTTCTCTGAGAATTTGGGCAAATTACATGCAAAGTGAAAATGCAGAGAAAAGGTGATGATGCGGTGGGAAAGTGTGTGCTTTGTTTATGACCCAGAGCTCAAACATGTCGAGGTGGTTTTGCAGGGGAGAGAATGTAGCTGTGTAGGCTAACATTTACTGACACAACGTCTCCCATTTGCCTCATCTTCCCTTCTCCACTGGGAACTGAAAAAAACTGCACTTTTCGCGACTGTTTTGGTGATTGTAGCCAAAAATAAATCGGTACACCATTTTTCCATGTGAAGTTATGTTGTGTGTATATTGCACAACGGGAGTGACTGTCCCCATATGTGGTCAAATCCCGGGATATCACGCAGGGTTCAAACGAGACTGCGCTGTCCTATAGCATGATTGTCACCAACCTTGGTAGGTCTGTTACGAACAGTGACCCCAGGAAACCCATTAAGTTTAATGTTTGTTGTTTTTTTTTACGAAGCAGTAGTTTCTTTAGAACAGTAAGAAGACTTTGGAATATGTTCAGAGCTCCAAACTACACTTAGTGAGCTGGTCATCATCATGTTAATTAGCAGATCATGTGGATGAGCGCTCATTAAAATGTTTGCACTTTACCTCTGCAGTGAGGGAAGACAAAGGTCTTTTCCTTTGCTTTAAACAAAGAAAGTAGTTAGTCATGGAGACTCAAAGATTTATGGCCCCATCTTGTCGTGGGGGACGTTTTGCAGTCTTGAGAGGTTCCTGCCTTAGTTTAATCATAAAGTTTGGGTTTTCCGGCCTGGAGAAGCTCAGATTCTGACGTGAAGCCATTATAATGTCATGTAATTCATAATGAAAATAATGAAAATTCACTGATAAAACGAGGGCTTCTCTTTGAAGATCTTTGAATTATAACCTTGTTTTTCCTCTGCTGAAGCAGTGTTGGACCATCGGGGAACGTCTCCAACACTTATCTGAAGATCTCCAGATGACTTAGGAATTTCTCAACTGGGGTCTTTGTCTCCAGTGGGTTTTTGTGGTTGAGAGAGGATTAATATATTTTATTTATCAGGGCGGATCGAGGCCATCACGCTACATATATGTACAGTAAAACTCGCCTAAACTGTCATCGTATAAACCAGATATTGGCGCTCACCGGACAAAAGCAAAAATCCCAATGCTTCTGTATGGTTTTCCATGTAATAAACACGTATATAACTGATTTTGTAAAACAAATTTTCACTCATATCGGAATGTCCTGTCTGATAGCAACGCATTTTCATTAAAAACCCCTCACATATGCCGGACAGAGCAGTCTAGACATACTCAATAACAGAGGTATGAAATTAACTTAAGCACTGACACTCGCCAATTTAAGGAAAGTGGGTACTGTATTTCCGTGATTAAAAGCGTTTATTTTTTTCCAAACCGTGCTCAAACCCGGGGCCTGCAGCCTGACATGCACTTGCTGAATCAGACACAAAAGGCTGTGATTTGTCACTTTTCACTCCTTCCTCTCCCATCATATTTTTAAAGTTTTTGCAGTGCGCATGGCGATTATATTTCGATCATGGATCAAATACATTTGGCAGAAAAGTCTGCAAATATGACCAACTTCACAACACAAAGTTGGAAAACGATGCTCAAATGACTGCAATTCATGGAGGAAATTGTGCACCTTACATTTGATTTAGAGGTAGATGATGACTGTAGAAAGAAGAGCTCCTTGAGGGACAAATTAAGACAGAAAAAATATAATCCAGAAAAACTGCATAAAGACACAACAGAGAATCTTAAGGTCTCACTTCGCAGCGGACTTGGAAAAAGAGTGACTCGACCAAATATAATCATTTTAATGGACATAATGTCCACCACTTATTAAGGCAGGCATTTTTGTTTTTGTTTTTGTTTTGTTTTTTGTTTTGTTTTTTTTTCCAGAGGAATTTTTGACTCTGTCATTAAATGGGGCAGGTCCCAGTTCAGATTCCCCGTAGATTGTTCGGCGCCTCCTGACTGTAAGTAATCTGTCACATAAATACAAGGGATTTTGTCCATTTTGTACATATGATGAATTTTGATAACGGATGAAATTCGCTGGTCCACCTGAATCCATTATATGCGAGTTTTGTGTGTGTGTGTGTATGTATGTATGTATGTATGTATATATATATATATATATATATATATATATATATATATATATATATATATATATATATATATATATATATATATATATGAGGTCTGTTAGAAAAGTATCTGACCTTATTTAAAAAAAACAAAAAAACATATGGATTTGAATCACGTGTGCTTGCGTGAGCCAACCTTGAACCTTCATGCGCATGCATGATTTTTTTCACGCCTGTCGGTTGCTTTATTCGCCTGTGAGCAGGCTTTGAGTGAGGAGTGGTCCACCCCCCTCGGCAGATTTTCATTGTCAGGGAAATAGCTGAGAGACTGCTGCTTTGCTTGATCAAATTTTTTTTAGAAACTGTGAGGCACATCCATGTGGATACCATTCGAGAAATTCAGGTGGTTTTTGGTGAAAATTTTATGGACTTCAAAAACATTAAGGGATGTTACTGTCACTTTAAGGACGGCCCACAGCAGCTGTGGGGTGCGCCGTGCTCCAGCTGCCATCGACAGGCTGAATGACCTTTTCATTTCTAAACGGATCGCTCTGTGGATCCGTGACCATCGTGTGCACTTTCTCTGGTTATCACAAGAGCTGGACATCACCCATTTTCCTTCAGATTTCACTTTTAACAAGAGATTTTGTCATGGAAAGCCGAATGGAGGCTTCGCGCATCACGATGGATTCGCTGCTGGACCGACACAAAACCACCTCTGTTTTGGTCTCACAGGACGGCTTTGAGATGGCGTTCAGACAGCTGTCAGTGGTTTTTCAGTCGAGTGATTATCCAAGAAATTGGGACATGTCCACCTCTCCACAATTTCTCTGATACTCACTCAACTGGTAAGCACTGAAAGGCATGCCCCAGCTTGTCCTTCTGGCACTCCGAAACGGAGGTATTCTTTGTCTCGCTTGCCGTCGTGACGCGAGAAGCGTCCGCTCCTTTCCATGACAAAAACTCCTCGTTAAAAGTGGAATCTGCCGTTCATTTCCAAACTGGACGCTGTGTTTTATCCGGGACGTTGTCTGGACTAGCACAGGAATTGTGAAAAGACGTGGCCATCCGCACTTTTTCGGCAAATTGAGACAGACATGCAGAGGAATGCCGCGACGCGCAAAGCAACGCCGTGATGAAGCATCACAGAACATGTTCTGGCATGTCCAGGCACATCCACAATTTCTCTACTTCCTCTGCAGGCAGAGGAGAGCAACTAACTGAACAATTTTTGTCTCCACAAACAAATACTCCTTCGTTATACATCTGTGAAAAGAATTTCTCAATCCATTTTTGAAACTCTTCAATTTGAGAGCCCGGAGTTCTGTATATGCAACTATTAATGATATTTTTACCTTTTTCCATACATATTTCAATTGTGATGCATTCCAACAGATTTTCTACGGCCATTGTCAGATGATCTTTAATTTTGTATTTAAGCCTTTTGTCAACGTACAGTGCTACTCCTCCTCTTCTGTTTTGCCTATTCAAATGATTCAATTCATAACCTTCCAATTCGTAGTTCCTATCATCAGCCTCTGCAAGCCAAGTTTCCGATATGGCAATTAAACTAAAAGGATGACAAAATTGTTTTAAATAATCCTTGGTATTCCCAAAATTTTTGTACATACTCCTATTATTAAAGTGGATTATTGATAATTTCCCATCCCATGAAATGTGGTTGTTGTAATGTTCATCTGTGTAATACTGACAATTACTTTTTCTAAAGGAATAGAAATGATTATCTGGATCTATCCTGTATATGGTGCTCAGTATACTGAAAAGATTGTAATTCCTGCACAGAAGTAAAATCAAAGGAATCAGCTGTCATCATATAATAAAAAGAAAAGTCCACAACCACCCCCCCCCCCCAAAAAGCAGTCAAATTAGGTCTCACTACATAATGTAAACACACACATAATATGAAATTCATTTTCCAGAATTGTTTATACCCAAGTTCATTTGACAACACAAACATAACCCTAAATGAACGAACAACAATACCCATCACTTACATTTTTCCAAGTCCACAAGCTCTTTTACCACTATGATTTTAGCTTCCTCTGGAGATCTATTTAACTTAATCATCACTTTACAGTTCCTCGTCCAGGTCACTTGTATTTTTGTTGTTTCCTGAGGATTTTGGCTTTAGCTATATCGGCATTTTTTTTGTTGTTGTCAGATATTCATTAACGTACACGTCATTTCCTCTCAGCTTTTTAGACTGTCGCAACAGTTCATTCTTAACTTTTCTATTCACAAACCGAATAATGATGGTTGGCTTGGACTTGATGTCTTTCCTTGGAAGTAAATGACAGTCTGCAATGTCACTGTTGTTAATCTTCTTCTTCTTGTCTTTCGGCTGTTCCCGTTAGGGGGCGCCACAGCAGATCAATTGTTTCCATCTCACCCTGTCCTGTTTCTTCTTCTGTCACACCAACCACCTGCATGTCCTCCCTCAGCACATCCATAAACCTCCTCTTTGTCCTCCCTGTTCTCCTGCCTAGTGGCTCCATCCTCAGCATCCTTCTCCCTATATACCCTGGGTCCCTCCTCTGCACATGTCCAAACCATCTCAATCTCACCTCTCTGACTTTGTCTCCAAACCATCCCACCTGAGCTGTCCTTGCATAGTTGGGTTGGCTGGTTTTACAATGGATGCCCTTCCTGACGCAACCCTCCTCATTTATCCGGGCTTGGGACCAGCACTCAGAATGTACTGGCTGCACACCACCTGTGGCTGAGTTGCAATGTCACTGTTAATATGGCTGTTATTTGAAGAAAAAAGTTGCTGACCTGCTGCCCCAGCGAGTGGGTTTCTCCCGGTGTTTCCTCCATAGCACCCGTGCTGCTGGCTGCTACCTGCTACCTTGGCATATGACCGATGTCTAATATTCAGTCCCATTACAATTACATCATCCAGTCTTCTATATTGCTCTAAGTCCTCCACCCGTTTTTCCAGAAGTCTGATTTTATCTTTTTCCTGCATCTGTTTCCTCAGTTCATACACCTCCTTCAGCAGCCCCAGTAAATCAGTCTTGTTTTTTATTTATATATATGTGTGTGTGTGTGTATGTGTGTGTGTGTGTGTGTGTGTGTACTCGCAGGCCACTTTAGCTATTTGTGTTTGGTGTACCTAATAATCAGCCAATCACACAGCAGCAACTCGGTGTATTTCGGCATCCAGATGTGGTGAAGACAACTTGTTGAAGTTCAAACCGAGCGTCAGAATGAGGGAAGAAAGGGGATTTAAGTGACTTTGAACGTGGTGTGGTTGTTGGTGCCAGATGGGCTGGTCTTTCAGAAACTGCTGATATACTGGGATTTTCAACCATCTCTAACGTTTTCAGAGAACGGTCTGAAAAAGAGAAGATATCCAGTGAGCGGCAGTTGTGTTGACAAAAGAATGAGTTTGAGATGATGGAAAAGCAACGTAGCTCAAAAAAAAAACACTCGTTACAACCAAGATGTGCAGAATACATCTCTGAAAGCACATCACGTTGAAGCTGGAGCTCCAAAATTCATACTTTTAACATCCCTCCATCCATCTTCTACCGCTTAGTCCAATTAAGGGTCGCGGGGGGCTGGAGCCTATCCCAGCAGTCAAAGGGCGTGAGGCGGTGTACACCCAGGACAGGACGCCAGTCTGTCGCAGGGACACAAACAGACAAACACACACACACACCTACGAACAATTTTAAAAATTCCAATCCACCTAACCCGCATGTCTTTGGATGTGGGAGGAAACCGGAGCACCCGGAGGAAACCCACGCAAACACGAGGAGAACATGCAAACTCCACACAGAAAGGCCCCGGGAATTGAACCCACGACCTTCTCGCTGTGAAGCAACAGTGTTAACCACTAAGCCATCGTGCCACCACTTTTGTTAACATATCCTCATAAAAATTCATATTTTTTGGCAACTACTAATGGTATTGAGGAAAAACAATAAAATTATACTTCTGTGGTTTGGATGCATAAAGATTTGGGAGAGTGTTAAAAACATTCAGTGATGACATCAAATATGTTTTTTATACAAAAATAATCAAATGGCTTGTTTTGTCAATATTCTGACAGGAAAAAAACTGACTGTCACTGTGAGCGTCCTGATGTTTAACCTCTTTTTCATTCTGCCGTTTTTTTTTTTTTTTTTCCTTTAGTGCCCCTTTAACCTAAAGAAGCAGGACGACTGCGACACCACCACAGGAAACTGAAGTCAAATTAAAGGAACCTCGGCAGGTTTAAAAAGACATACAGAAATCAGTTTGGCTGTTCTGAGAAGAGAGACAGGCGTGAAGAAAGCTCCCCGTCCATAACTGTATCGGCTCGGCTGCACTCTGGTTTTTGCACAGACGTCCTGTGAAGACGTGACACACAAACGCAGCGCTGTTGGAACAGTAACCGTGAAGTGAGTCTGTGCCTGCAAGAGTGTCACTGGGTGGACGTGGAAATGAAGTGGATCCACGTGGAGCTTCATGACGTTGCAGCATGAATCCTAAAGGCTGAGTGGTGCAGAAGCTCTTCACCAAACTAAAAACAATGTGAACATTTGATCTGAAAAACCACACGACATAACTAGAAATGTCCACATTTTGGAGTGAAGACGACTCTGATTTTTGGAGGAACTTGTGCACTGTTCTGATCCGGAGGTGGATTGAGAAGGTTTTGTGTGGATCGTAGGACCATCACCTCCTGTCAAACTGGTTTTCCGTGAGGTCGTCCAAATGGCAGCAAAGGACTACAATCATCTCTTCAAACTGCTCATCATTGGAGACTCCAGTTAGTCAAACAGGCTCATTCCAGATTAATGTCACATCAGTTTATACATGAAAAAATAAAAAAGGATGGCCCTTCATTCTGGATTTTATTTAACAAAGGTTTCAGGCGCAGCTTTTCCTAAGTGTGTGAATAACTTTATTTGCAGTTATTCATGCGGATTTGTAAACTTGACAAGAGAATGTGAAAGTGATACATTATGAAATCAGTCAGGTGGGTAAATTATTGTCAGTACAAAGCCGTCCACAACAACATCCCACATACCATGAAATGCAAAAAGCAGCGATAACAATTACATATATATACACACACACAAGTTCATGCTATAAACATACATGCACCTATGTGCATGTACACAAAAACACTAGAGTTTAGAAAAGATCAAATTTGTCTAACTTTTCAGCCCTTTTAGTGTCGGTGTATCAAACAATAAACCTAAAAATCTTCTCTCTGTATCAACAATTTACAGTTTACAATTTAAAGTTTACATACCCTGGCAGAATTTTTTATTATTTATTTATTGCCATTTTTCAGAGAATATGAATGATAACACAAACTTTTTTCACTCATGGTTAGTGATCATGTGAAGCCATTTATTGTCAAACAACTGTTTATTCTTTTTCAATCATAATGACAACAGAAACTACCCAAATAACCCTGATCAAAAGTTTACATACCCCAGTTCTTAATACTATGTATTGTCCATTTAACATCATTGACAACTTGGAGTCTTTTGTGGTAATTGTGGACGAGGCTCTCTGATTGTAAAGCTGCCCGTTCTTCACAAAAAGCCTCCAGTTCCTGTTAATTCTGACTATGTTGCATGAACTGCACATTTGAGATCTTCCCAGAGTGGTTCAATGATATTGAGGTCAGGAGACTGAGATGGCCACTCCAGAACCTTCACTTTATTCTGCTGTAGTCAATGACAGGTCAACTTGGCCTTGTGTTTTGGATCGTTGTCATGTTGGAACATCCAAGTACGTCCCATGCACAGCTTCTGGGCTGATGAGTGCAAATTTTCCTCCAGTATTTTTGGATAGCATGCTGCATTCACAGTGGTGGGCACAGTTCCGCTAACCGCTAATTATCAAAGCTAACATTTTTGTTAGCAGATTAGCTTTTCAGATAACTTTGAAAACCATCAGCAGACCAGTTAGCTTCCGATAAATTTAGCGCCGATAACTTTTAGACCCATAACCTATTTTTGCGGGCATACTGAATAAAGCTTAACAGTTATAAACATTTATAAAGTCTGAAATCAAAGATTTTAGTGCCTACCTGTTACATGTTTTGTAGCAGACAGACAGCTGTGAGAGGTAGAGTTCTATCCTCTGCAGGCAGAGGAGAGCAACTAATTCCGGACAAGTTATTGAAATTAACATCACATCTATTGTTTTATGAACTGAAAATATCAGCTATATGTTTTAGTTTTAAACTAACAAGTGGCATGTGTGTTTAGACACACATGCCGCAAAACATTATGGGAACATTAGTTTCCTGGCGTCAGTGGTTGGTTGGTCGGTATAACACAAGTTGTTGAAACATGCAGTGGGTTTTACAAGTAAATCTGTATTTGTAAATATCTTTTTTTTTTTTCATTTGTGAAAAAAGGAATTTGAAAACTGAAGATTCTGTTTAAGTGATTCAACATTTTTAGCAAATATGTGGCACTTGGTGTTCACACTGCCATGAACACTGCCATCTACTGGCCAGTAGATGGCAGTGTTCATGGCACATGTTCATGCTACACATTCGCTAAAAGTGTTAGCGAATGTGTGAACATGCATTGTGGCATGTGTGTTTAAACTCTAAAACCTTCAAAATTAGTGCATTACTTTAAAACTTATAGCTGATATTTGCACTTTGTAAAATGACAGATGTGACCCTAATTTCAATAACTTGTCCGGAATTAGTTTAAAATTTGAATCATAAGTCAAAACTGTCTGCCTGTGCAGGGCTTCAGTGATACGCCAGCAAGTCCAGTGCACTGAAGTCAATACAGAAAGTTATCAGCTTGCTTTTATCTGTAACGTCCGCTAAATTTTTTAGGGGTTTATCAGTTTAGCTTTAAAAGCTAACTTTTCAGTTAGCAGATTAACAGTTATCAAAGCTTTTTTGGTTAGCTGTGCCTACCACTGTGCATTTATCCTACCATCAGTTTTGACCACATTTCCTGTGCCTTTGTAACTCACACGTCCCCAAAACATCAGCGATCCTCCTCCGTGTTTCACAGTAGGAAGGGTGTACTTAATATCCCCAATGCGTAATTAAGGCTTTGTTCTGGCGACTCGAACCTTCCAGCCCATTTTTCTTCAAGTGCACCAGTATTGTGCATCGTGAAACAGCCACACCTCTTTTTTTTTCCCAGAGACTCCTGTATTTCAGTTGAAGTTATTTGTGGGTTTTTCTTGGCATCCCGAACAATTTTCCTGGCAGGTTTTGCTGAAATTTTTGTTGGTCTACCTGGCTGTGGTTTGGTTCCAACAGAATGCCTTATTTTCCACTTCTTAATTAGAGTTTGAACACTACTTATTGGCATTCTCACTCCCTTGGATATTTTTTTTATATCCTTTCCTGTTTTATACAGTTCAATTACCTTTTCTTTGACAATTGTTTTGCTTTCCCTATGACTCAGAAATCAGAAACGTCAGGGCAGCACTGGATGAATAATGCAAGGGTCTGTCAGGAGCCCAGAAACTCACTCACCTTTTATACACCAACACTGATTATAAGAAAACAGATCACAGGTGAGGATGGTTACCTTTTGTAGCCATTGAAACCAGTTTGTGTCAACTGGTGCATGTTATCAGACCAAAATCACCAGAGTATGAAAACGTTTGATCAGGGTCATTTGGCTAGTTTCTGTTGTCATGATTTTATAAGAGTAAACACAGTTTTTGACAGTAAATGGCTTCATGCAACCACTAACCATGAGAGGAAAAAAAGGTTTTGTGTTATCGTTGACATTCTCTGGAAAATGGCCACAAAAAAAAAAAAAAAAAACACAAATCTGCCACTATATGTAAACTTTTGATCTCAAATGTGTGTTTTATGTAAATACAGAGAACTACATACAGGAGATGACCATAGTATGTAGTATATAAATGAATAAGTGGTGATTGTTGTGAAAGTGTAGTGACACGGACCCACAACAGGGGGCGTAAATGAACGGACAATAGATAAGCCAAAAATACAACACTTTACTGTTGTGAAGCGTGCACAACGAAATACAGACAAATACAGAATTTGGACAGAGTCAAATGTACTAAGGTGACGTGTGGGCAGGCTCGAGGATGGAAGACATCCGTCCAGAGAAGAGCCGGATCCCACACGATTTCCACTGCCACCGAACCCGGAGAATACTGGAGCCGCCAAGTTCCGAGTCCCCAGGTGGCCACCGTCTCCGGCTGTTGGATCTGGTACTGCTGGCAGGAAGCAGAAACAGTTATGTGTGGGTGTGTGTACACCCAGCAAATACAAGTAGCGACAGTTCCTTAATGGTGGGTAAGACACCTCCACCTCCAAAACAGGAACACAATAACAAGTAACAGTAGCACCTACTGAATACGGCTGAGAATATACCTCCAAAGGCAAACGATATCTCGGCAGCGGGGTGGAGATGTCTTCCACCTTATATGGAGTGGTTGATGATTGGTGACAGCTGTCAGGAGTTAATGAGTGACAGCTGTCACTCTCGGCTGTCCTGTGAGGCGGCAGCGCCCTCTCGTGCCTGAAGCCCGCACTCCAGGCAGGGCGCCCTCTGAATGGTGGGCCAGCAGTACCTCCTCTTCAGCGGCCCACACAACAGTGATCCTACATCAAATTCAAAGAGGAGGTGCTTTAAAACAAGTTTGTAATTCAAGGCACCAAAGGGCCGTATATCCTGTACGTGTGCATACTACTACTTTACACACTGTAGTATTAAGTGCCTCTGTATTTTGGGACTTGTAATAACTCGTGCTGGGGCTGTCACCGACTGTTTTTAATTCATCTGTATGCCATTTTTAATTAATCGAAAGGATTCATTGTTTCCAAAAACATCAATTTGCGGTAAGTTTTGCAGCACGTCAAAGTGCTGCAAATGACACATCTGTTTAAAAGGTACTGATGTCTCTGTCGTTGATTACACCGACTAACTGTGACAGCTGTAAATAATATCATCTAAATACAAATGATCCACTGATATGAGAAACACACCCTGAGTTTGTGCGCACACGTCTGCATAAATTACCATCGTTGTTTGCATTTTGTGCTATGTGGGATCTGCCTTTTGTATTCAGTGTTTTGCTGGTGATCATTTGACCACCTGTGTGTCCAATAAATGTGTTTGTACGTTCTCTTTCGCTGTTTGACGTACATGTGAATAATTGTGATAAAGTTGTCTGCATGCAGAGGAAGCGCTGCACTCGAAACATTCACAAGATCAATCAAAGGAAAATCAGAATGAACTGAAATCCTGATCATTTCCAGCTGACAAATGTCACTGATGCTGTAGGAAAATGAGTACACGTGAGTGAATGGGTCAGGTCTCGGGGCTTGTGCTGGTACCATGCTATCATGTTCACACTACAGAACCATCTAGAGTCCAAGCGGGCAGACAACCAGTCCAGGCCTGCCTTTCAAAAGGGCCATCTGTCTGCAGTAGTCGTGAGCTTTGACTTCAGCTTTTCCAGATGTAAATTCGCACCCTCAGCACTGTGTAATCCAGCATGCTGGGGAAAAACGTGGAGACGTTCACAGCTGCAGGATCTTCTCATCAGCTGCAAGTGCGCGCGCGCACACATACACACACACACACATTCCAGCTACAAATTCACACTCTCTCAAAGTTAAAAAAAAAAAAAAGTAAATCTCTGCCACAAAACATATAAGGGATAAAATCCTGAACATGCCAGACTCACTGTATTATAGATTTATCTCCAGTTCCACATGATCAAAGAAGCATGCACACACGTGCTTAATCATCAGCTGCTGCTCCGCCTTTAGTTCTGTCACGATTGCGGCACATAAAGTCAATTAACTCCTGGAAATAATGTATTCTGGCTTTTCCCAATGTAACAAATCCATTTCCGTGTCCAGGCAGTCTGTTAAAAATGGTGTCATGGAGATATCCCCATGTCCATGCCCACAGCTTCAGTAAACCAGCATCCACACAAACAGCATGTCAGTGCACTTTAGGTTCCAAAATCGACACTGAAAAAATTTAAAATTTTGGGGAGAAGTGTGTCGTCTCCTCTCTGTAAATCCTCTGTCAGTCATCGGGATGTTTCTGCTCATTCTAAAATGTACGTCACACGCCGAAAAATGCAGAGAATTGCAGAGTGACATGTTTTCTGGAAATGCACCTGCTCACGCTCAGAGTGAGAGGAACAAAATGCATCAGTGATCACTAATTATTAGCACATATGTGCGGAGACATTTACAATAATGAGTACTTTTATGTTGTTTTGCTAACTGGGACATTAAAAAACATGTGACGTGTCCTTTAACAAATCATTGCTAACAGGGAACAAAATCCATATCAGTTCCAAATGTCACAGAAAATGCAGTGTTTTAAGTTTGTGTTCTTTTCTACAAGTGCGTGTTTGTTTGTTTTTTCCCCCACAGTAGGGTCCAATAGAATTTGAACAGTGACAAGAGGTGAAATTAAAGGGCCAGTGTTTGTTCATTATGTAGACTTTAATGATGCAGGTTTCAGAAAAAATTCATTCACCACTTAGTAATATTTATATACATTTTCAGAGTTCATAATTAATTGGACAAACTATAAGGATTATTTTTCATAGAAATCACTTTTTATTGCTATTTTTATTGAAATGAGTCATAGGATGAATAGTACGTCTGACTAGAGCAGGCAGTCCTCAGAGTGACTGAGCAAGAAGGAAGCCACCAAGACGACCAGAGCACTCGGGCTATGATTGGAGAACCTGTACATAGTGCAACTTTTATCCATTGGAGCACCATTTCTATAGCTCCATAGTGGAGTGGGATAGTGGAGGATTTTCTTCAAAAGAAGTCCAAAGTACAAATTTCAGCTAAATTTTGCCAGTAGCCACACTAGATACTTGGGCCTAGATTTGACCTTTTTCTTGAATGATGCTCCGTGCCTGTTCTGCTCCATTATGTAGCTGTGTCCGGTGTTGTAACACTCACAAGTTGTCCACAGTTTCTCCAATCACAACCACAGAACTTCTTAAGAGTTGTCTTGGTGGCTTCCCTCCTTCTTGCACGGTGACTCCATTTTTGAGAACTGCTGACTTACCGTACAGTACTGTAATGTTTGTATTTCTTAATGATTGATGTAAATGAAGTTCAAGGGTGAGAAATGTTCATGTATCCAACCCCTGACTTAAGAAGCCTGTTTTTAAAAAGTAATAATTTATATTAAAACATTACTTATTAATGTAGTTTAATTACTTATGGGCTCTGAAAATGGATCCACTCTATATTCAAATGGTCATATGGTTAAAAAGATTGTGATGTTTTTGTGGAACCCATTGAATTAAATCTGAACACATATGCATACACACAGAGATTGTTTCATTGTGGTGATGTACAGAGGCAAAAACACAGTAGTGTTCAGAATAATAGTAGTGCTATGTGACTAAAAAGATTAATCCAGGTTTTGAGTATATTTCTTATTGTTACATGGGAAACAAGGTACCAGTAGATTCAGTAGATTCTCACAAATCCAACAAGACCAAGCATGCATGATCTGCACACTCTTAAGGTTATGAAATTGGGCTATTAGTGAAAAGGGGGTGTTCACAATAATAGTAGCATCTGCTGTTGACGCTGCAAACTCAAAACTGTTATGTTCAAACTGCTTTTTTAGCAATCCTGTGAACCACTAAACTAGTATTTAGGTGTAGAACCACAGTTTTTCATGATTTCTTCACATCTGCGAGGCATTAATTTTGTTGGTTTGGAACCAAAATTTTGCTCATTTACTAGTGTGCTTGGGGTCATTGTCTTGTTGAAACACCCATTTCAAGGGCATGTCCTCTTCAGCATGAGGCAGCATGACCCCTTCAAGTATTTTGACATATCCAAACTGATCCATGATACCTGGTATGCAATATATAGGCCAACACCATAGTAGGAGAAACATGCCCATATCATGATGCTTGCACCACCATGCTTCACTGTCTTCACTGTGAACTGTGGCTTGAATTCAGAGTTTGGGGGTCGTCTCACAAACTGTCTGTGGCCCTTGGACCCAAAAAGAACAATTTTACTCTCATCAGTCCACAAACTATTCCTCCATTTCTCTTTAGGCCAATTGATGTGTTCTTTGGCAAATTGTAACCTCTTCTGCACGTCTTTTATTTAACAGAGGGACTTTGCGGGGGATTCTTGCAAATAAATTAGCTTCACACAGGTGTCTTCTATCTGTCACAGCACTTACAGGTAACTCCAGACTGTCTTTGATCATCCTGGAGCTGATCAATGGGTGAGCCTTTGCCATTCTGGTTATTCTTCTATCCATTTTGATGGTTGTTTTCCGTTTTCTTCCACGCATCTCTGGGTTTTTTTTTGTCCATTTTAAAGCATTGGCAATCATTGTAGATGAACAGCCTATAATTTTTTGCACCTGTGTATAAGTTTTCCCTCTCCAATCAACTTTTTAATCAAACTACGCTGTTCTTCTGAACAATGTCTTGAACGTCCCATTTTCCTCATGCTTTCAAAGAGAAAAGCATGTTCAACAGGTGCTGGCTTCATCCTTAAATAGGGGACACCTGATTCACACCTGTTTGTTCCACAAAATTGATGAACTCACTGACTGAATGCCACACTACTATTATTGTGAACACCCCCTTTTCTACTTTTTTTTACTAATAGCCCAATTTCATAGCCTTAAGAGTGTGCATATCATGGATGCTTGGTCTTGTTGGATTTGTGAGAATCTACTGAATCTACTGGTACCTTGTTTCCCATGTAACAATAAGAAATAAACTCAAAACCTGGATTAATCTTTTTAGTCACATAGCACTACTATTATTCTGAACACTACTGTAAATTGGCGCCGTCCGGTTGCTTACACGGCTGACTGTCTCTCTCTTACTGAGTGGTCATGTTTATTTGTGACTTTCACTCACGTGTCGTCCTTGTGTGTCACAGATGTGGGGAAGAGCAGCCTGTTGCTGCGCTTCGCAGACAACTCCTTCTCTGGTGAGTTCAAGTCGCCTGCAAAACAAATGACAGGTTACAGCACATTTGTTCAGTCCCAGAACTCACATTTGTTGAGCGCATCAGAGGAATAAACCGGTTCAAACTGGTCAGCAGTTAACGCCAGGAGAATCATGTTGTTATGAGAATTACATTGTAATATTTTGGAATAAGCTGCTGTTACAATGGACGGGTTCCCCTGGGGGAGTTTTAGTTGTTCTCCTGTGTTGGTATCTGTTCTTCTTTTGATGGAGGAATATGGTCTTGTGCCCTGCTAAATAATTTGATGTCAGTTATTTAAGTGAATAATACGAATATTTATGAGTGCAGTGGAAAAGAATATTTCATGAGGTGAAAGATGGAACGTTCCATTCAGCAATCCTGACGATGCAGTCTGTACCTGATGCTGTCCATTGACTTCTTCGTGTACAGACCGCCGCCGGCTTTCCTCAGTCCAGCAAAAAAATTGCAACAGAAATTTGTCGAGCTCTTCCAGCAGCGCTTGTACTTCAGCATGAGACGTCCCAGTGAATACTGCAAATGCCTCCAGACGGCTTTCAGCATACTGGATTTGTATTTTGGGTTACCGGCCGATAGGCTGCCAACTCAATGTTGTGGCGCAGCGTCCGTCATAGTTGTCATCGGTGGAGTCTCTTTATTGCAATATCTCAAAAACTGTCTAACTTTTTTCTAATTTTGCAAGAGCATAATATGGGTCATTGACATCGTTCCCATCTAAAAATCATATTTGTGGTCATATTTGGTCGTTTGGCCATGGCAGCCATTTTTTGTGCTGAAAATAGCTCTTTTCAGCACTTAAAGGCAATTTTCTCAGAAACTGTCGCATGACTATTTTTCTATTTTGTCAGTAGCGTAATATGGGTCGTTGACATATGTCACGTCAAAAAATTATAGTCATAGATTCGTTCATTTGGAAATGTCGGCCATTTTTATATCAAAAACGTCCTATTTGGGTATTTGGACCCAATTTTCTCAAAAACTGTCTGACAACTTTTCTTTTAATTTAACAAGGGCACAGTATTGATCATTTACATTGTTCCTGTCCAAAAATTATTTCCATATATTCGTTTGTTTGGAAATGGTGGCCATTTTTATTCCGAAAATGGCCATTTTTCCTTGGCCTTTAATTGAGCCGGTAAACCACAGGGCCCTTGGCACTCTACTTTTGTGTTAGAAAAATGAGCACCATCTCCACCATGTTTGCTTTTAAGCTAAGCGCCATTGCCACAAGTGTAAGTCTGGTGGTCGCAGAGTGCAATGGTACAAAATGTATGAAGGCAACATTGCACGGTAAATGGAAGGAACTCAATGGCAAATGAGATGAATGATCCACATCATGTGACATACAAACCACTAATTGTTGTGTGGGCCGCTGAAGAGGTACTGCTGGCCCACCAGCAGAGGGCGCCCTGCCTGAAGTGCGGGCTTCAGGCACGAGACGGCGCTGCCGCCTCTCAGGAACAGCTGGGAGTGACAGTTGTCATTCATCAACTCCTGACAGCTGTCACCTATCACCAACCCATCAACCACTCCATAAAGGCCGGACGACATCTCCACCCCGCTGCCGAGATATCACCTACCATTGGAGGTAATTCCTCAGCCATAATCTGTGCCGTATCGCATGTATTTGTTGTCTAATCCTCTACAGGAGTTCCTGGTAGCTTGTGTCAGCGGGAGGCTGAGCTGGTCGTGGACGACAGGGTGATAAGCCGCACCCTTCCCGATCCGTGCAGACAAGTGTTTGTATCAGATCTGTAGAGACTCTGCGGAGGTGGAGGTGTAATTCCCACCTGTATTGCTGACTGTTACTGGATGTGCACACACCCACACCTAACTGTTTCTGCTTCCTGCCAGCAGTACCAGATCCGACAGCCGGAGACGGTGGCCACCTGGGGACTCGGGACTTGGCGGCTCCAGTATCTTCCGGGTTCTGTGGCAGTGGAAATCGTTATACTGGATTTGTGAGGGAGTTCAGAACGGTTTTTGATCACCCTAACAGAGGTGAGACTGCGTCAACCGTGCTGCTGTCTATGAGACAGGGGCGTCGGAGCGCAGCTGAATATGCAGTCGACTTCTGCATCGTGGCTGCGAGGTCCGGCTGGAATACGACTGCGCTCCGCGCCACCTTCATAAACGGACTGTCGTCGGTCCTGAAGGAGCACCTGGTGGCCAAGAAGGAACTGCGGGATTTGGACGGACTTATCGATCTAGTCATACGTTTAGACAATCGATTAGAAGAACACCGTCGGGAGTGAGACAAAGGACGTGGCCGGGCACGCGCCGTCCCTCTCCCTTCCGGGTCCAAAAAGGTTCCGCCCTCCCCACGCTCCACAGCCTCGGCGCTCCGTGTGGCAACAGCTACCCTTGCTGATGATGCTATGGACACAAGCAGGGCCAAATTAAGATCATCTAACAGACAGAGGAGACTGGCCCGCGGGGAGTGCTTTCTCTGCGGCTCAAGTGAGCATCAGCAGAGAGACTGCCCCAAGCGGTTAAACACGAACGCCCGCCCTTAGAAACTGGGTTAAGGGTGGGCCAAGACATTCACGTGGGACATACACGTATTTCCACACGTCTCCCAGTTACGATCCTGAGTGGGGATTTAACCCTTCAAGCCCCAGCACTGGTGGACACGGGGTCAGAAGGGAATCTGCTGGACAGCAGATGGGCTAGGGAGGTAGGGCTCCCTCTGGTGGCGCTTTGTTCACCTTTGAAGGTTCGGGCACTAGATGGCACCCTTCTCCCTTTAATCACACACAAGACACAACCAGTAGTTCTGGTGGTGTCTGGGAATCATCGGGAGGAGATTGAGTTTTTTGTCACTCCTTCTACCTCCCGCGTGATTTTGGGCTTCCCGTGGATGGTAAAACACAATCCCCGGATTGATTGGCCGTCTGGGGTTGTGGCTCAGTGGAGCGAAACCTGCCCCCGGGAGTGTTTAGGATCCTCGGTTCCCCCCGGTTTAATTGCTAATGAGGAGGTTAAAGTCCCCCCCCCCCAATCTGACTGCGGTGCCGGTTGAGTACCACGACCTTGCTGACGTCTTCAGCAAAGATCTGGCACTCGCCCTTCCCCCGCACTGTCCGTACGATTGTGCCATTGATTTGATCCCGGGCGTCGAGTACCCGTTCAGCAGGCTGTACAACCTCTCATGTCCTGAGCGCGACTCAATGGAGACCTACATCCGGGACTCATTAGCTGCCGGGCTGATCCGGAACTCCACCTCCCCGATGGGTGCAGGTTTCTTTTTTGTGGGCAAGAAAGACGGCGGACTCCGTCCATGCATTGACTACAGAGGGCTGAACGAGATCACGGTTCGCAACCGATACCCTTTGCCCCTGTTGGATTCAGTGTTCACGCCCCTGCATGGAGCCCAGATTTTCACCAAACTAGATCTTAGGAATGCGTATCACCTGGTTCGGATCCGGAAGGAAGACGAGTGGAAGACGGCATTTAACACCCCGTTAGGTCACTTTGAGTACCTGGTCATGCCGTTCGGTCTCACTAACGCCCCCCGCGATGTTCCAAGCTTTGGTACGTCAGGTCCTACAGCGGTTGTTGGAGAACCGGCTGTTTGTGAAGGGCGAGAAGTGCGAGTTCCACTGCACTTCTTTGTCCTTCCTGGGGTTCATCATCTCCTCCAACTCCGTCGCCCCTGATCCGGCCAAGGTTGCGGCGGTGAGAGATTGGCCCCAACCGACAAGCCGTAGGAAGGTGCAACAGTTCCTCGGCTTTGCAAATTTCTACAGGAGGTTCATTAAGGGCTACAGTCAGGTAGTTAGCCCCCTGACAGCCCTGACCTCCCCAAAAGTCCCCTTCACCTGGTCAGATCGGTGCGAAGCCGCATTTAGGGAGTTGAAACATCGGTTTTCGACTGCACCAGTTCTGGTGCAGCCCAATCCTTGCCGCCAGTTTGTGGTTGAAGTGGACGCCTCTGACTCAGGGATAGGAGCTGTGCTATCCCAGAGCGGGGAGTCCGACAAGGTTCTTCACCCTTGTGCCTACTTTTCTCGCAGGTTGACCCCGGCAGAGCGGAACTATGACGTGGGCAATCGGGAAACTTCTTGCGGTGAAGGAGGCTCTTGAGGAGTGGAGACACCTGTTGGAGGGAGCTACGGAGCCGTTCACGGTTTTCACGGACCATCGGAACCTGGAGTATATCAGGACCGCCAAGCGGCTGAACCCCAGGCAAGCCCGCTGGTCATTGTTCTTCGGGCGTTTTGACTTCCGGATCACCTATCGCCCCGGGACCAAGAACCAAAGGTCGGATGCCCTGTCTCGGGTACACGAAGATGAAGTCAAAACAGAGCTGTCGGATCCGCCGGTATCCATCATACCTGAGTCCACTATCGTGGCCACCCTCACCTGGGATGTGGAGAAAACCGTCTGGGATGCCCTGGCATGGAGCCCAGACCCAGGCACAGGCCCGAAGAACCGCCTCTACGTCCGACCAGAGGCCAGAGCTGCAGTCCTGGCCTTCTGTCACAGTTCCAAGCTCTTCTGTCACCCAGGGGTGCGAAGGACCGTGGCAGTGGTCCGGCAGCGCTTCTGGTGGGCATCCATGGAAGCCGACATCCGGGAATATGTTCAGGCCTGTACCACCTGTGCCAGGGGCAAGGCAGACCACTCCAAGACTCAAGGACTTCTGCAACCGCTCCCGGTGCCTCGTCGCCCCTGGTCCCACATTGCCCTGGACTTTGTCACAGGCCTCCCGCCGTCCCAGGGCATGACGAGAATCCTCGCGGTAGTGGACCGTTTCTCCAAGGCGGCCCACTTCGTGGCCCTCCCGAAGCTCCCAACGGCCCAGGAGACAGCAGACCTCCTGGTCCACCACGTCGTGCGTCTGCATGGGATACCAACCGACATTGTCTCGGATCGTGGTCCTCAGTTCTCCTCACAGGTCTGGAGGATCTTCTGCAGGGAACTGGGAGCCACCGTGAGCCTCTCGTCCGGGTATCACCCGCAGACCAACGGACAGGCAGAACGGGCCAACCAAGAACTAGAACAAACCCTGCACTGTGTGACGTCCGTGCACCCGACGGCCTGGAGTGACCATCTGGCCTGGATCGAGTACGCACATAACAGCCAGGTGTCCTCTGCCACTGGCCTCTCCACGTTTGAGGTGTGTTTGGGGTACCAGCCCCCATTGTTTCCCGTGGTGGAGGGAGAGGTCGGTGTGCCCTTGGTCCAGGCCCACCTGCGAAGATGCCGTCTGGTGTGGCGCACCGCCCGTTCTGCCTTGTTGAAGGCCCGGACGAGGGCTAAGGCCCATGCACACCGCCGGCGTTCCCCGGCCCCTGCATACCATCTCGGGCAGGAGGTGTGGATTTCAACTAAGGACATCCCCCTCCAAGTGGACTCCCCTAAGTTGAAGGACAGGTACATTGGACTGTTTAAAATCCTCAAGATCCTCAGCCCTGCCGCAGTGAAGCTCCAGCTCCCGGCTTCACTGCGGATCCAACCTGTTTTTCACGTCTCCAGGATTAAACCACACCACACCTCACCCCTCTGTGCTCCCGGACCGGCGCCAGATCTGACAGCCGGAGACGGTGGCCACCTGGGGACTCGGGACTTGGCGGCTCCAGTATCTTCCGGGTTCAGTGGCAGTGGAAATCGTGTGGGATCCGGTTCTTGTCTGGACAGACGTCTTCTATCCTCAAGCCTGCCCACACGTCACCTCTGTGGATTGACTACATATAAATTCCGTAATCGTCTGTATTTCGTTGTGCACATTCACAACAGTAAAGTGTGGTATTTTGGCTCATTCATTGTCCATTCATTTACGCCCCCTGTTGTGGGTCCGTGTCACTACACTTTCACAACACTAATCAAATGACAAGGGTCTATTCAGGTGTTTCTTTGCTGAGTTGGTTTGGTGAGTGGGCGGTACCCTGTGCAAGTGTGCACATGGGGAACCCACTTTTGTAACTCTTGTGCTTAGTTTTCTGCTTCTTTTGGCACTTTTTGAGGCAGTGCGGGGAAATCCCTTTGTCTCCGGCTCCGGACGCCCCATTGTTTACACTCGGGATCCGCTGCTTGGACGAAGAGACTCTATGTTCACGTGAAGGATCAGATCTGTTCCTCGGACGTGGAGCTACTTGCAATGAGCATTAGGCCGTACTATCTCCCATGGGAGTTTGGGAGTGTGATTGCACTCTGCGCGTATATTCCTCCCTCTGCAGACACCACCACTGCCTGTGAGCGGATTCACAGTACAGTGACACGGCTGCAGACACAACACCCCGTGCGCTGCTCCTCATCACCGAGGACTTTAACCTCACTTCTCTCTCCGCCACCCTCCCTACATTCACCCAGTACATCACGTGTAAAACCAGGGACAATAGAATACTGGACCTTTTTTACGCTAATGTGGAGGACGCTTATACCTCCACCCCCTCTCCCGCTCGGACACTCAGATCAGAATTTTGTCTGCCTGCTCCCCCAATACACACCCAGGGTGAAAAGAGAGCCAGTGCAGAAAAAGTCAGTGAAACTCTAGACTGAAGAGGCTGAGGGACTGTTTCAGAACCACAGACTGGAGCATGTTTCAAAACTCTTATGGTCAAGACATCAACGGCCTGACCCAGTGTGTCACTGACTACGTGAACTTCTGTGTGGAGAGCACTGTGCCCACCCGGAGGGTACGGTGCTTCCCCAACAACCACCCATGGGTGATCCCCGAGCTGAAGGCCTGATGAACCAGAAGAAGAGGGCTTTCAACTCGGGAGACAGAGAGAAGCAGCGTAGAGTCCAACAGGAACTCCAGTGGAGGATCCGGGCAGCCAAGGAGGAGTACGGAAAGAAGATGGAGGAGCAACTGGCCCAGAACAACGTCAGGGATGTGTGGAGAGGCCTCAAGACCACCTCCGGATTTGGGCAGGGTGCCAGCAGGACTGCAGATGGAGATTCTCTGTTTGCAGAGGAGCGAAACAGTTACTTCAACCATTTTAGCTCCTCCACACCTGCCTCCCTGCCTGCTCTCAGCCCTCCACACGTCTCCAGCAGCCAGCCTTCGAGTCCCTCTGACCCCCCACCTTCTTCCTCTTTGTCACCTCTCATGTACCCCAGACTTTGTCCCTCCTCTCCCCGGACTGTATTCAGAACCAGCCCACCTCAGCCCCCCTCCCTCCCCCACTGTGACTCCGACCGAGGTGAGAGGCCAGCTCCTGCGGCTGAAGCAGAGGAAAGCGGCAGGACCTGATGGGATCTCCCCGAGGCTGCTGAGGACTTGTGCAGATGAGTTCTGTGAGGTCCTCAGCCACATCTTTAACAAGAGCCTCAGCCTGCGGGTGGTCCCCACCCTGTGGAAGACCTCCTGTGTGGTCCCAGTTCCCAAAACACCGCACGCCAAGGAACTGGCCCAGTACAGACCAGTTGCCCTGACCTCCCACCTCATGAAGACCATGGAGCGGCTCGTCCTGTCCCACCTCCTCACCGTGGTGAGCAACTGGAACCGCTGCAGTTCGCCTACAGATCCCAACATCGCAGCAGGTGTTCACCCACTTGGAGACCGGCGGGAGCGCTGTGAGAGTCATGTTCTTTGATTTCTCCAGCGCTTTCAACACCATCAGACCGGCGCTGCTGCGGGGGAAGCTGGAGGATGCAGGTGTGGGTGGACATCTCGCCGCCTGGACCGTTAACTACCTCACTGACCGCCCGCAGTACGTGTGGCTGCGCAGCTGTCAGTCTGAGGTGGTAAGGTGCACCGGGGCCCCCCAGGGCACCGTCCTCTCGCTTTTCCTCTTCACCCTCTACACCTACAACACAGACAGCTGCCATCTCCAGAAGTTCTCTGATGACTCCACCATTGTGGGTCGTGTGTCTGAGGGGAACGAGCTGGAGTACTGGTCGGTCATCACAGACTTGTGTCTCAACACCCGTAAGATGAAGGAGATGGTGATCGACTTCAGGAGGAAACCACCACCTCACCCACCGGTGAACATCCAGGGGGAGGACATAGAGACTGTGGACAGTCTCAAATATCTGGGTGTTCACCTCAACAGCAAACTGGACTGGACTCACAACACTGACACCCTGTACAAGAAAGGCCAGAGTCGCCTCCACCTCCTGAGGAGACTGAGATCCTTTGGAGTGAGCAGGCCTCTGCTTAAGACCTTCTACGACTCTGTTGTAGCCTCAGCTCTCCTCTATGCTGTCGTCTGTTGGGCCCCGGGCAGCACAGAGCGGGAGAGAAAGAGACTGAATAAGCTGGCCAGGAAGTCCAGCTCTGTCCTGGGCTGTCCTCTGAACTGTTTGGAGGTGGTCGCTGAGAGGAGGGTGTTAACCAAGTTCAAATCCATCATGGACAACTCCTCTCACCCTCTGCACCGGACTGTAGTGGAGCTGAGCAGCTCCTTCAGTGACAGACTGAGGCACCCTCAGTGCAAGAAGGAACGATACTGCAGGTCGTTCCTCCCTGCTGCTGTCAGGCTGTACAATAACACTGTGAAATAACCAGATGCAATAATATGTCCACAAATCACGTGCAGTAACAACTTGTTTACAAATCCCAGCACTAGTGTCACCTTATCACATCTAAACTTTACTTCACATATTGTAAATAAGATGCTCCTATTTTTTAATTCCAATCATGTTTATATATGCATATATATACTTATATATATATATATATATATTTATTTCTACTTAATTTTCTTATTTTATTGTATTGTTACAAGTATTATTATTATTGCTTTATCTTTGCACACGCTGTTTGATGCACATTTTTTTTACTCGCACTCATCTTGTGTGTTTATTAAGAGCTGATGTAACGTGAATTTCTCCATTGTGAGATCAATAAAGTCTTAACGATTTCATTAAACACGAAGAGGAAAATGTTGCAAACATTCATCAAACAAAAATGTTGCAAAGATGAGTGTAACTTGAAGGTTTTGCTCAGCTCCGATGGCTGCAGCCTATCAGAGGAAGGGACTTTTTGGTTGTCCCACTTGGACAAGTCCTTCCTCTGGTAGGCTGCAGTGATATGAGCTATAAACGGCTGAGTTCGTCCTCTCTGAGGTAAAGACTAAACAGGGAGAAACATCTTTAAGATAATTCGCTGTTCTGAAATGAGTTGGCAAAGAACTTTAGAAGAGGCTAACGATTAAACTAGTTTAAATCAACACTGAAAACATTATTATTTGACCAGGTTTTCAGCTCCATTTAAAAGCTGGTGGTGCTGTTGCACTTATATCCATATCAGAGCATGTTTTATATGGTTATAAAAACAGTCAGTGTGGTGCTTTGTGGTCCAGGCCTCTGTGGCTGTGACAGGAGTAACTGCATCGTGCAACTTCTGTCTGTTGCTTCACCAGCTGAACAACATCATGGTGGAGCGACAGAAGGATTTTCTCCAAAAGACATGAAATTCCAGCTGCCCTTTGCCAGAAGGCCCATGGGAGACTCTAGCCTAGGTCTGAGCTGTCTTCTTACTTTAAAACCCTTCCCTACTCCACCATGAAGCTGCTGATGGAACATTATCATGTTGCACCATTTGCAGTTTCTCCCATCACATCCTAAAAAGACTATGCCTCCTTCAGAGTTGTCTGGTGGACGTGATGGCTTCTTTCACTTGTCTCCTTCTTGCAAGGCCGCTCTGTGTTTGAGAACTGCCTACTCCAGACAGACTGACCATAGAGTACGTCAGTCCTGTTTGTTTTATTTCAGCTCCAATGTGGTACTATACTGAGGCAAAACTGTCACTGTCCAAACATTTATGGACCCAACTGTAGCTGGTCCTGGACTCCTGGGCCCGTATCAGTGAAGCAACTCAAAGAGCTCCTAACTTAGCCTAAAATTCCCTGGCAAAGAATCTTAGCCTAAGAGTGAGCCAGCAGGTGTCTGAGAGCAAGTCTGAGCAAGGAGGGGACAGAAACTCCTATCTTTGTGAGGAGGCGGGGTTGATCCCGTTGCTAGGAATGACGCAGTCCTCTGAGCTGTGATTGGTTGTTAAGGGAAATTAAAAAAAACAAATGTGCTCCGCCCTCCTAGTCATGAATGGACAGTGAAATCAACCGATCATATAAGCTGAACTGCATTAAGATGTGTAATCATGAAGATAACTTTGTTATGATGATGAAACCCAGAAAATTATGAGTTGTTACGCAGCTTGAAAATGTTTGAGCGTACGTCATCCACATGCCGAATATCTATATATTGCATGCGTGAGTTTATTTAGGACGTTCATTGTGAGTACATAATATAATTATAAATACGTTAAAAATACAGTAGTGTTCACAATAATAGTAGTGCTATGTGACTAAAAAGATTAATCCAGGTTTTGAGTATATTTCTTATTGTTACATGGGAAACAAGGTAGCAGTAGATTCAGTAGATTCTCACAAATCCAACAAGACCAAGCACACTTTTAAGGCTATGAAATTGGGCTATTAGTAAAAAAAAAAAAAAAAGTAGAAAAGGGGGTGTTCACAATAATAGTAGCATCTGCTGTTGACACTACAAACTCAAAACTATTATGTTCAGACTGCTTTTTTAGCAATCCTGTGAATCACTAAACTAGTATTTAGTTGTATAACCACAGTTTTTCATGATTTCTTCACATCTGCGAGGCATTCATTTTGTTGGTTTGGAACCAAGATTTTGCTCATTTACTAGTGTGCTTGGGGTCATTGTCTTGTTGAAACACCCATTTCAAGGGCATGTCCTCTTCAGCATAAGGCAACATGACCTCTTCAAGTATTTTGACATATCCAAACTGATCCATGATATCTGGTATGTGATATATAGGCTCAACACCATAGTAGGAGAAACATGCCCATATCATGATGCTTGCACCACCATACTTCACTGTCTTCACTGTGAACTGTGGCTTGAATTCAGAGTTTGGGGGTCGTCTCACAAACTGTCTGCGGCCCTTGGATCCAAAAAGAACAATTTTACTCTCATCAGTCCACAAAATATTCCTCCATTTCTCTTTAGGCCAGTTGATGTGTTCTTTGGCAAATTGTAACCACTTCTGCACGTCTTTTCTTTAACAGAGGGACTTTGCGGGGGATTCTTGCAAATAAATTAGCTTCACACAGGCGTCTTCTAACTGTCACAGCACTTACAGGTAACTCCAGACTGTCTTTGATCATCCTGGAGCTGATCAATGGGTGAGCCTTTGCCATTCTGGTTATTCTTCTATCCATTTTGATGGTTGTTTTCCGTTTTCTTCCACGCGTCTGTTTTTTTTTTTTTTTTTGTCCATTTTAAAGCATTGGAGATCAGTGTAGATGAACAGCCTATACTTTTTGCACCTGCGTATAAGTTTTCCCCTCTCCAATCAACTTTTTAATCAAACTACGCTGTTCTTCTGAACAATGTCTTGAATGTCCCATTTTCCTCAGGCTTTCAAAGAGAAAAGCATGTTCAACAGGTGCTGGCTTCATCCTTAAATAGGGGACACCTGATTCACACCTGTTTGTTCCACAAAACTGACGAACTCACTGACTGAATGCCACACTACTATTATTGTGAACACCCCCTTTTCTACTTTTTTTTTTTTTTTTTTTTTTTTTTACTAATAGCCCAATTTCATAGCCTTAAGAATATTCATGTTCTGAGTTTATAAAAAAAACTTGTTCTGTAAAATAGTTCCTTTACTATTGTGATCAAAAACATTGACTCAATTCTGAGGCTATTCTGTAAATATTCAATCATACACTTAAGAATATTCATGTTCTGAGTTCATAAAAAACTTGTTCTGCAAATAGTTCTCTTACTTTTGTGATCAAAAACATTGGTTTGAATCTCAATTTTGAGGCTGTTCTGTAAATAGTTTTCAAATAAACAATAAATGTAGCAACTTCTTAATTAAACTGGGTTATCCATATCAATTTCAGACTTAAAATAATGTACTGATTTAAGCCCCAGCCATTTCGGGTTAAACCACAGCCACTTCTGGTTTAGCCCCCGCCCACTACGAGTACAGATATGGATACAGATCATTTAGATGGTTGTACAGATACAGATACAGATAGTGGTGTACTCGCTCATCCCTATGTAATAATAAAAGAAAATAACTTTTAATAATACTGATATAATAATAATAAATAATGATAGTATTAACAGTGTGTATATGATAACAAGAACCTAACAATTTATAGATACATTAAGACAGTACATCATCATAAAATAATTACGTAGATCAAGCAGGGAGCGTGTCACTGACTCACTGTCATCCTACATACGGAGAATATCTCTGCTTCCTCTCTGTCTTTTCTGCCATCTCCTCTGTTTAATACACTCTTAGGCTTCTTAAAGGTCCTCCTCTCTATTCTTACCAGTTTGGCACCTTAGGAGAAATCTTAAGGCCTAAAGTGCTTTGCGGACAACTTTCATCTTACCAAGGGAAAATTCTAAGAAATGTCTCAGAATTTGAGGATTTCTAAGTTTTTTTTCTTAGAATAACATCACTAGGATCTAGTTTTAGCATTAGGCTGATTCGTGGATACGGGCTCTGATTGTCAACAGTATGGCTAAATATGATTTCCACATAAAATGTATCAGTTCTCTGGTCTCCTGCAGGAAGTTACATCACCACCATCGGTGTTGATTTCAAGATCCGAACTGTGGATCTGGACGGGGAACGTGTCAAACTGCAGATTTGGGACACAGCTGGCCAAGAGAGATTCCGAACCATCACCTCAACGTAACTAATCCACAGATCAGTTGTTTTTTTTTGTTTGTTTGTTTGTTTGTTTTTTTAGGACTATTTTGGACTTTGTCTCACTGTCTTCATGGTTTATGTTTCACTGTGTTTGTTCATGTCTCCAGGTATTACAGAAACACCCACGGCGTCATTATTGTTTATGATGTCACCAATCCAGAGTCCTTTGTAAATGTTAAGAGGTGGTTAAATGAAATATCCCAGAACTGTGACAGCGTCTGCAAAATCCTGGGTGAGTCACCGACATTCTAGAAAAGCTTATACGGTGTGAACAAAACCTAGTTATAAAGGTTAAGACTGGGACTGGCTGAGGATAGAATATGTACCTATGTCACTGGTAGACCTAAAGGGGTGGTGGTTCAGGGGATTTAACCCCCCACTGCCCCTTGAACTGTGCCAAAAAAATGAAATGGCTATGTTATAAGCTGCCAGCCAAAAGCTTAACCCTGTGGGGTCCAGAGTATAATTGGCCATTTTTGACTACTTTTGGTTTTACCTTCATAATTTACCTTAAAAAAAACTGTTTACTTTGCCTTGTTTGGTGTCATTTTTTGTTCAGCACAATTTGACATGTGTGACTTTTTCTTTCATTCTAACATACTGTGTTTACACATTGAACCTAAATTCACACAAAACATAAAATCCGAATAGAAAAAGTTTTTTTTTGTGTGTTTTTTGTTTTTTGTTTTTTTTACTGTGAAAACCACAAACATGTTTAACAAATCATTTGTATAACTTAGAATGCAAATATAAATTGTACATTTCAAAAGCACATGTACAAATGTAGCAAACAAAGTTATATTCAACTATTTACATTAAAATACAGGAATTTTTTGAAATCAAGTATTCTAGCAATTTTTTTAATTGAGTAATCAGCTAAAAAGTACTTTTGCAACATCAATAGTCCAGGGCTCTCCCTAAGCAATGGCACAATGTTGCTGCACCATCACACAGATTGTCAAATTTCATGTATCCCTTTCTGGTTTCCTGGGTGATTATTTTTTCACATCTGTACACGTTTTGGATCTTTCCCGGGGTCAGGAGCTCAGCCCTCCCAGACAACCCAGAAAAAAGTTGCAGGCTTCTGTGGCTGTGATTGGAGAAATTGTGCACAGTGCATGTTTTGTGTTTTCTATCGCCAGTTAAACAGTTTTATGAGGATTTTCTTTCACTAAAACACTAAATCTAGGCTTTCGTCTCAGATGGCCCTTCTGGCAAATTGTAGCTGATCTTTCAGGTTTTCTTTTTAAGAAAATCCTCCTCTAAACCACTTCATCATGAAGCTGCATAACTGGAGAGTGTGTTTGTTTGTCTGTCTGTATGTGGCCCTGTGATAGACCAGTGTGTACCCCACGTCACACCCTATGACTGCTGGGATAGGCTGCAGCCCCCCATGAGCCCTAAATGGAGTAAGTGGGTATAGAAAATGGATGGATGGATGAAAGTATTGGAACATGTAGAGCGTACTCCTGGATTCCAGAAGGTTAATGTGCATTCCTGCAAGTCGCTACAGCTAATCCCATCATAACCTTTGAAAAATTACTTCCCTTTATCTGCCTTCCTCTCACATCTGCACCAGGACCCTAAAGACTTGGACCTGTATTCTCCTGCAAATATATCTGCATCACCAAATAACTCTGTGCAGTAGCTCATGATGCCATTAGCTTGTCCGAGGTGTTTACCGAGCTCAGTGGCCGAGCACCCCGAGACATGAAGGTCACTGCTGAAAATAAGTGAAAGTGCCGAAAGAGTTCAACACTTTTTCTTCTTCTTTTCAGTGGGCAACAAGAACGATGACCCTTCCAGGAAACAGGTGGATACCCAGGATGCTCTGCATTTTGGGGAGTCTGTTGGGGTTCGGATGTTTGAAACCAGTGCTAAAGAGAACATCAATGTAGAAGAGGTAACATCTGAGCTGCCTGCAGCAGCTGTGTGGAGTCATTAAAATCAGCTTTTTACCTTCTCTTGAGCATCACCTGTTCTGACACCTTCAACATGCTCATATTTGACCTCTGAACACGATAACTATCACAGACTTTTGTTTTAGATGTTCATGGCCTTCACTCTCATGGTGCTGCGGGCCAAGAAGCAGAGTCAGAACCGAGCTGAGAGGGAACGAGAGAAAGACACAGTCAACATCAACGCACACAGAGATCGAGGGCGCCGGAAGAAAGCAAAGAAATGCTGCTGAGACGCCTCAGTGCCACCGCCTCTTTAGCAAAAGTGTCCACGCCTATCTGTGTGTGCACATCTGAGCATATGTGTCAGAAAATATGCACTTCCTTTTTCCCAATACATCATTTGCAGGTTTAAGACGTCAGCCTGTAATGCCTTGCTCAATGAACTAAAGGACTGTCCTGAGTTTTAAAACATTTTAACTCAGTAAGTATTGTTGTAGTTTTGCGCATTTTGGCCTGATGATAATTTTGTTCTGCGCAAACTTCACACCAGCTAATCTTTTCAGTGAGCTGCTCTGTGGTTTCTCTCACCCTGCACATTTTCATTGACCTCTGACCTTTCGTGTAGCAGTACCAAGTTAAAATGAAGCCCCAACCGCCAGCCCTGTTAAATTCAAATGCAAAAGTGGAAACGGGCAGTTCTTAGAAAGCCCGCTTGAGGCAGGCATCAAACGGGGGTTGCTTCCCATAGACCCCCATGTTAAAATGCCCAAGTTTAGGACAAATAAGCATGTTTACAGTCTGGTATAAACCTTGCAGGGGTGGTGGCTAAGCGGTTAAGTGCGCCTGTTTTCTGTGCAGAAAGTTCCTGGTTCATGGACACCCCTGCCCATTTGTTGTGTAATGTGGATTTGGGTCAGAAGGGCATCCGGTGTCAAACTTGTGCCAAATCAGCATGCAGATCCACCTCTGATCTGCTGTGGTGACCCCGTGTGAAAAAAGGGAGAGGCTGAAGGGACTGTTTATACAGCCTCAAATATTGAGGTGGGGGGGACTGTTGTGGTCTCTACATCTAGTTTGTCGCCTTCATGATAACTACAGGAGGGACATTTTTTTGTTTGTTTTTTAAATAACACACCAGCTTAAGATATTTTAAGCCATAAAGTTATGAATAATTGGGTCGCTTTGATTGACAGGTGTGTGCATCAGTGGGCCCTATTTACAGCTCCACTAGCAGTGGGTGCTAGCTGTTGTGGCTTGACTGTGTGTGTCCTGTCTGAAGATTTTATTCTAAATATCTGTAATAATATGGTTTGTTGTACGGTTAATTATCCTAACTGATCTTCTAAGAAGTCTGTGCTGCAGTATTTCTGCTGAGTGAAATTTTCATATTATTTCACATGTATGTTAGCACTGTTAGCTTGGTGATGTTAGCGCTGCCATCGCTCCACAGTTACTGAAGCAATAACTCAATCATAATTGTTAATACCCACATCCAAGCCACCCATCATGAGCACCACCACCCACTCCACGAAAATATGTGTTAATGAAACACAGGAATCAAGGGTTGCTTATTAAACTTAGCTTGTTCAGTAACTCTTGGTCATGTTCGGTCTGTGTTCATGGAGCCACGGTCATGCACAGTCATGCCCGCTATGGATAAAACATAGAAGTGAACTAAAAAAGTAAACGTTAAAAACGTGTGGTCCGTTGAAGATAATTTAGTGATTCACCGTCACGGCTGAGGAGCCTTTTCTGACTCGAGTGTTAAACCTTTGACGGATCTTTACACTTGTACTAAACCATAACCACTAAACAATGTGATGACTGCAGTGAAATATGAGTTATGACAAAGTCGTTACATAATGATATGGTGCAACTTTATCACAATCTGATCATAATGTTTCAGTTAAAAAATACTTTTTCATTTTTTCAAACTGATGTAGCACATGAACTGCAATACATCCAGATGTATTAAAAAAAGTTTCCTCATTAAGGATCCATGATCAACCCGAAATTAAATCAGGAACAGGTGCCTGTACTGACTAATTCAAAATACTGTCTGGTTTTCATTTGACTGGAAATTTACCTCTTTTTTTACACTCCTTCAAAATTGCTCTTTTTTTGGGGGAGTTCAGCTCTTACGCATCTATAAAGTGAAGATGAATGTTATTTCAATTCAGTGTCACATCATGAATGTAACTAAACAGACTAATGTTAATAAATTATTTTATTAGTTGTAATGCCTACAATAGTTAAATACAACTAAACATCATCTGCATATGAGGAAATTTTATTGTCTGTACTGAACATTGAAACTAGGCTCAGTGTCCAAGAGAAGTGTGCAGCCCCGCACTATAGTTCATACCATGAATGGATAAGATTTAGGTTTTTCATTTCTCAGCACAAAAGAAAAGAAATTTCATTTCTCTTGCAAACACATGAAAAGAGAAACAGTAAATCCACAATTACACTGTTCAGCTCAACACAATAAATGAATCAAAAACTGGCCCAAGACAGCTGTAATTTAAGCAGTTTAAAACTCTTAATGTTAAATGACACTGTAAGTGTGCATTAATAGTAGAGCATAACTGATATAGAATTTGGGAGACTGACATTTGGGAGTAAAAAAAAAAAAGTAAAATACTATAATATAATATAATAATGTGCTGTTTATACAGGTGTATTAAAAAAAGAATATTGTGAAAAGGTTTGATAAATTTGACATATTCTATACACACTACATATAAACTAAATTATTTTGAGCCTTTTATCATTTTAAATTTGATGGCTTACAGCTCCAAAAATGTGTATCTTAAAATATTAGTGTATTTAATTTCAAAGGTCAGAACACACAACCACAGTCATGGGAAAGACTGCTAACTTAAGAGTTGCCTAGAAGACACTCACTGAAACCCTACACAAGGGAGGGCATGCTGCAGAAAGTTATTGCTGAAAGGGCTGACTGCTCACACAGTGCTAGATATTTGTAGAAAATTGACTGTAAGAGAAAAGTGTGATAGGAAAAGGTGCACATGCAACAGGGATAACTCCAGCCTTGAAGATTGCTGAGCAACACTGATTCAAGAACTTCTGAAGGAGTGGACTGAGGTTGGAGTCAGTGGATCAAGAGCCACATCGTCACTCCTGAACCCGAAACCTATTACCTAGGACAAAAGGAACTGGAGCATTTATCTTGTAATTATTACTTTTAAATAACTTATATATAGAAATGACTTGGACATTGTAGTAAGCGTGATTGTTTGGTAAAATTAAATGCAGAGATTTGCTGAAAATTGAAGGTGCCTGTCCATTTCTATGTATCTTAGGCCCCGGTCAAATTGCACTAAGGGCCCCTTCACAACACTATTGAGGCAGAATGGCGGACAAAGGAGGAATTGCGTACCACTCATGAAAAATCAGAGCTGCCTCAAACGCCTCGTACAGCTGTTGCCACAAGCATTTGTGTACACTAGTGGCCAAAATCAATCATTTTTTTTTTATATAGTGCCAAATCACAACAAACAGTTGCCCCAAGGCGCCTTATATTGTAAGGCAAGGCCACACAATTATGTAAAACCCCAACGGTCAAAACGACCCCCTGTGAGCAAGCACTTGGCTACAGTGGGAAGGAAAAACTCCCTTTTAACAGGAAGAAACCTCCAGCAGAACCAGGCTCAGGGAGGGGCAGTCTTCTGCTGGGACTGGTTGGGGCTGAGGGAGAGAACCAAGAAAAAGACATGCTGTGGAGGGGAGCAGAGATCGATCACTAATGATTAAATGCAGAGTGGTGCATACAGAGCAAAAAGAGAAAGAAACAGTGCATCATGGGAACCCCCCAGCAGTCTACGTCTATAGCAGCATAACTAAGGGATGGTTCAGGATGTTCAAAAGACAGCAAGTGCCCATTCGATCTCCCTCTTGGCAGGTGTCGGCCAAATTCCAGGTGCCACACATAAACATCTGACACCACTCGCTGGACACTTAGAAAAGGTGGGGCTATTTGCGCTCCCAGCATGAGAGTAGACAGCAGGCGACCACATTCGATCTGTCTGAAAAGTGTCTTAATTGCCCCACGAGTGTGGTATCGCCAAACACACGGGTGTGACAGCAAAACTCCCCACACACGTGGTGTGCGTGTGTATTGCACCTCCCCGCAACACGTGGCGTGTGGGGGAGAGGGAGTGTACACTTGCATGACATATTTATGTACAGACAAGATCACATGGGGAGCAGCCAGCGACGTCTGAGCGCACACAGCACAGCAAGGCGCCTCTCAGCTGATCACCGGCCAGCCACTCGCTAACAGCTGGAATTGACGGCTCAGTGTAAACGACGTGTTACATTGAAAACACAGAGAACACAGCCAGGACAAGTACATAAATAATTACTACAATAACTATATACACAAGTACATAACAAATAAATAATCACAGAAACAGTGACACTTTGTTCTGTGGGCCACACTCTCACGAGCGCCACTAGCTTAGCTTATGGCAAGCTAAAAGTGGACGCTCTCGTTTTTGCCAAACATCTAGCCAGTTTTTAGGTATTGTGTTAGTAGTATGCGCCCGCAGCCGACGTGCTTGATGAATTCCTGCGCAAAAAGTAGTTCCTGTGAGATAATGAGTATATCGCATCTAAATTAATTCTAAAAATTTACCACTAATAAAATTATAAAAATAACTGAAGTTTTAAGAGTGGCCGTAATAAGAAACTTAAAGTTTATGAGCAATTTCACTTGTTATTGTTCGAACACATTGTAAACATTGACACGATGGAGTTTGTTGCGGAAGAGTTCAGAAACATGATTGGAATGGTTTGATGACCATTTACAGTTGGCGATGAAAGACTTGGATGCTAACTGCATGTTACAGTCAGAACAAGAAGCTGCAATGAAAGAAATCTATCTGGGAAGAGACACATTCTGTGTGTTGTCGTGCCAACAAGAGCGGCACTCTGAGCAGGGTGGTGAAAGTAGTCCGGCGAGCTCAATCTGTGGGCACGAGCTATCCCACAATTCCATAATAGCAGAGGTGTTGGTCCAATGAGAGCCGCACTCTGAGCAGGGTGTTCTGTGGGCTGAACGTACAGGTGGGCGTGGCCGCAAACAGCAGCAGCTGTTCTCACATGGAAATACATAAAAACACATATCGCCTTTGCAACGGGCTGGAGCGAGCGCATAGAGTGCACATTGGCAGGCTGTGCCAGGTGAAAATAGCGTCAGATCACACTCAGCTGGCAATCTGAATGTCACATCACCCATGTGAGATCTGGTCCACATGACGTTGTGTCTGTCCCTCGGTGCACCACTCACTGGACACGCTCGTCCGGCAAATGTGCACATAATAAGCATGCACTGCTTCATTCATGTCGTCATACCTGTACGTCTATGATCATGGGTCATATGCAGAGGAACAGACGGATCATACTTGTATTGTCCGCTCGATAAGAGGGATTAAATATTAGAAATTGCGTTTTTTTTTGTTGTTTTTTTTTTTTTTTTTTTTGGTTATGGTGTGTGGTTTTTATTTTTTTCTCCACAGTAGCGGCGCAATGTGGTGCCACATGTTCTAGCTGCTCGCACTGTGTTCCTGCATGCGCACGAAACCGTCGCCACAGTATAGTGCACTCCTGTCCGACTGTGTGTCCCTCCCAATAGCAGGTGGAATGTTTTGCAGTTCCCCATTTGTTTTTTTGTTCGCGGCTTTTCACCCAGTTCCCACTTCTTTTTTCCAACTTTGTTTTATGTGTGAAGGGGCCCTAACAAAGGACACCAAAGCCAAAACGAAAAACAAGAAATCTGGACTTACATTGACATTGTTTATCCATCATCCAGCTTCGTTCCTGTAGCAGGCACTTCATCAGAATTTTCAAACTGTTGAAAAATGTGAACGAATCCCAACGACAACCTCAGTTCATCTGTATTTCGTTTTGTTTTCTGTCTTGATGGTTCCTCATCATTTGTGTAGCTAGTTCCCGTACCGTCAGCGTTCCGTTTTACTGTCGTCCAACTTTGTCCAACCTCCCTTGGTGCCAGATGGGCTGGTCTGAGTATTTCAGAAACTGCTAATCTACAGGGATTTTCACACAAAACCATCTCTAGGTTTGACAGAGAATGGTCCAGAAAAGAGAAGATACCGAGCTGCAGTTGTGTGGACAAAAATGGCTTGTTGATGTCAGAGGAGAATGGGCAGACTGCACCTTATTGAATCTATTCCACATAGACTTAAGGCAATTCTGAAGGCTAAAGGGGTCCAACCCGGTACTAGCAAGATGTACCTAATAAAGTGGCCGGTGAGTGTATAGACAAAGACGTGTTTTAAAGTGACCAAGCCACCACCTAAGCTACAGGTCTTTGGAAGTCAGAGCACCAGGAGGGAACCTATGCAACCACAGGGAGGACATGCAAACCTCTCATACAAAGGACCAGGTGAGATGCAAACCCACAACATTGTTGCTGTTAGGCAACAGTGTTAACCAGTAAGCCACAGTGCTGCCTAAATAGTGTTTTCTTCCAGAAATATAAGAATATCTGCCAAGAGTTTGCTCTGAAATCAACCCCTTTATGTCATTGTTTCTTCTGTGTCCCTTCCCGTGTTTGTTTCTGTAGCTCACTTCCTGTGTTTCTACTCAATTGTTCCTTGCTGTGATTACTCTCTGGTCTATTTAAACCCTTCTCACAGTCTTGCCTGTGCCAAATTGTTGTGTGTTCTGCCAAATGGTCCAGTGTTGTTACTGGTGTCTTTTCCTCAATTTGCTGCCTGATTTTGATTTCCTCTCTCCGATTGGAACCTGGTATCTGGTACACTAGTTTCTTGTGTTTAGATGTGGAACTTGAACTTCCCACTAGTCCCAGGGTCCACTCGTCCTAGTATTAAGGACAGCATGTTGAAGTTGTTTTTACATTTATGGTAGGCTATATGTTGCACTAAAGCAGGTTAAGTAATGTTACAAAAGTGTGACAGTTAGTAAAACCCCATTTATTTATGGTGAATTACCATTATTTGTTGATTTTCAATTCAACAGATTTATAGACAACAGTACAATTAAAGGTGATTAATGATGTATGTCAAGAGTCATATGTTTTAATTTTGTAAATTGAACACAACTGGATCTGCTTTGTTAGCTATTTGAAAATAGTACATTTATTTGTGAACTTTAAATCAGTTTGTTGTTGTAATATACACCATCAAATATTATAAAGAGGTTAGGACCAGTGAACTCTAGGACCAGTGGACCCTAAGACCAGTGAACTCTAGGACCAGTGGACCCTAGGACCAGTGGACTCTAGGACCAGTGAACTCTATGACCAGTGGACCCTAGGACCAGTGGACTCTAGGACCAGACTGGACTTTGAGGAAAAGTGTACTTGTCCTGGGCCCAGGTCCCTGGTGTGAAAGCTTCCTTAGACTGTGCACTATAGAACTCCCAGGTAGGACATAAATCATATCTAGGCTCAAATTTTCCGTGAACCTTCCAGTAAACTCATTCATCCTTCTCTGGTCTCTTCCCCATGAAGCCGTGACTGGTCAGAATCAGAATAAACAACAGACAATTTCTCCAGTCACAGCCACAGGAGCCTGTAACTCCAGAGATGTCGTGGGCTTGTTGATGGCTTCCCTCACCAGTCTCCTTCTTACTAAGTTTGAAAGCTGCTTACTCCATACAGATTTATAAATACATAAAGTACCATACTGTTTGTATTTATTAAGAATTTATGTAAATGAAGTATTCGGTGACCAAGACGGAATCCCCTCGAGCCAAGTAGGAACACATTTCAATCTATATATCAGCTTGCTAAATTTAGGCAGGTCAGGGGATGGATACATGAACATTTTCAAATTACTGAGTGTGTTTTATTCTTCATTGCATATCTACCTGAGTGATTGCCATCCAGGACTCAAGACGGTGGTGGATGCTGTGACACATGGCACCAGCACATGCTTGCAGACCTGACCTGACCCTCATTTACAGCAGTTATTAAGAAATGAAAACAGATTGGTACTGTATGGTAAATCTCTCTGGAGTAGGCAAATCTCCACGGCTGAATGACTGAATGAAAGAGACTTGTGAGGGAAGCCACTAAGACAACTCTGAAGGAGTTATATGCTTCTGTTGGCTTGGCAAAGGTGTTCAACAGCATGTCACACCCGTACAGAGAAATTCATCCTGAGGCTTCGCCATGAGGACGTATCCGCCACAGTTTTGGTAAATGGCACAAAAACTGAAATCTTTAATGTTCAATCAAATGTAAGCTAAAGTAGGGCTGTGTATTCACCCCTACACTCTTCATCATCTTTGAAGTCATCATCACTACCATTAATTGACATCATGTGCAGAACGGATGGAAAGCTCTTCAACCTGATGAGACCAAGAGCCAAGAAGAAAAGCACCACCACTTCACTCCTGGACTTCATGTGCACCAGCAACAGCAGCATGTCGTCCTTTACGGAAGAAGGGCTTCAGAACATCCTAGAAACCTTCAACAAAGCCAAAACCAAGCTTGGTCTTCACATCAACCTGAAGAAGACACAGATCCTGTGTCAGCCTCCACCCAGCATAGTCAATCCAAAGCAACATGTCAACACACAGCGACATCAACAATGAGATCCAACACAAGCCCAAGTGTGCAGGAACTGCCTTCGGCCGGCTTTGCACCTGTGTTTTCAACAACAGAAACTTTCAATACGAGATGAAAATTCTCATCTACAAAGCTGTTGTCATGCCAACCCTGCTGCACAATCTGAGACCTGGACCACGACCACCGCCACCCGAAGACCTTTGAGCAATTCCATCAATGCTGCCTGAGGTGAGGAGTATCCTCCACGTCAGGTGAGAACACCACGGTACCAACACCAGATGTTGGTATGGTAGTACCAACATCTGGTGTTGGTACTACCGATGACACACTCTGTGCTCTGGAGCACAGAGTGTGTCATTATCAAGAACCTGCTTCAGTGTGTGAGCCACATTGTTGGAATAGATGACAGCCAACTTCCTGAGAAGATCAGCTATTCTCACAGATCCAGTGAAACCGCTTGAAAATGCTGTAGTACACATGCCAGGCCTGTATGTAGCGCTGTAACACTTCTACAAAAAATGGAGAAGACAACGTGGAACAACGGAAAATAGAATTTTCCAAGGTGGCACAATTAAATAAAGTCTTTTTATCTGACCTGCTGCATGGATTCATCGTCACAGCTGAAACCCTTCTCTGCCAGAAGCACTCAACAGGTTCTTCTCCCGCTTCGAGGTACATCATTTCCCTCATAATTATTTCATAATAAAAAACGGGCGAGCGATCAGACTCTACACACAAACCAATAAAAGGGAATAATGTGATTATTAACCATCAGATGACAAAGTAAATCCTCTTAAATCATTCTAAAGTCAGTTTTAGATTAGATAGAACTTTATTGATCCCTTGGGAAGACTCCATCAGGGAAATTGAGGTTCCAGCAGCATTGTATAGCAGCACACAGGGTAAAAAGCACACAGAGTATCAAAAGTGAAGCAAAAAAGAAAAACAGTTTGGAAATATAAATAAATACACTATAAATACGGCGCCAACAGGAGAGTGTTATGGTTAAGAGTCGAAACACTCAGTGATTGTTGGTAACCATCTGATGACACAACCTCTGGTCATTGTAAAGATGACTGGAAGAGTTGCATCTTTGGATGTATGTTATCACCAGAGCAGAAACAAGGCAATAATCTGTTAATCACTGCATTGTGCTGTTATGAAGATATCAATGGTAGGTGAAAAATTTTCTCTTTGCCTTTCTGATCAGAATGTGGCTATGTGTACAAGAATAAAAATCAGCCGTATTACATTGTCACTGTATATAGGTTCCAGCTGGCCCATACTCTGAATTCTTAGATGAATTTGGTGAGTTTATGTCTAACTTGTCAACTAGTGCAGATACATTCTGATTATTGGTAACTTCATCATTCATATAAATAAGCCTTAAGATCCCCTCTGCAAATCATTTATGCATTCAGGACTCAACGCACATTAGTGGAAATACCCTGAATTTGGTTCTCGCACATGGTATTGCTGTCACAAATATTGACATCATGCCTCTTGCATCAGTGTTTTCTGATCACTCGCTTATTAGGTTTACAATTTTGCCACCCTGTTTAGTGGAACAATAGCCTTATTTATCATTGTGGCGACACATCAACTCTTCAACTATGACTGAACTCGAAGCTAGACTACCTGATATCTTAGCTTCACGTTTGGCAAATGCCTAATCAGTAGACAGTGTTGTGGACAGTTTAAACTCAGCGCTCAAAACTATACTCGACATGATTGCGCCACCTTTGTTAAAACCACGCCCCCCCACAACACAGTCACCTTGGTTCAATGATTACTTGCGCAACCTCAAGTATAAGGCTAGAAGTCTAGAACGGAAATGGCTGAGTTCAAAATTAGAAGTATTCCACCTTGCGTGGCATGATGCTGTCTTAGACTATAAGCATCCACTACTGGCTACAAAGCAGACCTATTACTCTGATTTGATCAACAAAAATAAGCATAACTAAAAGTTCTTGTTCAACACGGTGGCAACACTTATTCAAGGACAACCACCTGTAAGTCGCTGTCCTTTTACAGCACAAGATTTCTTGGATTACTTCAAGAAGAAAAGAGACGGCATGAGGTTAAACATATTCCAGCATGCCTTAACCCAGCCACTGCACCCTACTATTGAGATGGGTGCCATTACTGATATATTACCTAGATTTACACCTAGTACCCCACTAGGTGTGCTGACGAAAATTGTAACATCTACTTATTTGATCCCATACCAACAAAACTGTTTAACCTCCTGACAACCAGGATATACACACACACATACATATATATACAGTGAGGAAAATAAGTATTTGAACACCCTGCGGTTTTGCAAGTTCTCCCACTTAGAAATCATGGAGGGGTCTGAAATCTTCATCTTAGGTGCATGTCCACTGTGAGAGACATAATCTAAAAAAAAATCCAGATATCACAATGTATGATTTTTTTAAATAATTTATTTGTATGTTACTGCACTCTTTACCTGTATTAATTGCACCTGTTTGAACTTGTTACCTGTATAAAAGACACCTGTTTTCACACTCAATCAATCACACTCCAACCTGTCTACCATAGCCAAGACCAAAGAGCTGTCTAAGGACACCAGGGACAAAACTGTAGACTTGCACAAGGCTGGGATGGACTACAGGACAACAGGCAAGCAGCTTGGTAGAAGACAACAACTGTTATGATTATTTATTAGAAAGTGGAAGAAACACAAGATGACTGTCAGTCTCCCTTGGTCTGGGATTCCATGCAAGATCTCACTTTGTGGGGTAAGGATGATTCTGAGAAAGCTCAGAACTACACAGGAGGACCTGGTCAATGACCTGAAGAGAGCTGGGACCACAGTCACAAAGATTACATTAGTAACACATGACGCTGTCATGGTTTAAAATCCTGCAGTGCAGCAAAGTCCCCCTGCTCAAGCCAGCACATGTCCAGGCTCATTTGAAGTTCATCAGTGACCATCTGGATGATCCAGAGGAGGCATGGGAGAAGGTCATGTGGTCAGGTGAGACCAGAATAGAGCTTTTTGGAATCAACTCCACTTACCATGTTTAGAGGATGAGAACAACCCCAAGAAAACCATCCCAACTGTGAAGCATGGGGGTGGAAACATCATACTCTGGGGGTGCTCTTCTGCAAAGGGGACAGGACGACTGCACCTTATTGAAGGGAGGATGGATGGGGTCATGTATTGCGGGATTTTGGCAAACAACCTCCTTCCCTCAGTAAGAGCATTGAAGATGGGTCATGGCTGGGTCTTCCAGCATGACAATGACCCCAAACACACAGCCAGGGCAACTAAGGAGGAGCTCTATAAGAAGCATTTCAAGGTGCTGGAGTGGCCTGGCCAGTCTCCAGACCTGAACTCAATAGAAAATCTTTGGAGGGAGCTGAAACTCCAAACCTAAAAGATCTAGAGAAGATCTGTATGGAGGAGTGGACCAAAATCCCTGCTGCAGTGTGCAAACCTGGTGAAAAACAATAGGAAATGTTTGACCTCTGTAATTGCAAACAAAGGCTACTGTACCAAATATTAACATTGATTTTCACAGGTGTTCAAATACTTATTTGCAGCAGTAACATACAAATAAATTATTAAAAATCATACATTGTGATTTCCGGATTTTTTTTTTTTTTTTTTTACATTATGTCTCTCACAGTGGACATGACCTAAGATGAAAATTTCAGACCCCTCCATGATTTCTAAGTGGGAGAACTTTCAAAACCACAGGGGTGATATATATATATATATATATATATATATATATATATATATATATATATATAGTCTGGAGATTAAGGACCTGTGGCCCACTCTTGGTCTTACTGTGTTGGAAATTATTAATCTGTCATTAACCTCTGGATCTGTTCCTAAATGTTTCAAATCTGCAGTGATTAAATCAATACTTAAGAAATCTAATCTTGACCACAGTATATTGAAAAATTATAGGCCGATAGCAAATCTATAATTTTTTGCTAAAATTCTGGAAAAAGTGGTTTCGCAGCAGCTCATGGACCAACTAACTGAGAATAATCTTTTTGTGCCACTGCAGTCTGCTTTGAGAAAATATCTTTCCACAGAGACGGCTTTCACTAAAGTGGTGAATGATGTACTTGCGATGGATTCGGATACCACTATGGTTCTGGTGCTGTTAGATCTTAGTGCTGCGTTTGATACCATGGATCATCATATTCTACTCGATAGGCTGGAGAACAATTTTAGGATTACTGGGAATGCCCTTGCATGGTTCACATTATAGTAGCTCTCACTGACCAATAGCACTCACTGTGCTTTGTACAATAACACTACCTCTAACCTTAGTGACATGAAATTTGGGGTTCCACAGGGGTCCGTCTTAGCCCCCCTGCTTTTCTCCCTTTATGTATATCTCCCCTTGGGTACATATTGTGGCGTTTTGGGATTACCTTGCAGTGCTATGCTGATGATACTCAGTTATACATGCCAATAACTGCTGGTAATCTCATCCACATAAAATCCTTAGAAGATTGCATTACATCAGTGAGAAGCTGGATGTCTCGCAGTTTCCTGCTTTTAAACTCTGACAAGACTGAAATGATGGTTCTTGGTCCAGTGAGACATCGGCATCAATTTGACTAGCCAACGCCTAGCCTAGGCTTGTGTGTTATACATTACACTGACAACGTGAGGAACCTTGGTGGAATTTTTGATCCCACATTATCCTTTGACCTCCACATTAGAGATATTAAGAGGACTGCTTTCTTCCACTTGTGAAATATAGCAAAGATTCCTCCCATCCTGTCTATGGCTGATGCTGAGATCCAGATTCATGCGTGTGTTTCTTCTAGATTGGACTACCGCAATGTTCTATTTTCTGGTTTACCACAGTCCAGCATTAGGGGTCTCCAATAGGTTCAAAATGCTGCTGCCAGACTTTTGTCGCGAAGTAGAAAGTTTGACCACATTACACCCATTTTGGCATCTCTTCACTGGATTCTTGTCCCTGTGAGATCAGATTTTAAGTTTCTGTTACTAACCTATAAAATTATTAATGGACTGGCACCTCCCAACCTAGCTAACCTAACTAAACCTTACGTACCGGCCCGCGCTTTGCATTCTCCGGGTGCAAGACTACTTTGTGCCCCTAGGGTGAATAAGAAGTCTGTGGGTCACAGAGCTTTCTCTTATCGTGCCCCTGTTCTGTGGAATGATCTCCCTGCATCAAAAAAAAGTCAGATTCTGTAGAGGCTTTCAAGTCCAGACTTAAGACGCATTTATTTTCCCTTTTATATGGCCGGCATACTGGCATAGTATGGTACTATGCTTTTTACACTTTTAAATTCATTTTATTAGTAAGTAGAGTGGACTGCGGCCTCAACTTTATCGAAAGTCTGGGTGTTTTAGTGAAGCTTAGGGCTTGTGGCTGGTGATCATCTTATTATTTCTTTTTTTTTTTTTCTTGCTTAATGCTGACAAATTATACTGTATTTTTTGTCTTTCTGATGCCTGATTCTATTTTTTCTCTCTGTTTGAGGTGCGGCTCCATCCAGAAGTGGGAGTGGGTGTCTTCTGTGACCCTCCTGTCCTGGACACCAGCATGGACTCCCAAAATTTACTGTATATTTGTATTGTCAAGTGTGTCGGTAGCATGGTCTAAGCAGAGGGTCACCCCTTTGACTCTGGTCTGCTTGAAGTTTCTTCCTCAATTCATCAGAGAGAGTTTTTCTTTTCCGCTGTCACCTGTGTGCTTGTGCTTGGGGTTTGCAAAGTTAGACCTTACTTGTGTGAAGCACCTTGAGACAACTTTGCTGTGATTTGCCGCTATATAAATGAAATAAATTGAACTGAAACTGCCTGCCATTGACATTTTTTCCGTGAGGCTACAGGCTATGTGTGTAGGTCTGTGGATATTTGTATTGAACAGTAGCCTAGGTTTGTGTGTGATTTTGGTCATTCTGCATGTCATCAGTGACTGTCGCAGATCAGAATGTGGCTATGTGTACGCACACCCGTGAATGTGGCAGAGGTGTAGCAGAGAGCCATCGTGACACACAAACCCTTATTTCATAGCACCCTCATAAAAATGCCATTCTACCCCACAGCACCTGCAGAAAAAAATCTCTGGAGCCGCTCCTAGAGCAAGCACACAGCCTGTGTACTAGGTTAAACCTTGATTGTGTGAAGCGTCTTGATTAGACTAGATTCAATAGAACTTTATTAATCCCTTGAGGCAGCTTTGTTGTGATTGGCCCTATATAAATTAAATAAATTGATTTGAATTAAATAAATTGAAATTGAGGATGGCAGAAACGTGACAGGGACCTCCAAGTGCAACCTCAAGAACTGCTCAATCGACTAGAAGACCTTGGAAGAGGGGCCGAGCCAGCAATGATCAACACAAGCAAACAAACAAGCAACCAAAAAAAACCCACGCAGTGATTCTTTCAGTGACTTTGTCATCCATTTCATTACAGATGGCATAAACCCAAGATATTTAATGTTTTTCGTGGTCAACTAACCTCATTTTTTTGTGTGTGTGTGTGTAAATATTCATTAATTTCTGTAGTTCAGGTCTGTTGGCTTCAGTTTTTTTTTTCCCAGTTCATTCAGATCAGTGATTTGTAAGAAGATGAACAACAGTCCCTTCTCCTATGGGTGGCAGTATTACACTCCTCAGTGTGCAGCCTGCCGGTATTTTATTACCCGAAGAAGAAGAACTTTGCTCACTTCAGAATAACGAAGCTAAACGAAGTCATGGCTGCTGAGTGCGAGTAAGTTTGATGACAGCATGTGTCTCCGCAAAACCTTAGCCAGTTTTTAGTTTAAGGCCGTTAACGGGTTTTTGTCTGTAATTATTATTATTTATTAGCTGTACACTGCGTGTTTCGTTAAAACTACTCTAAGAATTGTCATAGGATGTGTTAGCTACTTAGCAACACATAAGCTAATCGACGCTATAAGGAGAAGCTGTCAAATAACGGTAATGTTTATTTTCCCCACATCTGCTGTTAAATACCTAACAGTCATGTGTTTTGTTTTTTCGTTTGATGTCAAATAATTGAAGGTCATGTTTGTTCTTTTTTTTTTGTCTTGTCAAGGAGTGAGTATCGACAGTGCTTCTTTCTATGTTGATTTTCGTAAAGCGTTTGATTCGGTTGATTTTTGGGACATTCTTAGAATTCGTGGGATTCCACAGAAGTTACTGAACATCCTAGCCAGCCTTTACACAGATTTTGTGAGTGGTGTACGGAGTGGAGGCAGAGGCTGAGTTTTTCCCAGTGAAGAACGTTCTCGTCAGGGGTGTGTACTGGGCTCCTACACTTTGCGTGGACTAGGTGTTTGGTAGAGTTGTGGAAGCCTGCAACTCAGGTGCTTTTGTCGGCAAGGAAAGGTTTACTGACCATGACTATATTCTGATTGCTGCACTTGAGAAGCAGAATAATGAATTGCCTTGCAGTTGTCATTGATCAAGAAAAAGATCCAGTCATTAGGGATGAGACAAAAAAAAATGAAAGTCCATAAATTGTTCTTTTTACAGGTGCAGTTGATAGAGCATGAAAAAAAAACAAAGAAATTGACACCAATATTGTCAAGATTGGTTAAGAAATAAGGAAGTTATGGTAATTTTAGTCTAAAAAAAAATCTATATTTTTTCCTATAAGGCACGGCCATTTTCGCGTTCTCAAAAACCACGTTCTCAATATTGGATTGTCATGAAACTTCATCATTATGTCGACAAAATATTATATTTTAGGGCTACTTACCTTTCAATGAGTGCTGTAAAGGCGATCGTGGTTTTTACGCTTGGTAAAGTTGAGCAAAATTTTCAGCACGAACGAAGTACATGAAAGAAACGGCAGAATTGAACCGGACAAAAACGAGGTCAAAGAGGAACTTCCTGCCTACATCATTACATGGAATTCCATGGGAAATACCCCAGCGAGACAATGAAAAAAGCGATCTTTGTGGGGAATCCTCTGCACACTGTGCACAATGATAAACACGCATAGATGGAATGCACATGCAGGCCTTGATCGGGAGAGTGTCTCGTCCCCACTCGTCTGATGACTTCCTGGACTCAGCCATCAGAAGTGTATCTGTACATAGTGGAAGTGTTGACCTTGTAGAGACGTTCATGTCTCTGGTTCCTCGGCCTTTAAGATCGAGAGGCATTTGGAGAGTCAAGGGATTGCTGCACAGAGGTTTTTAGCGATGCTGACTTTTCTTTTTTTTTTCTTTTTCTTTTTCTTTTCAGAAGAATGAAGGTCCAAGCCTTTATGTTACTGTTGCTTTCTGTCTTACTGTATGATTTTAAGGCTATGACGCTAACCAGTCACCAAAGGCGACAACTGGGTCTTTTTGGTGGATCTGTTGGTACAGGAATGACTTTGGGTCAAACGCAGACTAAGATGAGAAGTATCACTTGCATAGTGAGGGAGTATCAGCATCAATATTTTGGCCATGTGACACATTTCTCTTTGCATGATCCAGCATGCAGAGGTGCCTTAGTGTTGAGGATCCCAGTAGTTGGAAAAGGCCATGGAGATGCCCACACTTCACCTGTCTGTGACAGGCAGATGGTTATTAGAAATGTGGGGAAGGGCTGGTTGTCTGCTTAGGTGGTTGCCATCCAGGTCTGAAGGCAGTTTGGTGGTGTTGTGGATATGACAAAGCACAGCACCACTGCATGCTACCAGACTTGACAAACATGACTATCAGTTATTTGATAGCAAGACTTACTTTGGTGCCATGCTTTCAAATCCATGACATCATGGAACTGTCTCAGGTACTGTACACAAACCGTGAATTGCTATATAGTACGGCACCCAATGCTACTTAAACTACCCACTGTCACAGTTCACGCACAACCCTAACCTGAAGTTTTGATTTTGAAATTTGTCAGTTGCCTCCTGTACAGTCTTAGTGCCATGTTGTGTGTATTTATCTTGTCATAAACATGATGATTTGCTATTGGATTGTGTACACAGTCCTACAAAACTTGATACTGGTTAAAAATACTTTTCAGAGAACAATACCTCAGTATTTTTCATACTAAAGAATACTGAAACACTAGGCTCACTCAGTTGCAGCATCACTAACTTCTCCACTACAATATTGTTTGATTGGTTGAAAATAATATATTTGGGTAAATGCAAAATTTAATATGCATATTTTTGTCCCAATCCTGTTAGTCACACTGACAGATATACTGTCAGATAATTGACTGTTGTGTCTGCTGTTTGTCCACAGTGTGCTGTCTGAACTGGAAGTGCTGCAGTCAATCTACCTGGATGAGCTGCTTGTCAGCAGGAGGGAGGACGGGTGAAACTTCTGTTTGAAACTGTTTCAGCACTAAGCTTTGTTAGCTTTGGGTCATGTTTGTCATTCCATACAGAGACTTGCAGCATTGGCTGGGTCTTAAATCCCCTAATAGAGGGGCAGCATAGCAAAACAATTGTGCCTTCTGTGATTAAAAACATCAAATTTGGCATACATATTCTAAATGAACTATTTTCAGATATGGAGCCATCCTGGAGCTGACCTGGAAAGGCCTTTAATCCCCCTGTTGCTCCCGGTGCGTAGTGAGTGCCTTGTATGGCAGCACCCTGACATCGGGGTGAATGTGAGGCATAATTGTAAAGCGCTTTGAGCATCTGATGCAGATGGAAAAGTGCTATATAAATGCAGTCCATTTACCATTTACCAATAAAGAATTACACAGGGGTCAAAATTTAAAAAGCTCCAATCATGTTGAAAACTATACCACATTATTTGTCTGATCATAACAATTCCAAAAAGGTATAGTTTGGACTGTCTATGACTGAATGTTCTGGGGTTATGGGGTACAAACAGCAAAAATGGTGACAAAAGGTCAGCTTCAGTTTGTACAGGGGTTAAAAGTTAAAGTTCCTTCAATTTTGGTAAAAAGCGATGCAAATTATTGGTTGAGCTAGTAGGATTAATAAATGGAATAGTTTTGACTGTGTTGAATGCTTGGTGTCCAAAGTAAAGGTCAAACAAGGTCAATGTCCATTGGATTCTATGACATATGACATATGTGACCCCATAACATAACTAAATATGGCCGATGGTGCAAACTATTCCATTTATTAATTGTCACCATTTTTGCTGTTTTTACCCCATAACTCCAGAACATTCAGTCATAGTCAAACTATACCTTTTTGAAATCGCCATGATCAAACAAATAATGTGGTATAGTTTTGAACATGATTGGACCTTTTTTTAAATTTTGACCCCTGTGTAATTCTTTATTGACCCCTGTAGCTCATTAGAAGTCAGCTCCATATCTGAAAATAAACATTAGTTAATTTAGAATATGTGTGCCAAATTTGATCACAAAATGCACAATTGTTATAGAACTTTTAGCTAAGCTGCACCACTATAAATAGACACTAAGTGCATAACAAGCTACTTTGTTATTTATCGGTGTCAGGATTGTCATTAGTTAAAGCCCCGGTCACACGGCATATGACGATTCCTGAACGAAGGGGAAAAAGTACAAAAGTCACAGATCGTCAAGAAAAAGTGGACGAATGAGCTTTTGACTTTTCTCATCACCGAATAGCCTGTGAATCAAAATGGTAAATGATAAATGGACTGCATTTATATAACGCTTTTCCATCTGCATCAGATGCTCAGTGCTTTACAAATAATGCCTCACATTCACCCTCATGTGAGGGTGCTGCCATACAAGGCGCTCACTACGCACCGGGAGCAATAGGGGATTAAAGACCTTGCTCAAGGGCCCTTAGTGATTTTCCCAGTCAGGCTGGGATTTGAACCGAGGATCTTCTGGTCTCAAGCCATACGCCTTAACCACTATACCATCACCTCCCCTAAATCAAGAGTGCAAAAGGAATGAAAGAGGTACAAAATAAAACCAAAGCTAACGTTGATCTCCAGGCTTTAAACGAAACGCTTTAAATGGAGCTCTGTAGCGCCTGAGTCCTGGAGAACCTGCAAAGCGAAGCGTGTGATCCAACCCACTGTGGAGATCTGTGCGCACCTCGGTGGATCCACCTACTCTGGTTGCTTGTCAAGAACAACAGAGGGTCATCTACTTCATCAGAATCGTCACTGTCTGGTTCAGACTGACGACGCGATGCGTGCTTCGTCTTGCTCCAATTTAAAAAAAAAAAAAAAAAAAAAAAAAAAAAAAAAATTGAAGCTTTTGCTCAACATTCATAAGACGCCTTATTTTTACAAAACAAAAACAAAAAAAGGCTGTTGTATCACTGTATTACATTACTAAGCCACATATATTGATTTCTAACAGAAATCTGTCAAAAGGGGGAATAAAAATAAGTGTAAAGATGATTTAATATATCAGAGCAGTAAATTGATCAGTGCGTGTTAATGCCGCGCATTGACGTCCCATGTATGGTTATTTCAGCCAGCTGCAGCTGATCCACAACGTGAATTCTGCCTTCCAGAACGGCTTTTATATAATTATCTGAATAATCTACCTGTTGCCACATAGACAGAAGGGCTGTATTGTCATTCCTACACTCATATTGTTATATCTAATAAAAATAATAAGCACACGTAGGAGACGATCGATACTGCTCCCGGTGCGTTCAAGTACCGTTGGAAATTACACCACTTTTTGTTGTTTCAAATTCAGCAGTTGTTTGTGGCATGAGCGTAGTTTTCATTTTATTTTTGGTAAAATAATTCATTGTATCCACACAAAAGATTAATTCTTGCCTATATAAGGTGCCTGAGCCCAGTGAAGCTGACCCCCCACCCAGATCAAAAAAAAAATAAATTTTCCAAGTAAACAGGCTGATTTTTGCCCTGTAATTTCTGACGGTACATGAACACAGCAGCCTCAGCGCTCACAAACCAGTTTCTGCACTGTATGAAAACATTCAGCTGGTCGAACTAAACACTAATGTTACAAAAACTAAGCAAACAATAAAAAAACCATCAAGAACGACAGCAAAACAATACGGACAAATTGAGATTTTCAGCGACATTCTTTCACATTTTAAAACGATTAAATGATGTCACCGAAAGTCCAGATTTCTTGTTTCGTTTGGGCTTTGTTGCCCTGTAAGTGCCGTGTGAACAGGCCATATGATTTAACAATTAAAAGCCAAACTCTGGCTTCGCAACATTGGCAGATGTTATATGCATTTTCTGCATAAAAATCCAAACTTATTCGGCTCCTTCGGTGACCCTAAGCTCTCAGCTAAGTGTCAGTTAAATCTACTTCCATCTTCTTCAGACAAACAAATCAAAATGTTACCACTTTGGCAGCTACAACTAAGGGAAAAAGTGCATGTTTTTTCCAAAATCCAGAGGCCTTATTTATAAAAGTGTATAGAATCAGTGCGCATGCACAAAACCAGAAATGTGCACCTCACTTGTATGTTGTTCGTTGCCGTGAGTTTTTTTTTTTTTTTTTTTTACACAGCCCTCACTCTAAAGTAGAGTTTGGGTTATGCTACTTAGCTCATCTGTTGTACTTCAAAGTAAGATTCTAACTAACATGAAAATATTTTCTGGTCCAACAAGCCGACTGTCTTCTGTCTTTGTGATCTTCCTATTTGAAATTTTTAGTCACAAATGCACTGACCTCTATCTATGTTTGTGCATAAAATCCCATCAAATTCATGACAGGTATCTCCTTGGTAATTATTATTAAATATGTTGGAGTGCTTTAGGATGTTAGCACATGATTACTCTAACACCCAGGGAAGTATTGTTGTTCAGAGTTTGAAGATGACCGTTCAGCACCTTCACACGTGACCTGGGATGAGCACCAAAAGCCCCTTTCCCACTGGACCTGCTTCAAGTTGCTTTGTATGGTGTCATGACGACACAGGAATGTCTGCGTCAGGTGCGTGCAGTAGGGGGGCAGAGAGGAGGTGAGGGCGCAGAGGAGAACCTGCAGACAATCTGACTGCAGGCAGACTGCACTCTGGTTTCTCTTCTAGTTTATATTTGTTCTTGTGCAGGACTGCAGGTCTGTGCTCTGATTTCTGTTATAGTTTATCTTTCTTCCTTTGACCACGAGCTGTGTGAACGAACTATCCGTATGTAAATGTGGAGATGTCTGGAGTTTTACTTGATGTGGACATGTCCTGTCTCTGGCAATCAGTCTGTGAGCAGGACGTATGTCCTTTTTTGTCCTTTATTTAACACAGTTATGAGAGAGTTTGAGGGGAGAGTGAGGAACTGCAGCAGCCAGCCAGTTTTTTTTTCTTTTGATTGTTCACGTGCGTGCACGAGCAAATCGTCCGTGAGTGGACTGGAGATGTCTGGACTTTTTACTGGATGTGGACATGTCCTGTCTCTGGCAATCAGTCTGTGAGCAGGACTTTGGACTTTATTCAAAAACAATTGTGAGCGAATTTAAGAGGGAGGAGCTGCATCGTCTCGGCACTAGGTTGCTTCCACGTGGCGTCGTCATGACGCCGCATGACGCAACTCGAAGTGGGCCCAGTGTGAAAGGGGCTTGTTTTATTTTTACATCAACAAAAAGAGGCTTTTAATTCTTTTGTTTCAAAACCCTTTTGAAATTTCAAATGACTTGACAGGAGACTATGCTCTTAGTTACAGGCCTGAAAGTCTTTATTACACAGGCAAACGGTTGGAAACAATTCAGCAAACAGTATTTCTAAATGAGTAAAAATGTTTAAAAGAAATACAAGAATCACTTAAAAGTGATTAGGAAAAACAAAAATGATTCTTAAATGTATTTAAAATCATCCAGAGTAATTCAAAAATTATTTAACAGGTGTTTTGAGTTGTGTGGAGCTCAATAGAACAGGAAAATAAACCAGACAGGATGCCAAGAGTGCTGCAGTGCTGATCTCAGCACTTGCTGGCATTATAAGAAAAATATATTTGGCCTGGTGCCCTATACACTTAAGCCCTGGTCCCACCAAATAATGAAGGATGAATAATGAGCCACGCAGCATGTTTTTGGTACGAGTCCAGTTATTCAACTATTGCGGGAGAATAGTGGCTCTGAGAGGCTCTTAGAAGCAGAATATTCAGTTATCGAGGCTAATCTCTGAGCGTGATGTTCAAAATTTAGCAACAACAGCGTTGGGGCAGTTTGTGTGTGAGTTACTATGAGAACTAACAAGGTTATAGAGGCATGTTTGTGGTGAGGACAAGGCTGCTAAAAGCCCATTATCCGAGCGCCTACTAGCTTCAAGGACCTGAGAGGCTATTTTTGGAGAGTCTCAGCCCTTTTGCACACTACAAGTCCATCTGCTTTGTGCGCCGGACGCTGTATATAAAAGAATTATTTTGTAGTGGATTAATCATTTCCTTTCAAACCTTGAATGTTGAAAACACCTCTAATCGCGTCTGGAATCAGAGAAGTCTCTCTCACTCTCTCTCTCTCTCTCTCTCTCTCTCTCTCCATGAGGAACATATTTGGAACAGCTGAAAATAACAATGTGTAATGTTTTTATAGCTTGGTAAAACAGTTGCATGCTCATTCCTAGCTGTAAAAGTATGTTTAAGATATATTTAACATCTTGTTAATGGATCAGATGAGGCACACTCTGTGCACGCTGACTGGCACTCAAGACGAGCATTTACACAAAACGCAAGCTTGCAAAAGGGTGATTTTGCATAAATAACAGATGAACACAAAGTTAAAAGTTGGATCACAGTGTCAAAGTGGCTGTGTGTTTAGCACAGAGCTGTCCAGGAACACAGAACGAGAGCACGCAAAACAGCAATTTTGCAGACATAACACAAAGTTAAAAGTTGGATCATGGTGACTGTAAGCTGTGGAAGAAATAAAGATTTTTTTTTTTTTGTGGAAGTGAGCCACACAGTTGTGGCAGCAGATGTATATAATTAAAGCAGCCACCTCATTGTGGTGTCTTTTTTTTTTGTGTGTGTGTGTGGTCACAGAGAGCTGGGTGAATGCACAGAACTCCATTTGACTCTGGAACACAGGTGAACAGCAGTCTGGCACACGGTGCACACTGGCTGGTGTCGTGCCAAAGTACTTATCTTCGTCAGAATTTGTATCCCCTGGTGCGGGTGCGCACGCTCACTCGGTGCAGTGTCTTTTTTTTTTTTTTAGGACTGCGTTTAAAAACTGTGACATCTTGAATGGATGCTGTGAATTAAAAACCCACACTTTAAAAGTACCACATGTGGGAGGGCTGGAGGTTTGGACCAAACCCACGCCTAAACATGCACCAACATTGCATTACATGGTGCTGCATGGATCATATGCAGCCACACGAGCCATTCAAGGCTGGACAGGGCTCAAATTACAGGTCGGTCATGGCTCACTAGAGGCTGATACCTGGCACATGTGAGGTGGCACATAGAGGCGCCTTAGTAACGGATGTGATGACTTAAAATGTGGACCATTCTTTAAATAATCTGACACACCCATGCATAGCTCATTATCCATGGCTTATTATTCAGTGGGACCGAGGCTTAAGGCTATAAAAAGTCTCTTATCATGTGTCTGTCTTGTGGAATGATCTCTCTGCAGAGGTATAATGTATCTGGAAAGTATTCACTGTGCTTCACTTTCTCCACAATTTATGTTCTATCCTTTTTCTAAAATGTATAAAATCTATTTTTTCCTCAGAAACCAACACACAACACCCCATAATGACAAAGTGAAAGTTGTTTGTTTGTTTTAGATTTTTGTAAATTTATTAAAAATAAATTAACCTAAGGAATCATGCATACATAAGTATTCACACCCTTTGATCAATACTTTGTTGTTGCACCTTTGGCAGCAATTACAGCTTCAGGTCTTCTTGAATATGATGCCACAAACTTGGTGCACCTATCTTTGGGCAGTTTTGCTTATTCCTCTTTGCAGCACTTCTAAAGCTCCATCAGGTTGGATGGGGAGCATCGGTAACCTTCCCCAGATTTGTGCCTCGACAATCCTGTTTTGGGCGTCTACAGTCAATTCCTTTAACTTTATGCTTGGTTTGTGTTCTGACATGAACTGTCAACTGTGAGACCTTATACAGTAGTGTTCAGAATAATAGTAGTGCTATGTGACTAAAAAGAATAATCCAGGTTTTGAGTATATTTCTTATTGTTACATGGGAAACAAGGTACCAGTAGATTCAGTAGATTCTCACAAATCCAACAAGACCAAGCATTCATGATATGCACACTCTTAAGGCTATGAAATTTGGCTATTAGTAAAAAAAAGAAAAAAGAAAAAGAAAAGTAGAACAGGGGGTGTTCACAATAATAGTAGCATCTGCTGTTGACGCTACAAACTCAAAACTATTATGTTCAAACTGCTTTCTTAGCAATCCTGTGAATTACTAAACTAGTATTTAGTTGTATAACCACAGTTTTTCATGATTTCTTCACATCTGCGAGGTATTAAGTTTGTTGGTTTGGAACCAAGGTTTTGCTCGTTTACTAGTGTGCTTGGGGTCATTGTCTTGTTGAAACACCCATTTCAAGGGTATGTCCTCTTCAGCATAAGGCAACATGACCTTCAAGTATTTTGACATATCCAAACTGATCCATGATATCTGGTATGTGATATATAGGCCCAACACCATAGTAGGAGAAACATGCCCATATCATGATGCTTGCACCACCATGCTTCACTGTCTTCACTGTGAACTGTGGCTTGAATTCAGAGTTTGTGGGTCATTTCACAAACTGTCTGCGGCCCTTGGACCCAAAAAGAACAATTTTACTCTCATCAGTCCACAAAATATTACTCCATTTCTCTTTAGGCCAGTTGATGTGTTCTTTGGCAAATTGTAACCTCTTCTGCACGTCTTTTATTTAACAGAGGGACTTTGCGGGGATTCTTGCAAATAAATAAGCTTCACACAGGCGTTTTCTAACTGTCACAGCACTTACAGGTAACTTCAGACTGTCTTTGATCATCCTGGAGCTGATCAATGGGTGAGCCTTTGCCATTCTGGTTATTCTTCTGTCCATTTTGTTGGTTTTCCGTTTTCTTCCACACGTCTCTGTTTTTTTTTTTTTTTGTCCATTTTAAACCATTAGAGATCATTGTAGATGAACAGCCTATAAGTTTTGCACCTGCATATAAGTTTTCCCCTCTCCAATCAACTTTTTAATCAAACTACGCTGTTCTTCTGAACAATGTCTTGAACATCTCATTTTCCTCAGGCTTTCAAAGAGAAAGCATGTTCAACAGGTGCTGGCTTCATCCTTAAATAGGGGACACCTGATTCACACCTGTTTGTTCCACAAAATTGATGAACTCACTGACTGAATGCTACACTACTATTATTGTGAACACCCCCTTTTCTACTTTTTTTTACTAATAGCCCAATTTCATAGACTTAAGAGTGTACATATCATGAATGCTTCGTCTTGTTGGATTTGTGAGAATCTACTGGTACCTTGTTTCCCATGTAACAATAAGAAATACACTCAAAACCTGGATTATTCTTTTTAGTCACATAGCACTGCTATTATTCTGAACACTACTGTATGTAGACAGGTGTGTCTTTCCAAATCATGTTCAATCAACTGAATTTATCCCATGTGGACTTTTGTATTTACCCCACGTGGAATTTTGAAGGGAAAAAAATTTATTTCATCCATTTTTGAAAAAGGCTGTAACATAACGAAATGTGGAAAGAGTGAAGTTGTGTTAATACTTTCTGGATGCCCTGTAAAACAGTCAGATTTTGTGGACACATTCAAGTCCAGATTTAAGATACATCTTTTTTCCCTCTTGTATGGCTAGCATACCGGTGTAGTTATGGAATGGTGTTTCTTCTCCTTGTAATTTATATTATTAGCAACAGAACAGGTCCCAACCTCACTGCATCTAAATTCTGGGTCTGTTAGTGAAGCACACTTCTAGCTGACCACTTTACCGATCTCTGCTTCTCTGTTGATTTACTACTGGTGAATTAATGCTTTAGGTGCACTTCTTTACAGCCCACTGATTCTGCTCTGATTCTTTCTGTCAGTGGTACTGATGAACACCTTAATATATGCTGATTTAATGCTGCTAGGACATTCAGCAGTTAAGGTGCCTCCTAATTTTGTGTGTGTGTTCCAGAGGCTGGGAGGTGAGCCTTGTTCTGCACCCCTCCACAGGAGAGGACTCTGTCTCCCAGTTTGTCAGACTCACGCTGACTTTGTCTCTCAGTCAGCAGGTAGGTTCTTCATCGTCCTGTGGATCCAGTGTGAGTAGGTCAGTCTTTGTTGGCTAACAGAAATGAGCAGTGCACAACAGAGTTGAGGCCTAATTTTGAACATAACGATCTACAACTTATGTCATGACAGTGTTTCCACCTGCCTGATTTCTTGTTTTTGTGTGTAAAATTATTTCATTTTAAATTATTTCAGTTATTCAAGCAAATTTTAACCAAGCTAACTTGAGAAAAAAACACAAACCACAGATTTTAAATGCTGAGTTTTTTTCCTGAAGCTCAGTGATCCTGCCACCCGTGTGGAACGTAATAACATCTTCAGCTGGTTTCATCAGCAGCAACTGCAACCAAATGCTTTCAATTAGGAGACCTCAGTTTGTCACGTCATTGTGGAATTTTGAAGCACTCTACTTAACAGAATTGCATTTTGTTCACATGCACCAAAGCCCCTTTAAATCTCCCCTGAGCGCATGTCAATATGAGTAAATTTAAATGTCCTTATATACCACGCACGCTGTACTAAGGAGTAGCAAATTTCATTTAAAAAACAAAAAATGTTAATTTGGTAAATAGTATGTTTTGACACCAAGGTTCCTCACACATGGACTTCACTCGTCCACACTGCCAAAGTATACATCCCCTGGCAAAAATTATCGAATCACCGGCCTCGGAGGATATTCATTCAGTTGTTTAATTTTGTAGAAAAAAAAGCAGATCACAGACATGACACAAAACTAAAGTCATTTCAAATGGCAACTTTCTGGCTTTAAGAAACACTATAAGAAATCAGGAAAAAAAAATTGTGGCAGTCAGTAACGGTTACTTTTTTAGACCAAGCAGAGGCAAAAAAAATATGGAATCACTCAATTCTGAGGAAAAAATTATGGAATCATGAAAAACAAAACGCTCCAACACATCACTAGTATTTTGTTGCACAACCTCTGGCTTTTATAACAGCTTGCAGTCTCTGAGGCATGGACTTAATGAGTGACAAACAGTACTCTTCATCAATCTGGCTCCAACTTTCTCTGATTGCTGTTGCCAGATCAGCTTTGCAGGTTGGAGCCTTGTCATGGACCATTTTCTTCAACTTCCACCAAAGATTTTCAGTTGGATTAAGATCCGGACTATTTGCAGGCCATGACATTGACCCTATGTGTCTTTCTGCAAGGAATGTTTTCACAGTTTTTGCTGTAAGGCAAGATGCATTATCATCTTGAAAAATGATTTCATCATGCCCAAACATCCTTTTAAATGATGGGATAAAAAAAGTGTCCAAAATATCAACGTAAACTTGTGCATTTATTGATGATGTAATGACAGCCATCTCCCCAGTGCCTTTACCTGACATGCAGCCCCATATCATCAATGACTGTGGAAATTTACATGTTCTCTTCAGGCAGTCATCTTTATAAATCTCATTGGAACGGCACCAAACAAAAGTTCCAGCATCATCACCTTGCCCACTGCAGATTCGAGATTCATCACTGAATATGACTTTCATCCACAGTCCACGATTGCTTTTCCTTAGCCCATTGTAACCTTGTTTTTTTCTGTTCAGGTGTTAATGATGGCTTTCATTTAGCTTTTCTGTATGTAAATCCCATTTCCTTTAGGCGGTTTCTTACAGTTCGGTCACAGACGTTGACTCCAGTTTCCTCCCATTCGTTCCTCATTTGTTTTTTGTTATGCATTTTCGATTTTTGAGACATATTGCTTTAAGTTTTCTGTCTTGACGCTTTGATGTCTTCCTTGGTCTACCAGTATGTTTGCCTTTAACAACCTTCCCATGTTGTTTGTATTTGGTCCAGAGTTTAGGCACAGCTGACTGTGAACAACCAACATCTTTTGCAACATTGCGTGATGATTTACCCTCTTTTAAGCGTTTGATGATCCTTTCCTTTGTTTCAATTGACATCTCTCGTGTTGGAGCCATGATTCATGTCAGTCCACTTGATGCAACAGCTCTCCAAGGTGTGTTCACTCCTTTTTAGATGCAGACTAACGAGCAGATCTGATTTGATGCAAGTGTTAGTTTTGGGGATGAAAATTTACACGGTGATTCCATAATTTATTCCTCAGAATTGAGTGAGTTCATATTTTTTCCCTCTGCTTGGTCTAAAAAAGTAACCGTTACTGACTGCCACAATTTTTTTTCCTGATTTTTTATAGTGTTTCTTATTTTGTGTCATGTCTGTGATCTGCTTTTGTTCTACAAAATTAAACATCTGAATGAACATCCTCTGTGGCCGGTGATTCCATAATTATTGCCAGGGGTTGTATTAGGCAATGCAAACTGACAGTTTTAAATTTTTAAGTCAGTGTAAGAGAAAGATGAAGTCCGTCAGGCATTTACTCGTGGACACACAGACACTGAGCTCATTGTTTCACCATCTGGTACATATCTGCACATGAGCATGAACTGAGCCTGTTGAGCAACTGTGGGAAGAATTGTGACACCTGGTAAATGACCAAATATGGAATGAATGAATGAATGAAAACTGTTTATTTCGAACATTTGATACAACAACAATTACAAGATAGATCAGTAAAGACAACAACAAAAAAGTTCCTACTGTGTACCCAACATGTCCGAAAAGGGGTAGGGTGAAGCATCAGCTTATTTATCCCTACCCCTTCTTCCCCACAACCAGTAATACCCTTTGCCACATATACACATAGATTCCTACACACCTAAATCGATATCAATATATATATATATACATATACATACACATATATATATATATATATATATATATATATATATATATATATATATATATATATATATATATATATATATATATATACAATATATATGGAAATGCTGAATGGCTGATGCTGAAGCTGCACGTACATGTGCACTATTTTCACAAAGAGAAAATGCTATCAAACTTGACCAAGCAAAGTTAGAAGCAGATCTAAATGTGTTACATCGTGAGAAAGAGGCAGCTGAAATACTAGAGGCAGCAGCTTCAGAGTTTGGAGAAGACTTACCCAGAAAGATAGATCATGCAGTTTCAATAGAGAGCAAAATGGAACGCACAAGAGACTACGTGAGGGCCAAAGCTCACTTCACAGGAAGCCATATAACCACAGAGCACTCAGTTAAGAGAGAACCATCTCTATACTCAGCGATAAGCAAGCCGCTTCACCCTTCAGACCCTGTAATTAAAGAGGAAAAAATTACATCACACCTGAAGCGAAGCAAAGCTGACTCAACTTATTCTCGTCGACATCACTCCGATTATGGAGATAACCTCAGTACAAGTCCACACACAGCGGTCCATCATCAGCCTCCATCTCGAGATATGCTTGATCTAGCAAGATTTCTAACACGTAGAGAGCTTGTGAATACGGGGCTCACAAAGTTTGATGACCAACCAGAGACTTTCAGGGCATGGAAGTCTGCTTTCATTAATTCTACGTTTGGCCTTGATCTTACAGCTGGTGAGGAACTGGACTTACTCACTAAATGGTTGGGCAAAGAATCTTCGGGGCATGTGAGAAGGATCCGGTCTGTCCATGTGTCAGACCCCACAGCAGCTCTAGAGATGGCTTGGAATAGACTAGCAGAGTGCTATGGTGCACCGGAGGTGATCGAAAATGCACTTTTCAAGAAGCTGGATGCCTTTCCTAAAATCTCAGAGACTTTGTCAAGCTCAGAGAACTTGGAGATCTTCTCATGGAGCTTCAAGCAGCAAAGGATGACGGATACTTGCAAGGTTTGGCATATTTGGACACAGCTAGAGGCATTAATCCCATAGTTGAGAGGTTGCCACATTACCTGCAAGAAAGATGGATTTCTCACGGTACTAAGTACAAAGAAGAGAATCAAAATTGTTTCCCTCCGTTTTGGTATTTCACCAACTTTATCTGTCATGAGGCCAAAGCAAGGAATGACCCTAGCTTCACCATTCCCAATAGTAACCCTGTTAAAGCTGACAAAGCTATGCCCAGATTCAGCAGAACACCCATCACTGTCAACAAAGTAGATGTCACCCCCAAAAGGGTCCCAGACACAGATCAACTTCCAAAAGACAATGACCTAAACAAAAACTGTCCTCTGCATAATAAGCCACACCCACTGAAAAAATGTTGAGGCTTCAGAATGAAATCACTGGAGGAACGGAAAGGTTATTTACAGGACAATGGGATCTGTTTTAAGTGCTGTGCATCTTATTCCCATTTGGCACGCAATTGCAATGCTGCAGTCAAGTGTTCAGAGTGTGGCAGCGAAAGCCATTGCACTGCCCTCCACCCAGGTCCACCTCCTTCAACCTCTCAAACATACAGCTCCAGTTTAGGTCATGGTGGGGAGGAAGACCCCTTATCTGCAGCACCAACTGTAAACAGCGCATGCACAAAGGTCTGTGGTAAAGGATTTACTGCCAGGTCCTGTTCTAAGATATGTTTGGTCCAAGTCTATCCCAAGGGTAAACGAGAGAATGCAGTGAAAATGTACGCAATGCTAGATGATCAAAGCAACAGATCACTGGCAAAGTCAGAGTTCTTTGAGTACTTTCACATCAACAATGACGCATCTCCCTACTCACTCAAGACTTGTGCAGGCATTACAGACACAGCTGGCAGAAGAGCTGAAGGTTACCAGATAGAGCCTGTGCATGGTGGAGTCTATCACTTCCTGTACTGATAGAATACAATGAGATACCCGACAACCGATCTGAGATACCTACATCTGAGGTTGCTTATCACCATCCACATCTCAAGCCGATTGCCAAAGAAATCCTGAAGCTGGATGAAGAAACTCAAATCCTGTTGCTGCTAGGTCGTGACATCTTAAGAGTGCACAAAGTGAGGAAGAGAGTAAATGGACCTCACAATGCCCCCTTTGCCCTCAAGTTGGATCTAGGCTGGGTAATAGTAGGCGATGTGTGTTTGGGCAGTTGTCATGTTCCTAAAGTGCAATGCTTCAGAACCTCCATTTTGGAAAATGGTAGGCCTTCAACATTCACACCTTGTGAAAGCCACATCGTCAAAGAGAAGTTAAGCATGCAAGATGGAAAACAACATGGATTCCGTCATATTCCGAAAGGCAGCTTGACAACAAAATCAGAAGGCCAAATGTCTCTATAGAGGATGAAATCTTCTTGGATATCATGGAAAGGGAAATATTCCAAGACGAAACAAACAGTTGGGTAGCTCCTCTCCCTTTTAGACATCCAAGACCTCCTCTACCAAATAACAGAGAGCAAGCTCTGAATCATCTCTTCTCATTGCGACGCACTCTACAAAAGAAACCAGAAATGAAGCAGCAGTTCATCAACTTTATTCAGAGGATCTTTGAGAATGAACACGCTGAAGCAGCACCTCCTCTGGCTGAAGGTCAAGAATGCTGGTATCTGCCGACCTTTGGTGTTTATCACCCAAAAAAGCTTGAGCAAATCAGAGTGGTATTTAACTCAAGTGCACAATACCAAGGTCTTTCTCTCAACAGCGCCCTCTTGACAGGACCCGATCTAAACAACAACCTCTTGGGCGTCCTGATCCGTTTCAGAAGAGAATCAGTGGCAGTGACAGCAGATATCCAGCAAATGTTCCATTGTTTCATGGTAAGGGAAGACCACAGAGACTATCTGAGGTTTTTGTGGTTCCGTGAGAATGACTGACAAAGACGTCATGGAATACAGGATGAGAGTCCACGTCTTTGAAAACAGCCCTTCTCCTGCAGTAGCTATTTTCGGGCTCCAATGGGCAGCAAGAGAGGGTGAAGCTGAATATGGTACAGACACGCGTAAGTTCATAGAGTGTGACTTTTATGTGGATGATGGTCTTATATCACTTCCCACTGAAGAGGAGGCCATCAGCCTACTAAGAAGGACGCAAGCTTCACTTGCAGAGTCAAATCTCAGGTTGCATAAAATTGCTACCAACAGTCCAACTGTGTTGTCAGCATTCCCTTCAGAAGACTGTGCCAAAGGGATCAAAGACCTTGACCTTGGAGATGGAAATGTGCTCATTCAGCGAAGCCTTGGCTTTTGCTGGGAGTTTGCTACAGACACATTTACTTTCCAGACACCAAGTGGTAACAAGCCATTCACAAAGCGTGGAGTCTTGTCAGCAGTGAATGGTCTTTATGATCCAGTCGGCTTTGCAGCCCCAGTTACAATACAAGGGAGATTTCTGCTCAGAGAACTCTCCAAAGAAGTTGACGATTGGGACACTTCACTTCCAGAAGGAAAGCTCAAGGAGTGGGAAACATGGAGGAACTCTCTCAATGATCTTCAACAACTTCATATTCCTCGAACATATACCTCAGAGACCCTCTCAAAGGCAAAACGCACAGACCTGTCTTTTTTCTGATGCCTCCACTAAAGCAATAGGTGCAGTCGCATACCTCAGAGTCTTTTATGATGATGGAAAGTGTGAAGTTGGTTTCATCCTGGGAAAAGCAAAGCTGACCCCTCAAAATGAACCAACTATACCCAGACTGGAGTTGTGTGGAGCTGTGCTAGCTGTGGAGATGTCAGATTTTATTCTGCAAGAAATGGATATCAAGCCAGATGAAGTACACTTCTACTGTGATAGTAAAGTTGTGCTTGGATACATATACAACCAAAGCAGACACTTTTATGTGTATGTACACAACAGAATCCAGAGGATCAGACAGTCGACAAGACCAGAACAATGGCATTACATTACTTCCGAGCTCAATCCGGCCGTTCACGCTTCCAGATCTGTTCCTGCTTCTCGACTTCGAGACACAAGTTGGTTGACAGAACCAGCTTTCCTCTACAAGACACACGACCTTACGACACCTACCACCTTTCAACTGGTGAGTCCAGAGAACGACAGAGATTCGCCCCCAGGCCCAAGTTATCACATCTGTTACAGCTGTAAAAAACAAACAACTTGGCACAGAACGCTTTAAGCGGTTCTCCACATGGAACAGTTTGGTGAATGGACTTGCTTTACTCATCCACATTGCTCGTTCTTTTCAGTCCCCACCTGACAAATCCAAGTGCACTGGTTGGCACCCAAGCCCAGAAAGTAGTCATCGTCTCGGTTCAGAAGTCTGTTTTCACAGAGGAATACAATGCACAGGGGGTCGTTTTGACCGTTGGGGTTTTACATAATTATTGTATGGCCTTGCCTTGCAATGTGAAGCGCCTTGGGGCAACTGTTTGTTGTGATTTGGCGCTATATAAAAAAATTGATTGATTGATGAAAGGGAAAAGTATTCCTAAGAATAGCCCTCTGACCACACTGAATCCTGTCCTCGATGACAATGGACTGAGTCGGTGGTCGTCTGGCCCATGCACAACTGAACAGCAAAGAAAGGAACCCAGTCATCCTACCAGGTCGCCATCACATCTCCATCCTTTTGATATGACACTACCACAGCCAAGTCAAGCATCAGGGTCGCCTGTTCACTGAAGGAGCTGTACGTTCTGCAGGTTTCTGGCTGGTTGGTGGCAAAAGTTGCATCAGCAGTGTTCTTCACAAATGTCTCATATGCAGGAAGCTTCGTGGGAGAAGTCAGCATCAGATTATGGCCAACCTACCAGAAGAACGGCTAAGTACATCTCCTCCATTCTCCTATGTTGGTCTGGATGTGTTTGGTCCGTTCATAGTCACAGCTCGCAGAACAAGAGGAGGACATGCAGACAGTAAACGATGGGCCATACTTTTCTCTTGCATGAGCACCCGTGCAGTCCATATCGAAGTTATTGAGACAATGGACACTTCAGCTGCGTTAATGCACTCAGACGGTTCTTTACTGTCCGGGAACCTGAAAAGCAGTTACGCTCCGACTGCGGAACCAACTTTGTAGGAGCAAGTAAAGAGCTGGGACTCCACAAAATGGCAAATGACCCCAAGGTGCTGAAATACCTGAGGGACAACTCCTACACATGGGAGTTCAACCTGCCCCATGCCTCCCACATGGGAGGTGCCTGGGAACGTATGATTGGGATTACCTGGAGAATACTGGACTCCATGTTGATGCAGGCCAAGTTTAGACCTCTCTCCCATGAGGATCTTTGCACTTTTATGGCGGAAATCTCTGGAATAATCAATGGCAGACCACTAACTCCTGTGTCGACAGATCCTGACTCTCCCTTGATACTCAGTCCATCCATGTTGCTTACTCAAAAGGTTGGACTACCCCCTCCAATTGGAACATTCTCTGGAGGTGACTGCTTCAGACAGAGATGGAAGATGGTTCAGAGTCTTGCTGACCAGTTCTGGCATCGGTGGAAACGTGAATATCTTTCTACCTTGCAGACCCGCCGCAAGTGGAGAACAGCACAGCTTAACATCCACAAAGGAGACCTTGTTCTGATGAAAGATACTCAAGCAGCCCGCAATGAGTGGCCCATGGCTCTTGTGTCAGATGTTCTCAAGAGTCCAGATGGAAACGTTCGCAAGATAGAAATCAAGGTTTCCAAAGATGGATCTTGCAAGACATACCTGAGACCAATCACAGAGATTGTTCTCCTGTTGTCAAGAGTGAATCAACAGTGTTAGGTGGATATGACATCTTACAGATGCCAGGTGGGGAGTGTTCTGTCCTTGGCAGATAAGAACTATAAAACAACGTTTTAGCACCATCTAGTGGTTATCTGCTAGAGCAGGAAAATGCATGTTAATACAGGAAGTTGTCATATGCAGCTGTCTTTTCATCCTCATGCACAACTAAGAGCAGACGTGTGTTCCCTTCTGCAGCCATCCATTTGTTTAGGCTTGTGAAGCATCATCTGTAAGTTTTTTCTTGTTTGTTGTCTCATATTCAAGCCATATTTGACAATATTTTGTTAAGACATGTTGGTTTGACACGTATGGTAAAATGGGAACAGACTACATTTAAAGCTGCATTTAAAGTGCACGTGCATTGTCTTTTCATTCACATACAGCATAAATAAAGAAGATATTTTAATTAGAAATTAATATGGTATGCAGTGAGCTAAAGCTACTTTGTCATTAAGCAATGTTTGCTATTTCTGTTTATGTTTTGTACAGTTTCACTCTGGTTTATGGATGCATCATCAACGGCATCTTATTAAAGGGCAAGACTAAGATGATTCCTGACTCTGCATTTCTTAAACAGAGTTTGGCTGGCTGTTAATTTGTGTCGCCACACGAAGAGAACAGTACAATACCTTTAAAGCAAGATTCCAGTTGCGTTCTCCACACAATGAGCACGAGACAACCTGCAGCTGTAGATAATTTCTCTGTGATTCTGAGAGCAGTGAGAGATGATTTCATCAGCCAAGTTCTGAGAGCAAATGCCAACTCCTGTCATTTCATAGTTTCTGAACTACAAAATATATGGTACAGGCTTTATTTTTTATAGCGTGGTGTCAAGCAGGACAGCACGACAAATTGTGCAGCAGTGCAGGGATTAAATTTGTGTGAGTGTCAAGGTGCCTTTAGTTGTTGTCAGTGCAAGTGTCTCAGTAGCACTCAGGTCATGCGTGATTTCCAGACCATGTCAAAGTTTCTGGAAAATTCAACTGAGAAAGAACAATCTATTAAGGGAAACTCTTGCATTTCAGAATGTATCCATTTGTACCTGTGAAGGACCCCCCTTATTTATGAGAAGAAAACTAATCGAGTTGAGCACTCGCTAGTCATATCACCTATTATAACTTTTACTACTACTACAACCCCACTTAATTGCTAAATTTGTAGTAGGTATAGAAAAAGACTGTAGAATCAGTCATCTCTTAAATCTTGTTGTATGAGTACACAAAAGAGGCACAAGGGCCATTTTTATGCTGCAGCTCAACAAAATTGAGGAGCATTATGTTATCACCCCGTCCACCTGGATACTTTTTGTTTCTGCCGAATAACTAAAACACACCTCATCTGACTGAAACCATTTCTTGAAGATGAATTAGGTGAAGGCTAGAGGAAGGGTCCTTTTGAAACTGGGTGTCAAATATGGTGCGTCAAACACCACGTACCAATTATAAAGTGACAATTCAAATAGAACGTAACACCTTGTTTAAAGTCTTTTGTTGTGCAGATCATTTCCAGACTTCATTATCACCTCTACTATAAAACCATAGAACAATTTCACATACGGAGTGTGGGACATGCTACACTTTACGTTGCTCTTGTTAAAGTTATGAGAGTATCACATGTATATTGAAAACAAATCTGTGAATAAGAAGTGATGTTTGCGATTCTCTTCCACTTTGATTTCTTAGTATCCGTCATCTTCTCCTATGATCTCCATTCACAACCCACGAGGACTTTCTGATGACAAGCTCAGCAGGTAAATAAACTGAAGCCGTGGCCTGATTTGTGTTGGTTCTGACGTCTTCCCTGAATTATAAGTGTTAATAATATAAAATCCAATAGTCATTTACTCTCTGTCTCCCTTTCAGTGTCCAGCACTGTCTGCAGCTGGAGGCACAGTTAAGTCTGGGCTCACCAGTGTTATATCAGCTTATAGAGGTTAGTGTTCTGGAGTACACCTGGCTGTGTTTTCCCAGGCAGGGTCATGTGTGTCCCGGGGAGAGGTGGTCAGTCTGCTCTGTATAGATGGGCACATATTGCTACCTGGCTTAAACTTGTGCCAGAATTTACATGTTCCAAATTTTCAAGAGTCCAGCTCAGATCCCACCAAATGCAGGCTGAGAATAGCTGGCAGTCCAATTTAATTTTTTTTTTCCGGAATACTACAAGACTTGTTCAGCCTCCAGAACACAAACAGAAATCAGCCCATTTTCCACATTTGCTTGCGGCATTCACAGTGCGACGTGCGCAATCTGAAAGACCCTTAAGTCTGAAGCCCACACTTAACACGAGTGGTTTCAGTAGGTGCTATGGAGGGGCAAGAGCTCCCCTGAGTTTTAGAATGTAGAATCTGTGAATGAGAGCCACACTGGTGCAAATATGGATGAACTGTTGAAGAATGTATTGGAAATACATTTATTATGGGTCATTGTGTAAATACTTTTGATTTTAAAAAAAGGCCAAGTAGTCACACTGAGGAAAAAAGAAATACTTTATTGGAAAAAAAAAAATTATGCTCAATAATTGAATCACAGCCCTCTGAATTGTCAATACATTGAGTTAGGTCCCGTTAAACAAGCAAACATTAGTTTATCATCCTTGACATCAGATAAAGTGGTGAGGGCAGGTACACTTTTTTTTTTTCCTCAAAGTAAATGACGTCATTTTAGACCTGAAAAATGACACCTACAGCACCTGCATACCAAGTGAGGAACTGAAAATATTAGATATTGTTTAAATAAATCTTGTTTCCATGTTGAGTACAGTCAGTGTACTGCATAGTAGTAGCATGATAAACATGCATACTGTGTGCGAGTGAGACTGAGCAACTGACTGTGGTTGCCAGTGACCATCTTTGGCCAAAACACACTCGCCACCTAGCAGACATGCTGATTCTTGCACCAGCTGTACCGGCATCAGTGAAATTTACAAAAAAAAAAGATACGGGCCGATTTCAGCATGCAGGTGGGGATGATAAAAAAAATTTTTTAATGGGGTCTTATGAGGTGCTTAAAGATTCCCAAACCTACACTCAACAAAAATATAAATGCAACACTTAGTTTTGCTCCCATTTTGTATGAGATGAACTCAAAGATCTAAAACTTTTTCCACATACACAATATCACCATTTCCCTCAAATATTGTTCACAAACCAGTCTAAATCTGTGATAGTGAGCACTTCTCCTTTGCTGAGATAATCCATCCCACCTCACAGGTGTGCCATATCAAGATGCTGATTAGACACCATGATTAGTGCACAGGTGTGCCTTAGACTGCCCACAATAAAAGGCCACTCTCAAAGGTGCAGTTTTATCACACAGCACAATGCCACAGATGTCGCAAGATTTGAGGGAGCGTGCAATTGGCATGCTGACAGCAGGAATGTCAACCAGAGCTGTTGCTCGTGTATTGAATGTTCATTTCTCTACCATAAGCCGTCTCCAAAGGCGTTTCAGAGAATTTGGCAGTACATCCAACCAGCCTCACAACCGCAGACCACGTGTAACCACACCAGCCCAGGACCTCCACATCCAGCATGTTCACCTCCAAGATCATCTGAGACCAGCCACTCGGACAGCTGCTGAAACAATCGGTTTGCATAACCAAAGAATTTCTGCACAAACTGTCAGAAACCGTCTCAGGGAAGCTCATCTGCATGCTCATCGTCCTCATCGGGGTCTCGACCTGACTCCAGTTCGTCATCGTAACCGACTTGAGTGGGCAAATGCTCACATTCGCTGCCGTTTGGCACGTTGGAGAGGTGTTCTCTTCACGGATGAATCCCGGTTCACACTGTTCAGGGCAGTTGGCAGACACAGTGTGTGGCGTGTGTGGGTGAGCGGTTTTCTGATGTCAATGTTGTGGATCGAGTGGCCCATGGTGGCGGTGGGGTTATGGTATGGGCAGACGTCTGTTATGGATGAAGAACACAGGTGCATTTTATTGATGGCATTTTGAATGCACAGAGATACCGTGACGAGATCCTGAGGCCCATTGTTGTGCCATACATCCAAGAACATCACCTCATGTTGCAGCAGGATAATGCACGGCCCCATGTTGCAAGGATCTGTACACAATTCTTGGAAGCTGAAAATGTCCCAGTTCTTGAATGGCCGGCATACTCACCGGACATGTCACCCATTGAGCATGTTTGGGATGCTCTGGACCGGCGTATACGACAGCGTGTACCAGTTCATGCCAATATCCAGCAACTTCGCACAGCCGTTGAAGAGGAGTGGACCAACATTCCACAGGCCACAGTTGACAACCTGATCAACTCTATGCGAAGGTGATGTGTTGCACTGCATGAGGGAAATGGTGGTCACACCAGATACTGACTGGTATCCCCCCCCACAATAAAACAAAACTGCACCTTTCAGAGTGGCCTTTTATTGTGGACAGTCTAAGGCACACCTGTGCACTAATCATGGTGTCTAATCAGCATCTTGATATGGCACACCTGTGAGGTGGGATGGATTATCTCAGCAAAGAAGTGCTCACTATCACAGATTTAGACTGGTTTGTGAACAATATTTGAGGGAAATGGTGATATTGTGTATGTGAAAAAAGTTTTAGATCTTTGAGTTCATCTCATACAAAATGGGAGCAAAACCAAAAGTGTTGCGTTTATATTTTTGCTGAGTGTATTTGCACGTGATACCTCTGTGAACATTGTGACCTAGTTAAAAGTAGGTTGCAGTAAACTTTTTTTTTTTCTTCAATAACTCATCAAAGCTTTTTAGTGTCACTTTCACATCAGGTACACATACTGTCTCAACCAAAATCTTGGATGACTTCACACAAGTACTTTGTGAACCTTGTGACCTTGATTAAAATCTTGGGGAACCATAACTTAATGCAGACTAACTTGAGACATGTTATTGTATGTGTATCCTTTCATATTCTGTTAATAACACTTATACATGTGGGGAACACAGAAGTATTACCTCTGGTTTAACCCTCTGGAGTCGTCTGACGCATCTCACATGATGCGTGACCGAATTAAGCGGTCATCTCATCAAATCCACCAGACTCTGAGTCTCCGTTTAAATGTGTGTTGAAAGTGTGGACTTCAAACTTTATACCACTTTTTAAATTTTGTTGATAGGTCTAGTAAACTTGAATCGTGATTAATAATTTTCACCATATTTTTTTCTGAATGTTTTGGTCATTTTTGGTGCGTTTCTACTTTTGTAGAAATGCACAGCAAATGGGACTTGTACTTCCTTATCGGCACTCCCTCGATGCAGCAGTTACATGGGGAAAAAATCCGATTTCATCACCAACCCACCTGGGATTGTTGCTGAGGTGATTTAGACAAAATGCCACCAAAGACAGACTAAAATGCTAACACTGTGTTCACTCTGTCTTGTGTTGGACAGGAATTGTTTTTTGAGTGGCACAAATAACTCGTGAAGCATCTTAATTTTTTTGGAAATAGCTGTACAAAAACACCTGAAGCATTTCCTGCATTTTAATGTAAATAGTTGTATATAACTTTGTTGTTTGTTACATTTGCACATATGTTTTTGAAATTTATAACTTATATTTGCTTTCCAAGTTAAAAAAATTGTTTGTTACATGTTGTAACATGTTTCTGGCTTTCACAGTAAAAAACAAACTTTTTCTATTCCGATTTTATGTTTTTGTGTGAATTTAGTTCATTGTGTTAATACAGTGTGTCAGAATGAAAGAAAAATTGTAAAGTCACACAGGTGAGGTTCTGCTGAAAAAAATGACACCAAATTGTAAATTATGAAGGTAAAACCAAAAGTAGTCAAAAACAGCCAATTATACCCTGGACCCCAGTTTATGCCCTGCTGTCTACCTCGCTGTCTTTTTGTTGTTCTTCCTTTAGAAAGCAAAAGAAATTCTCACTGAAAGCAATATCCCCCATGGAGACTGTGTCATCTGCCTGTATGGGTTTAAGGTATGCTTTCAATCATTTCACTGAGTTTGGTTAATTCTCTTTGCTCATAGGCACTACAACCCCCCCACCCCCACCCCACCTCTCAGCCTGATTATTCCTTTATTTGTCAAAAATAGAAATGTTGAAAGCTTTTTTACCACCAGTGTTCCTGGTGTAGGCAGGACATTATCTGGTAACGTAGGCTAGAGCTGAATTGAATTGTACAGTACATAGCACCACTACATTCTTAGTATCGAGGCATTATCACTTACTGAGGCATTGCTGGGCCGGTAGCATAGATTTACATTTACGCTACTTGTCCATACCTGCCCGCAGTAATGGGCAGGTATCCCAATAGTCATAGCACGCGCAACCCAAGAACTGTCTGCAGACGATAACATGAAAAGGCGAGAAGTGTGTGTTGGTCCCAATATGGATATTCCTGATGACTTTATCATGGATAGTACGACAATGAACAGCAGCCAAAGCAGACAGCTTGATGAGGACGCACTGATGGATTTGGAGAGCAGCGCGGTACCAGCCAACACGACAAAAGTTAAAGTGAGCCAACTTTTAATGTACACATTTGCTGGGTGTCGTGCGTTTTGAAATGACATTAAATATTGTTAATGTGATTCCACGTGTTGTGTATCTCAGTAAGCGATAATAATGCAAATAACATGCAGTTGTCATGCGGTATGCATTTTTTGAGTCCATGCCCATTCGCCCGCAATGACAGATATTCATCCTCATCTAACTTGAGGGAATATCGGTCATTTTTGGTGACTGGGTATGAACGGAGGGCCTCTGAAAACGCATACCGCCCTCCAAAAGCATCCATCCATCCATTTTCTTCGGCTTTATCCGGAGTCGGGTCACGGGGGCAGCAGCTCAAGCAAAGCCGCCCAGACCTCCCGATCCACACACACCTCCCCCAGCTCCTCTGGGGGAACCCTAAGGCGTTCCCAAGCCAGCTGAGAGATGTAGTCCCTCCAGCATGTCCTGGGTCTTCCCCGGGGCCTCCTCCCAATGGGACGTGCCCGGAACACCTCTCCAGCAAGGCGTCCAGGGGGCATCCGGAAAAGAGCCTTCCAAAGCATGTTATTGTATTATTATTATCACTTTATTGAGGCATTGCTAGGCCGGTAGAGTAGATTTACGTCGACGCTACTTGGCTGTACCCGCCCACAGTAGCGAACGAGTATCGGCATACCCGCCCGCTGTGCGTAAACAAATGACGTCATAGCGCACAGCCCAAGAACTGGCCGCAGATGAAAAGATGAAAAGGCGAGAAGTGTGTGTTGGTCCCAGTATGGAAATTCCAATATCGGTCATTTTGGGTGACTGGGCATGGACGTCGGGCCTCTGAAAATGCATACCACCCTCCAAAAGCATGTTATTGTATTATTATTGTTACTGCGTATTTCTACTGGAATAAACTGCTCCAGCTTACAGAAACCGCTTTCTAATAGAACCACGCTGTCCACCAACATCACACAGCTCAGAAAAACCTGTGTGCAGGAAGTGACTCTAGTTAAGCAAGCTAATGCGGTCTGATGCTGACAGTCTAATCGCTCCACACCTGAAGTGTGCCAACCAGACGGACATCACTTAACACCCACACTATAGCAAAGTAGGTATTAAAACCAACCAACTTTAAGGAAAAATGCTTAAAACAGTTAGGTGTGACATCACCACAGTTGAAGAGTGCAGAGTGTTTGTCCTCCAGAGTGGGACCCCAGACAAACAATATGGCAGGCTGCCAGTGTGCTGGTTTCAAATCCAGCTTGGTTGCGTGTCGTTCTTGCCACCAAGTCGGTTTTACCAAAGGCGGAGCTGAGCTGCATTACATATGTGCACACAGCAGAGCTTGTTTGTGGAGGATCTGTCACACTTTAAAACCAATCAGCCTGGACAGTGAGTGCACTTTGCAGCCTGCCAGCACATAGTCTTGCATTCCTCTTTCTACTTCGGTGTGCAGCACTTGTGTCCTCAGAGTGCCGCTCGCTCCCTTTTCCCTCCCCCTCTAACCCAGCAGCAGGGCTGACTGGAGAGAAACTCGCTCAGTTCTGCAGAACACCACCAGTAGGCTGTTATCATATTGTCAGTGAGTGTTGACCCCAAAAACGTGAATCTACTGTAAATCGTGAATTATCTGCAAACTGTGAATTGCAAAACATGAATACTGAAAAAATATCAAACAAAACATGAATTTATTCATGATTTATCATAACGTTTCACAGAAATTCAGGATCCGTGGTCTTATGTTTCGCATTCCTCCAGGAACACGTTAGGGGAACATCCTGTACAACATTTTGTTGTACAGTCTTTCACACAAGACCTCAAAATTACCAGCACTTTTTCGGCGCATTCCACTGTTACAGGAGTTTTTTTCATGGAAAAAGAAGCGGATGAATGCGCCACCGTGCCGCTCATGGCGCGGGACAAAACCACCTCGGTGTTGGTCTCACAGGATGGCTTTGAGATGGCTTTCAGACGGATTCCGGTTGCTTTCCAGTTGTGTGATTATCCGATTGTGATTGTGCATGAGCTGGACACATACTCCGCACATACTCCTCCTCCACCCTGAACCATCCCTTAGTTATGCTGCTATAGACGTAGACTGCTGGGGGGTTCCCATGATGCACTGTTTCTTTCTCTTTTTGCTCTGTATGCACCACTCTGCATTTAATCATTAGTGATCGATCTCTGCTCCCCTCCACAGCATGTCTTTTTCCTGGTTCTCTCCCTCAGCCCCAACCAGTCCCAGCAGAGGACTGCCCCTCCCTGAGCCTGGTTCTGCTGGAGGTTTATTCCTGTTAAAAGGGAGTTTTTCCTTCCCACTGTAGCCAAGTGCTTGCTCACAGGGGGTCGTTTTGACCGTTGGGGTTTTACATAATTATTGTATGGGCTTGCCTTACAATATAAAGCGCCTTGGGGCAACTGTTTGTTGTGATTTGGCGCTATATAAAAAAATTGATTGATTGATTGATTGATCTGTCTTAATGTGCCGAGAAAATGCTGATGTCGACGTCTCCTGCCTTTTTGTGAAAGTCAGACGACCTCCCGGATCAACAAAGCCTTCACGTTGGAAATGAACTGGTTGTTTCAGCGGGGTCTGAGCATGTCGATCGGCACTGGGAGCGCGCCGCGCTCTCAGCAGTTGTGGGCCGTACTTAAAGCGGCAGTAACACTCTGTAATCTGTTTAATCCCCATAAAATTGTCCCTGAAAGCCATTTTAATTTTTCGAGCGGTGTCCACCTGGAGGTCTCTCACAGTTTCTGGAAAAAAATTGATGCAGCAAAGCTCCAAATCGTTCAGACATTTATTCGCAATAAAAAACGACAAGAGGGGTGGACCAGTGCTCACACAAAGCCTGCTCACAGGTGAATGACGCAACCGACAGGCGTGAAAAAACTCACGCATGCGCACGAAGGTTCAAGCTTGGCTGACGCAATCGTACGTGATTCAAATCCATATGGTTTTTGAAAAAAATAATAAGGTCGGATACTTTTCTCACAGACCTCGTATAAAACACAACAAAAACATATATATTCTGAAAGCACAGGTTGTCCTGAATATAAAGAGACATAAAACTTGATTGTGGGATGCAGGGAGAGCTGTTAACAGCAATAATAAAACATTTATGCCAGGCGAGTGAACTGTCCAAAAAATGCCCTCAGACCCCAGAGGGTTAATATTTGTGGAGATAGGGTTTGTGGTCAAGATTACCTGAAGTAATTGACCCCTAAACTACTTAAACAGAAAGAAAATATATATATCATGGATGATATTCACGTTTGGTGACTTAAATTTTGCGAGACCTGCATTCACGTTTTGTGGGATATTTTATTTACAGTTTGCAGCAAAATTATTAAGGGTTCGCGGATATTCACGATTTGCGTAAATTTTCCTTAACAGATTGCAGATAATTCACAATTTACAGCAGATTCACGTTTTGGGGGCCAACAGTGTGCGTGATCAGTAGTGTCTAAATCTTGCATGACTAAGTGTGAACTCCCACCTATCCTATTACAGCGTTCTGTAATCTCCCTGACAGCGCTTCCTGATGGTAAAGTCTGCTGTTTTTCCGGCTTTTCTCCCAAACACAACTGTCATTTGTGCAAAGCACGTTTTAATCAAGACATTAATTATAGTTTCACACAAGCTAGTTTGGCTGTTGTAATACTGAATGATTTTTAGGAATAACAGCTTGGGACTCCGGCGAGGGCGGTCGCATCTCCTCCTCTCTCCTCTGTCTCTGCTCCAACCTTCAAGTCCCTGCTTCACCAGACTGTGAATTCTTCATACTATATTGGATTAACCATGGAATTGATCAACTGGTCACTGAACGCTATTGACGCCATTTTTTCAACAAGGAAATCAGGGCCAGGGGACCCTGTGTGCCCAGATGGAACCTACCCTGTGGGCTGTGTTCTCAACGCCTGGAAGAAATGGCGCGTCGCATGCTTGGTGCTACTCTCTGTGAAGGACATCGAGAATCTATTTACTTTTGGTTTTATTGTAGGAGGGCTGGTACTTATTGGTTTATGTGCTGTCCTGACCTACCGGAGAATTGGCAAGACGGCTGCCACCAGAACCACGACCCCTCACCTGTCCGTCATGATTAATGAGTTGGGCAAGGCGATACATTCTCAGACTGCATTAACCCTTGAACTCAGACACAAATTGGATAACATCTCGGAGCAAATGCATGCCTTGCAAAGGAAGATGTCGAAGACCAGGGAATAAATTGGATCTGGTTGTTCATGTGTGTTGCAAAGGTTTTTTTCACTGCTCAGCCGTAAACATGGCAGGCTTATCAGCCTCTGAAGGACAAAATGCCCCGTTGTTTTCCTCCAGAAGAATTTCTACGGCCTTGGTGACCCATTCGGCTGCCTTCTTTATCTTCTCCAACTCCAGCACACACGGACAGAAACTGACTCATTTGCCACTCACACATGGACAGAGACTGATACGCATTCTACATGAACGACTTGCGAAGTAGTCAGTGCACATGCACCAAACAATGTAACAGCAGTCTGTTAACAGCTCCAGCAGACATCTCTGGAGCAATCATGCTTGATGTCATCAACCAGGAGAGGAGAAACATTGCAAAAAAAAAAAACCCCACATTAAAACAACCAGGTAAAAGTAAAGCATACAGCTTACCAAACACAGCAACACCATCTTGTTGCTCCCCTGATCTGTAGTGGAAACTCAGTTATTTATATTTTGACATTTTTATTTTATACCAATATTATCATGGAAGTTATGAGGTGGTGCATTCCTACTACAAGGTGCTTTTGAAGGTTATATTGTTTTCCATACTGTTCCTAAAATGTAAGAGTGAAAACGTGACTTTTCAGGAGGGAGAGATGTTTACTAAGACCAACTGCTACCACTACTTCCACTCGCACTGTCTGGGACGGTACGTGAGCCACTCAGAGAGAGAACTCCGTCAGAGGGAGAAGGAATTGGAGGAGGACAAGACTAGAGAGAGAACAAAGCAGCAGGTCAGACACACGTGACAGAAACGGCCTCTGTGGAGGTGATGATGCGAGTTTGGTCTGGTCCAGGAAATCTTGAGGCATCGTTTGTTTTGGTTCACTTCTTTTCATTCCTGCCTCGTCCCGCAGGAGCTGACTGTGGTGTGTCCGGTGTGTCGAGAGCCTCTCACATATGACGTTGCTCACCTCCTCTCCTGCCCTGCACCCCTGCTGCCGGAGGTAAGATCCACCATGAGTGTACATTTTCACGAAAGCAAACTAAAGGTCAAGAGGTCAAGGCGAATGCATTGAGTTTCTGCTCCATTATTCAACCTAAATGTGTGTGATGCAACTTGAGCTTTAAAAGAGGAAGAAAAAAAAAACCTGACCGATTATTGTTTCCGCACAGCTCGATGAAGCAGTGATCAGTTCAGATTTTCAGCGGAAATGGTGTGAACTCCAAAAGCTTTGGGAAGGGCAAAAGGCTAAAGGTGGCATCATTGACCCTGAGGTGGAATCGAACCGCTTTCTCATCCATATCAATGAGGTAAGTAGGAATCAATAGAAACCACGTCAGCTTTAGCCTTTAATTAAGCTCCTGGATCTGAGTGCAGAATCAGTTCATCAGAATTTGAGTTATTTAATAACAGCCAATATTTCAGTCCCTTTCATGAAAATCTGAATAAGTATTTAGTAATCCAGTTCACAAACGTCATGAGAAAAACAAATTAAGTCAGTATTTTCTGTACATGTATTACAGAGAGGATTAGAAGAGAATTAGCACAAAAGCAGAAGTAGAAGAAACAAATTACTTTATTTTCCAGAGTACTAGTCATCAAAACATGTATTATGAATTGGGGGGAGACACACAATAACCACCATATATCAGTGGTGTCAAAAGTACACACATTTGTTACTTAAGTAGAAGTACAGATACTGCAGTTTAAAAACACTCTGGTAAAAGTTGAAGTATCAACTTGACCTCTTTACTCAAGTAAAAGTGAAAAAGTATGTGCTCCAAAACCTACTTAAAGTATAAAAGTATAAAGTAAGCTTTAAAAAAAAAAAGGTAGATGCCACTATATGAATTGAAAGCTTAATTTAAAAACTGATTCATTCTACATGTGGCCCAAGACCCGAAACCCAAAATTACCCCCCAACACCACCTGCATGAAAATGTTTCAATTCTAGAAGCTCTGAAATGCAATCTGGGACTATTCCAGACAATAAATTGCAGTGAGTGCAGCATCCATTTAGTGAAGGGGGAAAAAAAAAACACAACTTTCCTTATTCGAATTCATTCCTGTAGTATTCTGCTCTTACTAGGATGCAGCAGTTTTCTAGTTTGGCAGATAGTTCTGGAGGAACTCACTGAAGAAATTAACAAATTGAAAATATGGTTTGACCGAAACAAACTGTCATTAAGACAGGGATGAAATGGAGGTGTAAGAGTCACTACAAGTAGGTGTTCACAGGAAACATTTATTTATGTATGTTCATTTTATATTTTCTGTTGTGTTTCTATTCAGGTTCTTTTTGCCTCTTTCTCTAAAATTGTATATAATAATCATTAGATTATTAATATATAAACAAAAATAAATTTAAGAAATATTACAATTTGAAACAAATGCACCCAAACGTGATGAGAGCTGCAATTACTTAATGCTAAGTTTTAACATTGAAAATGCCATAGACATGCTAACGCGTTAGCGTCGCTCCCGTTTTTCAGTTATAAAATACATCTATCAACTGTTTCAGAAGACCATAACAGGTCGGTTTAACATAGAAAAGGTAAATAATACTCAGAAGTATGCTCTTTAGGGTTTTAGCGGGGGAAAATTAAGCGAAAGAATAAACAAAGCGATAGGTTGAAGCATTGCTTCAATCTGCGAACCACTGCTTCGATTGGTTCACAGTTCAAAGCAAAGCCGTGCTGCAGTGATTACAGGCGCATGACGTGAAATATATATATATGTGTGTATCTGTGTATGTATGTGTGTATGTGTATGTATGTATGCCATAGGTATTAAAGGCACTGCGCTGCGGTGGTTTGAATCATATTTGTCTAATAGATTACAATTTGTTCATGTAAATGGGGAATCTTCTTCACAGACTAAAGTTAATTATGGAGTTCCACAAGGTTCTGTGCTAGGACCAATTTTATTCACTTTATACATGCTTCCCTTAGGCAGTATTATTAGACGGTATTGCTTAAATTTTCATTGTTACGCAGATGATACCCAGCTTTATCTATCCATGAAGCCAGAGGACACACACCAATTAGCTAAACTGCAGGATTGTCTTACAGACAAAGACATGGATGACCTCTAATTTCCTGCTTTTAAACTCAGCTAAAACTGAAGTTATTGTACTTGGCCCCACAAATCTTAGAAACATGGTGTCTAACCAGATCCTTACTCTGGATGGCATTACCCTGACCTCTAGTAATACTGTGAGAAATCTTGGAGTCATTTTTGATCAGGATATGTCATTCAAAGCGCATATTAAACAAATATGTAGGACTGCTTTTTTGCATTTACGCAATATCTCTAAAATCAGAAAGGTCTTGTCTCAGAGTGATGCTGAAAAACTAATTCATGCATTTATTTCCTCTAGGCTGGACTATTGTAATTCATTATTATCAGGTTGTCCTAAAAGTTCCCTAAAAAGCCTTCAGTTAATTCAAAATGCTGCAGCTACAGTACTGACGGGGACTAGAAGGAGAGAGCATATCTCACCCATATTGGCCTCTCTTCATTGGCTTCCTGTTAATTCTAGAATAGAATTTAAAATTCTTCTTCTTACTTATAAGGTTTTGAATAATCAGGTCCCATCTTATCTTAGGGACCTCGTAGTACCATATCACCCCAATAGAGCGCTTCGCTCTCAGACTGCAGGCTTACTTGTAGTTCCTAGGGTTTGTAAGAGTAGAATGGGAGGCAGAGCCTTCAGCTTTCATGCTCCTCTCCTGTGGAACCAGCTCCCAATTCAGATCAGGGAGACAGACACCCTCTCTACTTTTAAGATTAGGCTTAAAACTTTCCTTTTTGCTAAAGCTTATAGTTAGGGCTGGATCAGGTGACCCTGAACCATCCCTTAGTTATGCTGCTATAGACGTAGACTGCTGGGGGGTTCCCATGATGCACTGTTTCTTTCTCTTTTTGCTCTGTATGCACCACTCTGCATTTAATCATTAGTGATCGATCTCTGCTCCCCTCCACAGCATGTCTTTTTCCTGGTTCTC